>NC_081429.1:31318389-31632139 GCF_949786415.1 Peromyscus eremicus | reverse complement strand
TCAGGGTGGTTACACAGAGAAACCCTGTCTTGAAAAACAAACAAGCAACAAAATATCTATATATTTACTAATCAAAACAGAAGCTTAAGGAGAATGTTGCTTACACTGAGCTAAAAATAAGACATCAAGAATGGGTTAAGAAAAACCAGGAAGGGCTCTGATAAATATAAGAAATGTTGTGTATAAGTTTATAATTTGTATGCTAATTGATCTCCATTTTCATAATTATCAGAATATAAAACTTGTATTGACTGTCCTGTCACATAGCTCAATTTCTTTTTTCTTTTTTTATTATTTTTTTATTTTTATTTATTTATTTATTTATTTTGGTTTTCCAAGACAGGGCTTCTCCGTGTAGTTTTGGTTCCTGTCCTGGATCTCGATCTGTAGACAAGGCTGGCCTCAAACTCAGAGATCCACCTGGCTCTGCCTCCGAGTGCTGGGATTAAAGGCGTGTGCTACCACCGCCGGCCATAGCTCCATTTCTTAGTAAAAATTTAATATATGTTCTGGAGCCATTGGTTTGATTCTAAGCTCTGCCACTCTATTAACTATGTAATAAATGTCTTTGTGGGCAAAGACTTGGCTGTTTTGCCTGGAAGACTTCATCTTTGAAATGGAGACAACACTTCCTCCTGAGTTGCTATCAAATTTGAATGGGTGAATACATTTATAAACCATCCAAGGGTTGACCAGATGGCTCAGCAGGTAGAAGTACATATGCTTGCTCTACACAAGTCTAATGAACCTCAGGTCTATCCCTGGTGCCTACCTAATGGTTAGAATAAAAAGAGAACCAGCTCCCGAAAAAAAATTTTTTCTGACCGCACACAAACACACAGAGGATGTCAACATCCACATATTTACAACAATAATAAACTTTAAAAATAATATGAAAGCCATCACAGGAGACATGCAATGCCTGCTGGCTATCACTGTAATATTCATTACAGCCAAAGTTATACTACTTACTTCCTTTTTTTCTCGTCTCATAGTCGTCGCTGTTGTTGTTTGGAGACAAAGTTTCTTTGTGTAGCTTTGGCTGCCCTGGGACTCACTCTGTAGACCAGACTGGCCTGGAACTCAGAGATCTGCCTGCCTCTGCCTCCCCTAGTGCTGGGATTAAAGGTGTGTGCCACCACCGCCCAGCTTGCTCCGAATGGCTATACTACTTCCTAAAAACAAGTAAATAAATAAATACTGGTATGCTTTTATAGAATGGATCATATCTGAAAACCAGCCTGCAGCTCAGATTCCACAAACCAGGGAAATGTTTTCAGAAAGCTGGAGAGCCCTTATAAAGTTATCAATTTTACTTTGTCAAATAAAAAGGTACAACCAGATAGATGAGTGAGATGGCTAGACAGATATCCATCAAGCTGAGCTTGATCTCCAGTGCCTGTAGGTGGAAGAAGAGTTTATTTTGTTTTATTTTAGTTTTATTTTTTTACTACTCAGCTTGAAAAGTGACATTAAATTTGCAGAAAATTAGATGGGCTTAGAATGTATGGTATTAAGTGGGGGTCACACAATCTCAAAAAGAAGGAAACTGCATGTTCTCTCTCATAAGGAGAATCCAGCAAATAATATATATAATATATATGTAATATGTAGACACATGTGCTTGTGGATATGAAGAAAGAGAACAAGAAAAGGCAGCCAGGTGGTGGTGGTACACGCCTTTAATCCCAGCACTCGGGAGGCAGAGCCAGGCAGATATCTGTGAGCTGGAAGCCAGCCTGGTCTACAGAGCGAGATCCAGGACAGGCACCAAAAAAAAAAAAAAAAGAAAAAAAAAGATAAGGCTGAATATAATGGGATCAAGAAGTACTGAATGCAGGTAATGGACACGTTTGGAGGGAGGCTAAGGAGGCTAGGAAACTAGTTTGGTTTTTTGTTTTTGTTTTGCTTTTGGTGGTAAATAAGTGCATAAAATATATTCAGTAGTAAAAAGTATAAAATTTAATATGAAGCTCCACAGCTTCCATTCTGAATGTCAATTCTAACTTTTGAGTCCATGTATGTGATGTTCTTCTTTCTTTGCAAGGGTTTTTTAAATAACAAAAAATATTTTATTTAAATTAAAAAATTTATAAGAACAACCATCTTCACAATTTTAATAAACAAGAGATATTTTTGACTCAGAAATTGGGAAGATTTAAGTTTTGAATAAAGACTAGTTCTTTCAGGAAGAGGGGTCTGGGATACCTCTCAAGCCTGTTCACTGCTCTGCCAGTTAAACTGGAGGTGCCAGGAGATGAAGCAGTACTGGGGGGCAGGCTTTGGGGCCAGCTCTCAGCCTGCTCTGCCACCTACCTTCTCCACTGCTTCCTGGCTATGCATAATGTCTCTTTCTCTGCACAGCCAAGCTAGATTCTCTTCAGTTTAGGGACCTTTGTATAGAATGAGGCAGGTAGAAAACAGGCATTGGTGGCCTCCGAATCTCTCTCTCTCTCTCTCTCTCTCTCTCTCTTTTGAGACAGAGTTTCTCAATGTAACAGCCCTGGCTGTCCTGGAACTCACTTTGTAGATCACGCTGGCCTTGAACTCACAGAGATCCACCTGCCTCTGCTGGGATTAAAGGTGTGCACCACCAAAAAAATAAAGAATAGTTCTTTATATTGATTGATTGATTTAGCCTTATGAAAAACAGTACATTGACCTTTCTCAGTTTTCCATGAACTTGGGAAAATACAAAAGGCCAGACTAGAGGAATTAACTATACCTTAAGACCTATCTCAGCCGAGTGTGGTGGTACACACCTTTAGTTCCAGCACTTGGGAGGCAGAGACAGACAGATGTTTGTGAGTTTGAGGCCAGCCTGGTCTACAGAGCGAGATCCAGGACAGCCAGGGCTGTTACACAAAGAAACCCTGTCTTGCAAAACAAAAAAACACAAAAACAAAGAAAAAGAAAAGAAAAAAGACCTAACTCTATTATCTATTCAATTGTAAATTTTTTTCAAACATAGATACTCATGTTTGTGTTACTTAAAATTTAAGTGCATTTAAAGGAATCACTATCAACTGTTTCACAGATTTTTTTGCATTCCACCCCCACCCAGGGTTTCTCTGTGTAGCCTCGCTGTCCTAGAAGTTGCTCTGTAGACCAGGCTGGCCTCAAACTCACAGAGATCTGCCTGCCTCTGCCTCTGGAGTGCTGGGATTAAAGGCATGTGCTGCCACCACCACCCAACCCTGTTTCTTAGATTTTAACTACCAGGAAAATACAAAAATGCTTCAAAAGGAATTGCATAAAAAAAATTGATTTGGAGGTAGAGAGAGATGGTTCAGTGGTTAAGAGCACTGGGTGTTCTTCCAAAGGACCTGGGTTCAATTCCCAGCTGCCTGTAACCCTACCTTCAGGGGATCCCACACCTTCACACAGACATACATGCAGGCAGAACACTAATGCACATAAAATAAAAACAAATAAATCATTTTAAAGAAAGTTTGATTTATTTGTTCATTCATTTCTTGATTCAAGTATTTACTGAATGGCTACTATATATGTGAGATACTAGAGTGAACAAATGAATTGAGAGCCAGCATCACAGAACATAAAACTTCTTTTTTATATCTCAAAATTAGAAACCACAAACCCAGGTTGAATTGAGTAGTAACTTCCTGTATATTTCAGTCCAGAAATCAGAGATTTTTTTTTCTTTCCAGGGAAGCAGCATCCTCAAAATATATATGAAAAAACTTCTAAGCCTCTGCAGACTATTGTATGCCTCATGGTGGCCCCTGACTTGCAAATAAAAGATGACCTTTCAGGATATTATCTTTTGTGCAAGCAGCTAGCTACCTTCCCAACAGAGCAAGCACGCTGCAATAGGAACACACTAGATCTTGCACGCCTGACAGTTATTATCTCTACTCCTGCTGACAGTGTCCTGACACAGGGAAACGGTGGCCCCGTTTCCATTATCCACACGGAGGAGGACGTGCAGTCAGACAGGTCAGGCCAGGCAGCTGGGTGGGCCAGCCCCGCTTCTAAGTCCCAGTCTGTAAAAAGCACCACAAGGTGTGAAGAGCCCGTAAAAGGGAATAATAGCCTCTTCTTGGCCATGAGTTTCTAGTATCCAGGAAACCAAGCCCCGCTAATCACCACTGCAGACGCACCTTGTTTGATTGTAAAGATATTGGTTATTAAATCAGCTCACAGCCTACCAATTCAATTAGAATGTAATGGTTTTGAACAGACCAAGACCACGGTAAGGGAAGTTGTATGCTTTTCAGATTAGAAGACAGATGTAGAGAGTCCCAGCTCCTTACATGAAAGGGCTAGATCTTTTCCCTAATAAGTATCACAAGTCAGTAGACGTGGAGTTGCTCAGATGCCTGGTAACAGCATGTATACCTGCATTGTACGACGCCATGTTATTAAAGGAAACGAGAATAGACTGACCATCAACAAACTAACCGCTTAAACATGCAACAACTATACATCTTTTCTGTGTACTTTTTCTTATGTCCTGAGACAAGAAGTGTATGAGACCTTCAAGTTACAGCTTGAACTAAAGAAAATTTCTAAATGCCTGATTACTTCATCAAAACACATCTCCATTTTTCCATCACACTGTCATTGCTAAATATCGTCTTATGGACAATTCTAGAAACTGTCATTGACTTAGACAGTGTTCTGTTTATTTCACTTTTACCCAGGAAGTGTGTAGCACGAATCTAAAAAGGTCTTATTAATAAAAACAAACCTGGGTATTGGGGTAAATTCTGAAAGATCAGAGAGACAGAATAAACCACAGCTTCCTCACCTTGCCAGTTCCTCAGCTCAGCTGATCCTGTTTCCTCAGACTGGAAGCCTCTGAGTCCTCATCCAAATGAATCTCAGCCAAACTGCTGCTCAAAAGCCTAAAAGCTTAACCAGGCTCTAGTTCCTGGTTTTCACGCCTTATATACCTTTCTGCTTTCTGCCATCACTTCCTGGGATTAAAGGCGTGAATCACCATGCCTGGCTGTTTCCAGTATGGCTTTGAACTCACAGAGATCCGCATGGATCTCTGCCTTCAGAATGCTAGGATTAAAGGTGTGTGTGCCACCATTTTCTGGCCTCTGTATCTAGTGGCTGTTCTGTGCTCTGACCCCAGATAAGTTTATTAGGGTGCACAGTATTTAGGGAACACAATATCACCACAGAAATGAATATTTTAGAAATAAAAATATGTATACATTATCTTGGCAGAATATAAATTCACAATTAAAAATCACAGGCATTGCAGCCATCTGCTTTTTTTGTTTTTGTTTTTGTTTTGTTTGTTTGGTTGGTTGGTTGGTTTTTCGAGACAGGGTTTTTCTGTGTAGTTTTGCACCTTTTCCTGGAACTCACTTGGTAGCCCAGGCTAGCCTTGAACTCACAGAGATCCGCCTGGCTCTGCCTCCCGAGTGCTGGAATTAAAGGCGTGTGCCCCCACCGCCCAGCAGCCACCCGTTTTTTTTAAAAAAAACTTACTTATTAGCATGTGAGGGATGGACATATGCTATAGTGTATATGTGGAGATGAGGACAACTTATTGAGTCAGCTCTCTCCTTCACCTTTACGTGGATTCTGGGGTTCAAACTCAGATCACCAGGCTTGTATGGCAGGTGCTCTTTTACCTGTTGAACCATCATGCTAGCTTCCACATGATTTTATTTTGAAGGAAAATAATTTTCTCTTACCGATAGCATTTTAACAGTAACCATCCCAAGAAGCCTCCGGGGGACAATTATATTCTGCACTATTTTCATTCATGACAGCTAAAGTATATGTTGAAATTTGTAATTCATCAGCTCATTGTTTGTAAGGTAATTTTGGAGTTGAAGATAGAGCACGGTGCCAGAGAGCCATAAAAGCAAATAGTATAAATTTTATGCTACATTTAGTAATTGTATAAACTAGCCCACCAATAAGTGTAATAAAATAGCATTATCTTTAGACTTCTTCAAGCTCTTGTCTGTCTTGTTCAGAGTGAAGCCGTATGCTGAATTCTTCTTTGTAGACCTGGTAGAAGTCGTGAGTGAATGAATGAAAGCAGCCCTGGTAGAAAAGAATTAACAGGAATGGATGAAAACACATCAAGACCAACAGAGCCACGTCTAGCCCCAGTTAGTACAATGAAACAGAGAGAAAAGGTGACTTTATGCCACCACATTCTGGATCCTGTCATTCTTTCGTGGCTGGTTTTGGAATAAAGGATCCTCTGAATGGGCTGTTCTGAGATGGTGGCAACATGGACATCTTTTTAAGATGAATCAGACTTTACATTTAACGGGGTTAAAAAAAAAACACAAGAATTTTTATGTATGAGTCTATCAACAGTGGCATTTCTCTGTGGCTGACATTCTCATTGAAAAGTACCTATCCCTATATGAACCTACAGTTTTCTTAGAAAAACTACTTCAGATGATTGGATTGTTAAGGTGGCTACACGTTTGCTTAAATTAATTATGACAGTGATAACAGTGGTATTTGTTCTTGGGGGAAGGGCATGTTTCTTTTTTTTTCTTGGGTGGGGGGTGTTGAGACAGGGTTTCTCTGTGTAGTTTTGGTGCCTGTCTTGGCTCTCTCTCTGCAGACCAGGCTGGCCTCAAACTCACAGAGATCCGCCTGGCTCTGTCTCCTGAGTGCTGGGATTAAAGGCGTGCACCACCACTGCCCATGGGCATGTTTCTTATTAGCTTACCAGTCTTTTGTTCTAAGGGGAATTTCTGACTGGGGGCGGTCTTAGTGGATAGCAGTTATCATTTCCAACCATGTTAACCACAGTGGCTTGACTGGTGCTTCTGTATAAGGATGTATATAGATGATACAGGTAATCAGATCCATTCCTCAAATCGTGAGTAGATGACTAAAGGACACAGGTAGTCGAACATTCAGGGGCAGCGGCAGTAATGAAGTGGATGACCTTCATTCATTGTCACCTGCTCCTCAGCTTCTCAGGTTATCACGACTGCACAGCAAGTTCTCTTACCCGCTGAGCCATATCTCCAGCACCCTAAAGTACTTTCCATCTCTATTGTGAAGAAGATAGCTCAGTCTGACCTATCTTCCTTCCTTCTCTCCTTCCTTCCTTCTTTGCTCCCTTTCTCCCTTCCTCTCTTCTTCCCTTCCTTCTTTTTGTTTGAGCAACTTATCCACCTCTGTTTTAGATGAAGTTACACAGCTACCACTTCATGTTATGTCGCTATGGGTAGGTATGGAGAAGGTTTGAAAATAAAACAAGCCAACAAACTCTTTTATGTATAACTGGTGTTTCTGGGAACACAAAGAAAATGATCAATTATATGGTTATATAACAGCTATAGAGTAGATGAGTACCCATAGACAATACATCAAATTAGATGATTATTTTTTAAAGATTTATTTATTTATTTATTTATTTATTATGTATACAGTGTTCTGCCTGCATGCCAGAAGAGGACGCCAGATCTCATTACAGATGGTTGTGAGCTGCCATGTGGTTGCTGGGAATTGAACTCAGGACCTCTGGAAGAACAGCCAGTGCTCTTAACTGCTGAGCCATCTCACCAGCCCCCTAGATGATTCTTAACTATTAATATTGTCTTTGAAAAGTATAATGTAGCTGGGCGGTGGTGGCGCACGCCTTTAATCCCAGCACTCGGGAGGCAGAGCCAGGCGGATCTCTGTGAGTTCAAGGCCAACCTGGGCTACCAAGTGAGTTCCAGGGAAGGCGCAAAGCTACACAGAGAAAACCTGTCTCGAAAAACCAAAAAAAAAAAAAAAAAAAAAAAAAAAAGAAAAGAAAAGAAAAGTATAATGTATCTGAATCAGCTAAACTGTTTTTCACAGCAAGGAAGAAAACCCATCTTTGTCTCATGTAAGAACAACCAGATCATTGCCTTGCATAAAAGAAGCCCAGAGTTAGCTTGCAACCCAGATGTAGTACATTGAGGTTCTAGGTCAAGTTTGTGGCAGTTTTGGGAGCCTTAGCCTCCTCCATTGGCTGGAGGCAAGGCAGCTATAGTCACGATATGTAACATTTATAAGCTAGAGCCCAGTATGTTTCATTTGAAGCTAGAGCAGTGGTTCTCAAGCTGTGGGTCACAACCCCTTTGGGGGTCAAAAATCACATATTCTGCATATCAGATATTTACATTACTATTCATAACAGTAGCAAAATTACAGCTTTGAAGTAGCAACAAAATAACTGTATGGTTGGAGTCACCATGACATGAGGAACTGTATTAAAGGGTCAAAGCATTAGGAAGGTTGAGAACCACTGGGCTAAAAGGAAGAAAAGCAACAAACTTTTTTTTTTAATCTTTTGTTTGTTTGTTTGTTTTTGAGACAGGGTTTCGCTGTGTAGCTTTGTGCCTTTCCTGGAACTCACTCTGCAGCCCAGGCTGGCCTCGAACTCACAGAGATCCACCTGCCTCTGCCTCCCAAGTGCTGGGATTCAGGGAGGAGGTCTTAAATACAGGCTTACAGCACAATGGGAGAACCCCAGAGGGCAGAAGTTCGCTACCGATGTTTTACAATCTTGCATCTAAGCTGTTAACACCCATTATGCAGGATACACAGACAAGGAACTTCCCTTAAGCATTCAGGAGGTTGAAACCTGGTAGGGAATTAACATAGGGAGGATATCAAGGTCACGGTCAGCAAGCAAGGCAACAGTTACCCAAAACGGGGGCCAGGGACCTACAGGTCCCCTTTTTACTAATAAATGAGCTTCTGACTTAGGTTGCGTGGGACATCAGCAGGTCACCTTACCCGTCATGGAGACGCCTGCCCAGGCCACACAGGCGCTCTGTCTTAGGTTGATGAGCGCCCCCCAGGCATTACCTGTCTTTGAATACTCATTATCATACAGGCTTAATCGTGTGTGAGCTGCAGAATTAACTGCTGCCAAAGATCTCAAAGTGGCGCTGGGCTTGCAATCTGTGTGTTTGACACATAAAAGACCAACAAAAGTCCTAACCTACCCATAGCCAGTAGGCTAAAGGCAACTGAGCCATTCCCTTCCTTAACGAGCCTTACTGCAAATTGGAGTCCTTGTAAGATAGTATCCCAAAAGCAAATGGAACTTGAGTTTATAAATTTATAATTTTCAAAGCCAATCGAATTGTGTATAACTATTGAATTAAATTTATCATGCCCAATAGAATGAAAGATTAACTAACTGTGGTAGCTACTTTTGCTGCCAGGGTCTCCACTGTGCTAGCTGTAGTAGCCAATTATGAAATGGTAATCCCAGAAACAGTAGCAGTGGTGGCCGCCACTGCTATAACAGCAACAACGGCAGCAGCAATGTTAAAAAGAAACAAACTCTTAGAGGTGCTGTGAGCAGGGAATCGTTCCCAGAGGCAGACTGTGGAGACAGTGCCATGGTTCATTGGCCAAGAATAGGTTACATGCCTATCTATCTCATTAGGTGGCAGGGGGAATGAACATGGCTAATTCTAGTCATTGGAGAAGAATAGGTCTTATAAGTAAACCAGTTTCACCTATTTAGTACAGCACACATTTATATTTATCTCTTTTTGAAAAGATTTCACATGGCAATCAATGCGTTGAAGGGTTATAGGTAAGAGGTATATGTGTATTAAACTAAGTGGTTAGCTAATGAAAATGCATGAGCTTGGGCCCAACCACACTGAAAGGAAAGCTGTCATACAGAAATGATAAGACCAAAGAGCCATAACACATAACAGCCACAAACCCATGGAGAGGTGAATCCTACTGCGACATAGGTATCCATGTTTTCACAAACACCTTCACTCTCTGGGCTTCAGAGGCACTTAGCAAATCCTTATTCCCTGTTTCCTTTTGTCATGTGGCCTATAGACTAGAGTAGCCAGAGGCAAATGGAAGCAAAGTGATTGCTCACACACTGGATTTGGAAGATGATGAAGTAGCCTCTTTGCCTACTTCTTCTTTTTAAAAATCAACATATTTGCTGGGTGGTGGTAGCCCACGCCTTTAATCCCAGCACTCGGGGAGGCAGAGCCAGGTGGATCTCTGTGAGTTCAAGGCCAGCCTGGTCTACAGAGCAAGATCCAGGACAGGCACCAAAACTACACAGAGAAACCCTGTCTCGAAAAAACAATATATATATATATATTATATATATTATATATATTAAATAACTTGTAAATTAAAAATAAAACAGCCGGGTGGCGGCGCACGCCTTTAATCCCAGCACTCGGGAAGCAGAGGCAGGCGGATCTCTGTGAGTTCGAGGCCAGCCTGGGCTACCAAGTGAGTCCCAGGAAAGGCGCAAAGCTACACAGAGAAACCCTGTCTCGAAAAACCAAAAACAAACAAACAAAAAAAAAAAATCGAGGATCAAAAAAATGAGGGATTATCTCAAAAATTCTGTACCTACAAGTCACATTCTAGATGTTGCATCATAAACAGAAGAAGAGGAGGAGCAAGAGGATGAAGAGGCAGCATTGGCAGAGGCAGCTGCTATATCTAAGACACTAATGGAGTCCTTTGCACTTTTGAGTGATGGGTTCAAAATAGTGTAATAGACATAACTCAGCAAAGTGAAGGAGTTTGCCCAGGCTCATACAATGGACAGATGGTTTGGAACCCCAGCAGGAAGCATGCAAGTGGCCTTCACCAAGCTCTTGACCTCTCTAATAAATAGATCATCCCCTTGCTCTGAAAAAAGACTCTCTGATCCAGAGTGAACTTAGCATTAATACACGGTATAGCCAAATCTTAAATGGCCAGAACCTCAGAAACAGGATAAGTTAATCTTGTGAGATAAATGTCATGATTGTGAATGGATAAAGTCAACGAGATGCCACAGCAGACCAAACTAATATGCTATCAGCTAAAGAAAACACTCTTGTGGTCCTGGCTTGGGACTGGGATGTGTTTTGTGCAGCCGGTCCATTTTCATATTATTTGCATCCTTGTGCATTTCCGTTCACTGTTAGGATTTTTATTCACAAAGACCATCTCTGGAAGGTGTAGTTTTATTGAATATATTCTCAGCATATTAGAGAGAAGAAGTAAGTTTTCATGTTTTGGAGCAAGCTGAATTTAATTTGCCAGAAAAAGTAGGTACATCTGAGCATATATGTTTAATTGATGTTTTTCTCACTAACTACAGTGGCACTTCTTTTTACTGAAGAGTGTGCATTTTATGGATTTGGATAAGCTGCATGTGCCCCGATGGGAAAATTACAAAAGAGAATCTTGATGTGGTTTAGCTAACCTGTGAGATTGCCATTCAACATCAGAATTTTAATTCTCCCTCCCTCCCTCCCTCTCTCTCGCTCTGTGTGTGACAGAGAGAGAGAGAGAGAGAGAGAGAGAGAGAGAGAGAGAGAGAGAGAGAGAAGAAAGAGATATGTGTGCACATACATTTGTGTGAGTATAGGCATATGCATGCCACAGCATGTGTACTGAGGTCGGAGGACAACCTTGGGTATCAGTCCTCACTTTTCGCCTTGTTTGAGTCATGGTCTTGTTAGCTGCTGTGTATGCCAGATTTAATGGTCTGTAGGCTTCTGGGGGTTCCCTTGTCTTCAGCTCCTATATTCCAGTAGGATTCTTGGGGTTACAGATGCACACTGCTCTGTCTGGGTTTATGTGGGTCTCAGGGTATAGCAAGCAAGATGCCCACTGAACCATCTTTCCAGTCTAACAATGAAATTTTAAAGGCATTCTGAAATATTGTATAGCCAATATATTTTTGAATTGTTAAATAACAAACTCTGAAATACAAAAATAAATACATGATTTTTGTATCTTAAAATTATCTTCAAAGGAAGAAAAAGAACCACAAATGAATTATAAAATCTCTTTAACATGTGCAAGTCAAAACCAAAACCTTAATATTCAACGCTGTTAAGCACTGTGTTCTAGAAGGGGGACATTTCTCCATGCCTTGTTACAAATGACACACACAATCCATTATCACTAGGATCCCAGAGTTTCTAGAAAGTCTCTCACCAGGACTTTTTCCACTCATTGGGGCATTTATTTATTTATTTATTTATTTGTTTGTTTGTTTATTTATTTATTTTGGTTTTTCAGACAGGGTTTCTCTGTGTAGCATTGGAGCCTGTCCTGGAACTTGCTCTGCAGACCAGGCTGGCCTCGAACTCACAGAGATTCATCGGAGCATTTATTTAAGTGCAGTTTTATTGTTGTTTCTCTCCAAATGGATTCGCTTTAGGATTTCTTAACATAACAAGTTCACAAGGCACTTTCACTATAATTTGATGGAGTAGAACTTCGTCTATATCCTTTCTCAGTTAGCAATCATGCCATAAACAGCCATCCTGCTGCTATCCACAGTGTGTCTGGAAGTGTAACATTAGCTCAAGCTTTCAAATGTGTTCAAATTATGCATATTTTTCTCCTGGAAAATGTATGAAATTCTGAAATAAATGTATATTACCCCTATGTGAGTGAAAATGCTATAACCCTGATAATTCTCAGAGGCTTATTTGAATCCGAATTCTAAGACCATAGCTTTCCTTTGTCTTCGGCTTCAACTGATTTACATCATGCAAACCACCCTAAAAAGACAGAAAAGGGGAAATTGAACATTAAAAAATGAGTAGCATATTTCTGAGGTATTCCCCTGAATTATAAAGGTCTAACCTTTATTGCAGTTGTTAACAGGTTTACTGTGAGCATTAAAGAAAAGTCTGGTTTTTTAATTAAAATCATAAAACCTAAGAACAATAAACACTCTTAAACTTTTGCAGTTTGTTTTCCCATTTCCATCATGCACAGTATATGGCTTTACTTTGTCATAAAACCCTGAACATATTTCTTGATTTTAGTGTTGAAGGACAATTTTCCACGAGTCTGGATATTGCCCTGCACTTTCTTCTTTCTTTTTCTTCTTTCCTTCCCTCCCTCCCTCAGTCCCTCACTCTTCCCTCCCTCCCTTCTTTCTTTTTTCCTCTTTTTTTATTAAGTATTTATTGCTTGTATATATTGTATATAGTTATTGTACTTTTTTATTATTTATTTATTTTTCTATTATCAGCTTGATACAATATAAATTCTTATCTTAATAGTGAAATGTTTCATTGAGGTTTGCCCAGTAATTGAATAAAACCAAAACTTATTATAAGCCACAGTCATCCTAGGGTCTCCCCTGCTATATAGCCTCCCTGGTTCTGTGGGTCACAGTCTGATTGTTCTTTGCTTTATATCTAGAATCCTCTTTTTCCCTCTGACTGTATCTCAGGTATCCCAGGCTAGCCTCACGCTTACTGTGTTGCCAAAGATGACCTTGAACTTCTGTTTGGTTTGTTTTTATTTTTGGAGACAGGGTTTCTCTGTGTAGCCCTGGCTGTCCCGGAAATCCAGTTGTAGACCAGGCTGACCTTGAACTCACAGTCACAGAGTTCTGCCTGCCTCTGCCTCCCGTTTGTTGGGATTAAAGGCATGTGTCACCACGCCTGGCAACCTTGAATTTCTGATCCTCCTGCTTTTCCTTCCTGGTGATAACAGTTGTGTATAAGCACTCCCAGTTCTATTTGGTGCTTGTGATCAAGCCTAGGCTTTGTGCATGCTACATCACTAGCTCATGGACATCTTTCAAGAGGAGGGACTGACTGCTTTTATTACAGGTGGTCTTTGTATGAATTTATGAATAACAGTCTTGAAAAATGAACGGTCTCTTGTGCTCGCTTCGGCAGCACGCATACTAAAATTGGAACGATACGGAGAAGATTAGCATGGTCCCTGCGCAAGGATGACACGCAAATTCGTGAAGCGTTCCATATTAAAAAAAAAAAAAGAAAGAAAGAAAGAAAAGAAAAGAAGAACGGTGTCTCCAGAGCAAAGAACAGCTATACCTGTTCATATATGGAGTGAGATTGGCTCTCTCAGAGGCACATATGTTTGAATGCTTGGTCCCCAGTTAATAGAACTATTTGGGAAGGATTAGGAGCAGTGGCCTTTTTAGATGAGGACTGTCACTAGGAGTGGGCTTTGTGGTTTCCAAAGCCCACACCAAGCCCCGTCTCTCTCTCTCTCTCTCTGCCTGCAACTTGAAGATCAGTCATGAGCTCTCAGCTACTTCTTCAGTACCATGCCTGCTGCCTGCTGCCATGCTCCCCACCATGATGGTCATGTACCATCTGAAACTGTAAGCAAGGTCCTACTTAAATGCTTTCTCTTATAAGTTGCTTTGGCCATGGTGTCTCTTCACAGCAATAGAATACTCACCATACACTCTATTAAAGAGTTAGGTTCCTTAGCTTAGGATTTCTTACCAGTTACACAATATTACATATCCAGCTGTCTACACTCATTTGCAATGCCCTGCATTACCCTATTGAAAGTAGGTGTTGGGGTGCCAATGCAAATGCTGATGCTACCTATAGAGTAAGATAAAGCCCTCTATACTTGACCCAGGAGCGTCATATTATCTAACAGCCTTCATTGAATTGTGGCATGCTAATTCATTAGCCAGTGTTGATATCCACAATCAAACTGACTGGATTTGGAGTCACTTGGGAAACAAACCTCTGAACATATCTGTAAGTCCCTATCCAATGATGTCTAATAGAGGAAGGAAGACTTATCCAGAATGGGAGTGGCACCATTGCACAGGCTGAAACTCCAGGATGAATAACAAGCTAAGGACATAGTGAGATGGTGTGGTGATATTTTATTTGGGCTTTGATAGATAAATCTTGACTGGAGATCAGGGGGAAAAGGCAAGCCATTTTAAGAAAACAAAGTCAGGCAGCACATGCCCTTAATCCAATCACTTATCAGGCAGAGGCTCTGTGTGTTAAAGGCCATGCTAGGGAACAGAGCCAAGCATGGTGACACATGCCTTTAATCCCAGTAGCAACCATAGAGACCTGGAGGTCTGTACAGACAGACAGTGACAAGGAAGTGAGGTAGCTGGGCTAAGAGCCAATGAGAGGGCAGAAAAGCAAGGCAAATAAAGGTGTGGGTAGACAGGAAGTAGCTCACATTTGGAAGCTGCAGAGCTGGTGAGGTAAGGTTGGCTGGTGGCTATCCCTATTTCCCTGATCTCTCTGAGGCTTTCATCCCTATATTTAGCTCCGTGTTTTTTATTTAATAAGACCATTTAGAAATTTGTCTACAAGATGGCTCAATGAGTAAAAGCACTTGCCCCCAAGCCTGACAACATGACTTAGATTTTTGGGACCCACAGATGGAAGAGAATGGACTCTTATAAGTTGTCCTCTGACCTCCACTTGTATGCCTTATGTATATGTATATGGACACACACACACACACACACACACACACACACACACACAAATAAATGTTTAAGGGGGGAAAAAAGGATGGGGCTGGAGAGACTGCTCGCAGATGAAGAGCACCAGGATTAGAGTTCAGTTTCCAACACCCATGATGGGTAGATCATAGCTGCCCATAACTTCAGCCCTAGGAAATAGGACACCCTCTTCTGGCTTCTGTGGACACCTGCACACACATGCCACACACAGAGACACACAATAGAAAAATGATGAAAATAAATCTAAAAAAAAGAGAAGAAGGAGAAGGAGAAAGAGAAGAAGGAGAAGGAGAAAGAGGAGGAGGAGGAGGAGGAGGAGGAGGAGGAGGAGGAGGAGGAGAAGAAGAAGAAGAAGAAGAAGAAGAAGAAGAAGAAGAAGAAGAAGAAGAAGAAAAAGAAGAAGAGGAAGAAGAGGTATACCAGCATTCATCTCTCTCTGCTTCCTGACTGCAGATGCCATGTGACCTGCACCTTAACACTCCTGATGCTACGCTTTGCCCACCAAGATGGACTGGACCCTTGAACTGGAGGTTAGAATAAACCCATCCTTCCTCAGATTACTTCTGTTGGGTGTTTTATCACAACACGAAGAAAAATAATAAATATAGACAATGAGGAGGCAAAGTTCAGATTGTTCATGGATCTTGAAAAGAAGTTATATGTTGTGTGGGGGACAAAGATTCTTCTTCCTGTCATTTCTTGAGAGAGTTTTTGCAACATATGCACTAGATTTTAAAAAATAGGTAGCATATCACAATGATAAAAAACACAGACTCTGCAGCCGGGCTGTCTTAGTTTAATCCTGGCTAGGGCCTTCTTTTAATTTCTGTTCCACCAGAAATTGACTCTGAGTCAAGACTATGACTGCAGCAATCTTAGAAATCACTGTTACACAGTGAGAAAGTAAGGAGAATAGAGATGGCTCAGTGGTTAAGAACACTGTCTGTTCTTACAGAGGGCCCAGGTTCGGTTCCCAGCACCCACATGGCATCTCGCAACCTCCTGTAATTCCAATTCCAGGGCTTCTGATGCCCTCTTCTAGCCTCTATGGGCACGGCCTCCACACACATGGTACACATATATGCATATATGCAAAAAACACCCATATAGATAAAATATAAATAAATAAGTCTTTTTTAAAAATGAGAGGAATAGATGAAAGTGAATAAATGATGAACTTTCAAGGAAGTTATGATGGTGGATATTCAGCTTAATTCTACTCAAGAACTCTTGGTGGCCAATATAAAATGAGAACTTTAGAGCTATCTTACCAGAGGGTGAAGGAACTGGGAGGTGGTATACCAGTTCCCACATGTCGTTGGTTGAGGGCTCCTGGGGTGAGTAGGTTTTGATTCTAACCCTGAACTCTGACCAGTCTTGCATAGCACAAAGATGGTTGCAACAGGCCTTGTCAGTTAGAAGTGAAAACTGGGTATTTATCACATGGATAAAGCATGAAGAAATAATAGTAGGCACACTTACAGACTTGGCTACATATTTCCTCTTATGGTTTATTCTTAGGATATTATTCGAGGCTGTTGAATGTTCCAATTTCCTCATCTGTAGAATGGAAATGATAATAGTACCATTACCATTACATAAGGTTGGTAAAAGAATGGCATATTGAAATAGTGGAAAGCACATAAAACAGGCCACAGAGTTTAACAAGAACTTAGTAAATGTTGGCCATTATTACAAAAGAGTACACCATTTATTCCCTGCTTGATATTTGCTGTGTACTATTCTCTGACAGGAGAGTTTGATTTTTTTTTTCTTAAAATTTTTAGGGGAGAGCACGAACGCAGTCCCCCACTACCACAAATTATGCAGTCGAGTTTCCTGCATTTGGGGAAATCGCAGGGGTCAGCACATCCGGAGTGCAATGGATAAGCCTCGCCCTGGGAAAACCACCTTCGTGATCATGGTATCTCCCCTGCCAGGTAAGTATGAGAGTTTGATTTTTAATCATGACATTTTATTTTACTAAATGTCTGTGATGGACTCTTGGAGATTCAAGGTGTATTTATGTTTGACATGTGTCAAGGGGCAACTTTGGCTGCCACCTGGGAAGCACCAGGGATGATGTATTTAAAGCTTATGCCTATTTAAATTTCCTTAGAGAATTGATGGGGCTAAGCACTCCTGAACTCTCTAATTTAAAGATTTACTGCTCTTCCAGTGAAACTAATTAAAACTTATTTGAAGTATCAGTAACACAGTCTCCATTTTTTCCTTCTAAAATGTGAATGAGAATATAAAAGAGAAGCGTGTTTATTCATTTATTAAAATTGTATGTTTATGGCTGCTTTGCCTATATGTATGTCTATTCATCAAATGTCCACAGAGGCCAGAAGTGAGTGTCTGATCCTTTGGGACTGGAGTCATAGATGGTTGCGAGCCACCCTGTGGGTGCTGGAAATTGAACCCAGGTCCTCTGAAAGAGCAGCCAGTGCTCTTAACTCCTGAGCCATTTCTCCAGCCCCTGAGAAGTGTGTTTTGAATACAGTTTTCTAGCATTATATAATATCTGTGTAAGACTCCTATGAATCCATGTGATGTTAACTACAGAATTCACCCAAATGCTCCGGACTTTAAAAAAAGGCTACTAAACTTTAGATTAGGATAAATTCGTACGGTTAGCCAGACAGCCCTGGTAGGAAATCACCAAGCGTTTGAAAACTATGCATAAATTAAATCCAAATTTTTATCACTTTTAAGCATTTCAAATGTCCTTTTAGTGTGTATGTGAGCATAAAATAACATGATAGCAACAACAGATGTTTCAAGTAGTCTTTTGTTAAATATAAGTGATTAATAAAAATAATGCAACAGTAGTAACAGATTTGAGTTCTGTGTCTTCATCCTTTGTCAGTTCCCCTCTGGAGAGACTAGCCTGAGCAACTTCAGGAACCTAAGGACCTCCCAGTGATGTTGAAGACCACTGCCTCAAATGAGGATAGGGAACTGGTACAACTAGGGACAGTGGCACCGTCACAGCTCAGAGTGCATCAGCACAATAGAGCAGCCATATCCCATCCCTCCTCCATACCCAGGGTCTGAGCCCACACCCTAATCACCCCATGTTCCGTGAAATCTCATCTCTTCTGGACACACTCTGAAGCAAAATAGAGCTTATCTCACAACATAAATCACTCTCCTTTTATTCCATTCCCCAAAGGCCCCATTTTTTTTGGGGGGGGTGAAATGTAACATTTAAAATATCTATTTCTACCAAATGATTAATGGTGATAATGATTCCAGCACAGTGTCTGGTGTATAAATGTTCTGAAGACTATAAAACATCTGGTGATCTTTGCAGGATATATATATTCTAACAGGGACAACTTGGAGTTCTTTCTTTTTTTTTGATTTTTCCATACAGTGTTTCTCTGTGTAGCTTTGGAGCCTGTCCTGGAACTCGCTCTGTATACCAGGCTGGCCTTGAACTCACAGGGATCCATCTGCCTCTGCCTCCCAAGTGCTGGGATTAAAGGTATGTGCCACTACTGCCCGGCCTTGGAGTTATTTCTTAAACCACGGAGAGTGACACCAGATTTTAAAGACTCCACCCTAGGCTAGAGTTGTGTTTGGGAGCATGTTACCCATTTATATCTATTTTTAAATCAATGACTTAAAAAAAAGTAGTTGTTATTTTATATGTATAGGTATTTTGCCTGCACGTATGTTTATGTTCTACATGTGTGTTGGATGCCAGCAGATGCCAGAAGAGAGCATTAGATCCCCTAAGAACTGCAGTTATAAATAGCTAAAAGCTGCTGTGTGGGTGTTGGGAATTAAACTCAGTTCTTCTGGAAGAGCAGCCAATACTCTTAACCAGTGTCATCTCTCTAACCCCCTTCTTTATAACTTTGCACCCTCTTGGATTCGATGCATGTGGCTTACTGGGCCCAGTCTTATGGGGCAAATCTGATATTATATAAGTTTTCCTGGAGTCCAAGCCATTGGTAATTCAAGGCTTGTCAAAGACGCTGACTGTTTCTGGGCATGAGTACAAGCCCTAAGAAGAAAGATCAGTTACATGTTTTCTTTAGTAACGACATGAGTTAAATAATGTACCCTCAGATTGAATGTGTCACCTACATTCTTTTGATGCTTTTCATATGAAGTATAAAAACTGGGGAATGTTAACAGCTGCCAAGCTGCCAAGCATTATGCTTACACATTCTACATGCTGAGCAAGCATGTCCCTCCGTTTATCTGACCTAACTGTACTCCCTTCTTGAGAACCCATTTCCATTGTGTCTAGTAAGTGGGCAGCAAACCGTATGGCGACACACTGTTGATTACAGCGATCTGGTGGAGTCGTGATAGACAAATGCAAGAGAAAGAAGGCTAAATAAAACCAGGCGAGGGGGTGGAGCTTGAGAGAGAGTTCAGTCGGTAAAACGTTTGCTATACAAGCATGGGGACCAATGTCTAAGCCAGGCGCAATGGTATCTTCTTGTGATCTCAGCACTGGAAAGACGGAAGATGGGCACATCCCTGGGCTACTGGTCAGCTGGCACAGTCTGATCAACAAGCCCCAGGCAGGGAGACCCTGATTCAAAGAAGAAGGTGGATGGTAGATGAGGAAGACAGTGATACCTGAAGTTGTCTGTGGTCCTCTGCAGAACGCCCACACAGGACACGCCCATGTATGAACACGCCCACTCAAGGCACACCCACAACAGGCACGCCCCCTTCCCTCCCATGCGTATCCACAAAAAGAGGTAGCAAGACGGTGATCATGTATGTGGATCCGGTGAGTGGAGAAGTACTAACACACATCTCGTTTTGTATGTTTGAGACACATTTGTGTAGAGCAGGTTGCCTTGGAGTTTGCCATCAACATGCAGAGTGCTCGGGTTACAGACCAACGTCATCACACCCACCTATACAGCTTGACTCTAGGGAGCTTTACAATTCCTTCTAGTTTGAGAGTGGCCCAGATGTGCTTCCTGCCTGTGAAATAGGTAATAGGTAATCTGCCTAACATAGACTGCTGATTCCCACAAGAGCACGATCCAAAAAAGATAACATGTGAGCCACTTAAGTAATTTTTTTTTTTTTTTTTTCAAGACAGGGTTTCTCTGTGTAGCTTTGCGCCTTTCCTGGAACTCACTTGGTAGTCCAGGCTGGCCTCAAACTCACAGAGATCCGCCTGGCTCTGCCTCCCGATTGCTGGGATTAAAGGCTTGCGCCACCACCGCCCGGCCACTTAAGTAATTTTTTTTTTAAAGACAAGGTCTAACTATGTAGTTTGGCTGTTCTGGAACTCACAGAAATCAGCCTGTCTCTGCCTCCTGAGTGTTCAGATTAAAAGCCGTGTGCCACCATATCTGGCTTACTTACATAATGTAAAGTTTTCTAGAAAGTCGTGTTAAAGAAGGAAAAGGAACAGGTGACATAATTTTAAATAATATAATTTATCTCAATATATCAACAAGGTTATTTCAATGTGCAATTTAAAATTGTTGAAGTATTTGCATTCTCATTTCTACAGTAAATCCTCAAGTCTGATGTGCATTTTACACTACAGCACGTCCTCAATTTAAAAAACAAAACAAAACACCCCACATGCTCAATTGCTACCTGTGGTTGGTAACTACCTTACGGCCAGAATAGTTGATGAAAAGCAGGCGTGCTAGCAGGAAGTGCATTTCCTGGTTGTCTTGTATCCAGCATGTCCACGCATGTTAATCAGATTTTCACCACTGTGATAAATACTCGAGAAAACTTACAAAGAGGAAAGATTTTTTTATTTTATTTTATTTTATTTATTTACTTTTGGCTTTTTCAAGGCAGGGTTTCTCTGTGTAGCTTTGGAGCCTGTCCTAGAACTTGCTCTGTAGACCAGGCTGGCCTCGAACTCATAGGATCTGCCTGCCTCTGCCTCCCAAGCGCTGGGATTAAAGGCATGCGCCACCACCCCCTGGAGGAAAGACTTGTTTTGATTCATGGTTTCAGCCCATGGTTTTCTCACTCACTGCTTCATGCTCAAGGTGACACAGAATTGTGATGATGCATTCATGTGGCAAAGAAGAGTTGCTCTTTTTTTTTTTTTTTTTTTTGAGACAGGGTTTCTCTGTGTAGCTCTGGCTGTCCTGGATCTCACTCTGTAGACCAGGCTGGCCTCAAACTCACAAAGATCTGCCTGGCTCTGCCTCCCGAGTGCTGGGATTAAAGGCGTGCACCACCGCCCAGCCAGGAGTTGCTCACCTTAAAGCAGCCAGGTAACACAGAAAGAGACAGAGGAGGGCCTAGGACAAAGTATATCCCCCAACAGCATGCCTCCCCTGCCCATGACCTCTCTAATCCAAATAGATATTCACCTCTGAAAGCTTTGGAACTTCCCAATATAATACCATCAAATCATGACTCCTTCCATGAGTTAGTCTATTGGTTAAGTCAGAGCCTTCATGATCCAGTCAGCTCTCAATGAATGGAATCCACCAGCTGAGGACCAAGGCTTTTAGGTGGACATTTCATAGTCAGACCCTAATACCAGGTGACTAATGCCATGCCAAAAACAGGAGAGTCCAAGCTATTTGTGACACTTCCAAAGTAGCCTGCTTAAGAATCAGCTTGGCTGCTTTACTCTCTTTGTCCCTTTCTACCAGCTTGACAGGAAGGACACACGAGCCTTCAAAGCCATGTGTGACAGATGGCACAAAAAAGGAGGAGAACATATCTTCTGAATCATCATTTGGAGGATAGCCTACTATTCATTTTGTATATTAAGCAAGAAATAATTCTCCTTTCTTTAAAAAAAATTATTTTTTATATCTTTGTTCAGCTGTTTGTCTGCCCGAATTAATATACCTATCTTTTCCTATATTGCTATTAAAGTCTTTTTCTATTTCTGGTACTGGTACCCTGGACACTGTGCAGAAGCAGGTACATGCTCAAGGATGCATATACCACATAAAGGCATCCTCAATGCTACCTGCCTTTTTGTGTTTCATCACCAAATAATACATCTGTGTGTATTTTAACCTAGGCATGCTTAGGCTACAGATTTTACCAGGAAAAGATAAAACTCTTTAAAACAAATCAAGTTAAAAATATGAATAAACTATTATATAAAACGCATGTAAGGGAGTTGGAGGTACAGATCAGTGGTTGAGTATTTGCCTAGCAAGTACAAGGTTCTAGGTTCAGTCCCCGGCACTGACTGAAAAAATTAAACAAAAGGAAATAACAGTGCAAACTCCTTCAAAACTGGAGTTTGGGCTTGTGAGATGGATCAGTGGGTAAAGGCGTTTGCCACCAAGCCTGGTAACCTGCACTCGCTCTCCAGAATCTGGCAGAGGGAGAGAACCAACACAATGTGTCTTCTGATCACCACATGTACGCACAGGTGTGCTGTGCACCCATCCACCCACACAAATAAATAAGTAAATAAATTGTAAGCAACTCTTTCCAAAAGCAAAGGTGAAGATTCACAACTTTGACTTGTTTGGCAATCAGTTCTTGTAGGTGACATCAAAGACCCAGGTAGCAGAGGACAAAAAAGAAAAAGAGATAAATTGAACTAACATATATTTTTTTGTTGTTGTTGTTGCTGTTGTTCATCAAAAGACACTTTCCACAGAGCGAAAGGCAACCCACAGAATGTAAGAAAATAGCTGGTAAGAAAAGAAGTGGCCAGAATATGTCGAGGACTCCTAACCCTCACAAACAACTAAGCGAGCAACCTGACTCACAAATGGGGAGAGTACTTAAATCGACATTTCTCTACAGAAGAGAGACACACGCTGATAAACACATGCAAAGATGCTCATGTCGTTAGTCCGTGGGGAAATTCAAAACACAGCCGTATACAGACGCCATTAGGATGGCTATTACACACAAACAGGCATCATTGAAAACAGCAACTGCTGGAAAGGAGATGAAGAAACTGGAACCCTTCCACGCCGCTGGTAGGAATATAAAACTTTGTCGCTGCAATAGCAAGCAGTTTGGCAGTTCCTCCAAAGTGTGAAGTGGATTTACCATGTGACCCAGCAGTTCTAGCTCTACCTCAAACGACTGAAAGCAAGATCTTGGAAGACGTGTGTGTGTGTGTGTGTGTGTGTGTGTGTGTGTGTGTGTGTGTATACCTTACCATGTTCGTAGAACCATTAGTGTCAAAAGCTAAAGCATGGAAGCCACCCAGAGTCCACTGCAGATGAATGGCTGAGGTAAATGTGGCAAATATAAACAATGGGATGTGGCTCAGCTGTGGAAAAAAAAAAGAAAAGAAGGAAATTCTGAGATACCATGCACTATGAATAAACCTCGAGGACAATATTCTAAATGAAATAAGCCAGCTGCAAAAGAACCACTTATATGAGGTACTTGGCATAGTGAAATTCATAGAGACAGAATGCAAAATTTGGTTTGTACCGAGGGCCTGGGAGGAAGAAACAGGGAGTTATTGTTTAGTGAGTCCAGGCTTTCAAATTAACAATATGAAAAGATTTCTGGAGATGGATGGTGGCAATGGTTACTCAGCAATATGGATGCATTTAATACCACTGAACCAGACATTTAGAAATCATTAAGAAGGTAAATTGTATTCTGTGTATGTTCTAATCAGAGCCTTCAGAATCCTAAAATGTTTGATTGGTAAACATGTAATCCATTATTGCCAAGAAATTTTCAACCTCAGTATAGCTAAAATAAGGAAAAAAATAGTTCTACAGTGGCATAATGATTAAATGAGATTTATTTTTTTCATATGTTAATATAACTATGGTAGATTAGTAAGGCCCCAGGGCACTATATTAACTCCTGTGAGATCCCTGTAGGCGGTACATCTATTTTCATGGAAGGAGATTTGGAAGCATAAAGTTAAATAACTTTTGAAGGTCGTATGCCCAGTACTCTGTAATAGAATTTTCCACCTTCTGCATGGACACAGAGACTGATACCACTGCTATACAATGCAGGATAGTTCCCAGCATTCTCTGGTCTCTATCCATTAGTGCCTTTCCCCATTAGGCTTTGTAAACAGAGGGCACCTAACATGCCCATAAAATTACTCCAGGTTGAGAACTCTGCCCTAACATAAGCAGATTCCTAATCCAAGCCTCTTTATGTGGGGGTAGTGATTGGAAGACATTGAGAACAGGAAAGTAGACAGGTCACTAGCAATAGAGCATAGCAAGGCAAGGATCTATCAAGCTGGGATAGATTTCAAAGTCTATCACGAACAACTTGTCTGCTGAGTGGGTGTGCTGGCTGGTCTTATGTCAGCTTGACACACAAACTAGAGTAATCTGAAAGGAGGAGACCTTAATTGAGAAAATACCTCCATAAGATCTGGCTATAAGGCATTTTCTTCATTAGTGATTGATGGTGGAGGAGCCAGCCCATATCAGGTGGTTCCACCCCTGGATTGCTGATCCTGGATTCTGTAAGAAAGCAGGCTGAGTAAGCTATAAGAAGCAAACCAGTACGCAGCACTCCCCCATGGTCTCTGCATCAGCTCCTGCCTCCAGTTACCTTGTTTGAGTTCCTGTCCTGACTTCCTTGAAGATGAACAGTAATAAGGAAGTGTAAGCCAAATAAACTCTTTGCACCTCAACCTGCTTTTTGGTCATGATGTTGCAGCAATAGAAACCCTAACTAAAAAAAAAAAAAAAAGAAAAAAAAAAAAGAAAAAAAAAAAAAAGAAAAAAAGAAACCCTAACTAAGACAGTGGGCTAACTTTTTTTTTTTAAAGGCAAAGTTGAATGATTATAAGTGACAGAAACCCTCTCCAATTCATCCTAGTTGAAAGGGAGTTTATTTTTAGGCTGCAACACTCTCTTGTAAATGAGGCGCAGTTGGGAAAGGAGATGCAAACTGGAGAAGCTGCCATAGACAACAGTTGCCTTTCAGTGGCTGCTGGACCTTTCCATGCAAGGTTTTGCAAATACACTCTTTCTGTTCCACAAACTAAGCCTCTTCGCTATCTCTTGGCATCTGATCCCACATACGTGTGTTTTATACTTGACTTGAGCTTGCTGTGGTGTTCAGTCAACACCTACTTGAGCTTTTACATAGGTTCCCACATTGAATGGACTGTGGATTCCAGATTCTCAGAGAAGAATCAGATTGGTCAACTATAGATTCCAAATGACTCATTCCAGGAGACCAGGAATGAGTCCATATGATAAAATGCTTTTTTTTCTGTCAGCCCTGATGGGGTGGGGTGAGTGATGGCACTTCTCAGGGAAGGGAATTTAGGAGGATATATCTCCCCAAACACAGTTAATATATAGCCTTTGGATAGGGGTATGGCATGGGAGCAATTAACTATTAGAAAAATAAGTGGTGTAAATAAATGTATTGTATATACATTGAGAAAATTCCTCAAATTAATTAGACCTCAAAGTTCAAGCATCATTATATAAACTTGATTTATAGAAGCTCAAGTTACATAAAGATAAGTAGGCAATAAGACTAGAAATATGAACTGGTAGTTAACTGCCAAGGGCATTAAACGCAAGTTGAAACATTTAGATCTTTATAACCAGAAAAAGAGCTTGCTTAGTAAGACACTAAAGAAAATAGACCTCCTATTATTTTAATTCTCAAAAAAATTAAGTTAGTGGATCATTTTTAATTAAACCTTTTAAAAGTTAAATTATAATTATACCACTTTCCTCTTCCCTGTCCTCCCTCTAAACCCTCCCCTCACTTCCTCTCAAACTGATGGCTTCTCTTCTTCTTGTCACACACACACACACATACATTGACAAATATATATTTATAAATACAGCTTCTCAGCTTCCAGAGTCTGTCCAGCGTGGTTTGTACAACTATGGCTTCAGGGCTGGCAACTTTGTGTTGGATAACCAATTAAGAGGCTCATCCTTGGGGAAGGCTGATTCCTTCTTTTCCCAGTAGATCCCTTCTTAGAAACGAATTGAAGTAGCAAGCTAAGGCACCTGCAGTCATTTTACTATAACTACAACCAAGCACATTAACCAGGATTTTTCTGTGGGCCAACAACGGCTTGAAGCAGTAATTGTTTGCATGAATGTGTAGAGTAAGTGAACTAGTGTTCCATCCACCATTGAAAATGCTTTGGCTGTGAAGAAAAATGGAATCATAAAAATTTCAGGAAATTGAATGGATCTGAAAAGTACAATATTAAGCAAAGTGAGCCAAGTTCAGAAAAACAAAACCTGTGGGCTCTCCCTCATCTACTGATCTTAACCTATAATTCGTGTGTGTGTGTGTGTGTGTGTGTGTGTGTGTGTGTGTGTGTGTGTGATTAAAGTCTAAACAGGAAGGACCAAGAGAGAAAAAATATTAAGTGATGAGGAGGGATGAGGGGTGGGTAAGACAGATGAATGTCAAAGAGGGAAAGAATCTGCAGGGGAGGCTGTGAGGCGGGAATAGAGGTAGCAGAGGGTGAGGGTGGGGACAGAGAATCATAAAGACCCACTTTGGTAGAATATTTCACAAAAGCATCAAACACATTAGATGCTGCCTAAAAAAATAAAGATAATTTAAAAAAAAAAAAGAGAGAAAGATCTGTCCTCCAAATTTACCCGTGAGACTCTTCTAACAGAGTCAAGATTTCCCAGCGACTGGCCAAATACCTACATCCAATGGATTCCAATGCTTCCCATCCTCTTAGTATGTAGACTGGCTACTCTGAACTGGCCATAGAGCCACTGATGGTTGGGATGCTATATTTTTTGACCCTAGAGTCCACCTGGGAATATCAACATGTTTTGTAAAAGACAAATCTCTATGGAGAATAAAAACCTAGCATAGGGTTTAATAAGCCTGTTTCGTGCTTCAAATGCACTGCTCATGGTAAACGGAATAGATTCCTAGCGACAGATAATTAGTGGTAATGGTGATTACTGACCTTATGCAGTCTTTCACTCAAACAGATGGCAGAGAGCTTTAAAAAAATAAATGAATGCTTTAAGGCATGATTTCTCCCCCTTCTTAAATAAAAGTTCCTCTAGGGTCAGCAATAGTTTGTATTTAACACACTGTATTATGTTACACAAAACTAAATAACAATTTCTGGGCAATTCTGTTAGCCTGTTAATTTACTAAGCAATTAGCGTTGAATGGATTTCCACCCTGAATGTATTGTAAGTGTATGGATGCATGCCATCTCTATTTTCCTTGTTTTTTTCTTATTTAAATGAAGTAGGTGCTATTACATGGAAGGCTTTCAGAGCACGGGGCACCTCACTTAGCATGCCCCTTTCTGGCCCACAAGTCATCCTCCCAGAGCTGCTGTAAGTTTCTTCCAACGCATGTGAGTGGAGCCAAAGTTGAGATCTTCTAGAGTCCTAAGACTGTAGGATGTATTTTCGGGGGTCTTTCCTCCATTTTATATAAAGTTATAAAAACATTAAAAAGGTACCAACTTTTTTTTTTTTTTTTTGACACAGGGTTTCTCTTCTCTGTGTAGCCCTGGCTGTCCTGGAACTTTCTTTGTAGACCAAGCTGGCCTCAAACTCACAGAGATTCTCCTGCCTCTGCCTCTGGGTGCTGGGATTAAAGGCGTGTGCCACCACACCCGACTAAAAAGGTACCAACATTGAAGGTAATTTATCAAATATTTAATTTGTGAAAAGGAACATTGAAACTCATTTTCTTCAGCCTTCCTTTCCTTGTTTCCAAAGGTGATTTGGCCCCCATATTATGTAATTATTTTTTTTTAATGAAAAAAAGTTTTGTTTTTTTTTTTTTCATTTTACATACCAATCCCAGTTCCCTCTCCCTCTCTTTCTCCCGCAACTCCCCCATCCCTCGCACCTCCCCCATCCACACTTCAGGTCTGGGGAAATGTCAAGGCAGTGCTCCTGGACTGGTTAGTTTTCATTATCAGTTTGACACAACATAGAGTCACCTGGGAAGAGACAACCTCAATGGAAGAATTGCTTTGATCAGATTGGCCTGTGGCCATGTCTGTGCCAGTCTGTCTTCACTGATGATTGCTGTGGGAGGGCCCATCCCATTGTGGGTAATACCACTCTGATGCAGGTGTTAACAACGTGTTAAGAAAGTGATCTGAGCCACAGTGGTGGCGCACACCTTTAATCCCAGCACTCCAGAGGCAGAGGCAGGCGGATCTCTGTGAGTTCGAGGCCAGACTGGTCTACAGAGTGAATTCCAGGACAGCCAGGGCTGTTACACAGAGAAATCTTGTCTCGAAAACCAAAACAAACAACAACAAAAAAAAGTGAGCTGAGTGTGAGCCAATAAGCTAGCAAGTAGTCAGCATTCCTTCATGGATGCACTTGCGTTCCTGCCCTGATGTTTTTCAATGACGGACTGTGACCTGGAAGTGTAAGCCGAAATAACCCCTTTCCTCCCAAGGCGTTTTTTTGTTTTTTTGAGACAGGGTTTCTCTGTGTAGCTTTGCGCCTTTCCTGGAACTCACTTGGTAGCCCAGGCTGGCCTCGAACTCACAGAGATCCGCCTGGCTCTGCCTCCCGAGTGCTGGGATTAAAGGCGTGCGCCACCACCGCCCGGCCCCTCCCAAGGCTTTGAATCATGGTATTTATCGCAGCAACCGAATGAAACCAGGACAGCTTCAAGGGCTAATGTAAATTGGGTATTAATGGGAAGAATATGAATTTCTATGCAAGACTCTCAATGTTTCGGGAGGAAATGAATCTTTGTGTTCTTGGATGTGTTTGCTTACACAGCGGAAGCCTAGAAGAAAGACTCCCACCTCCCCTCTCCTCTTCCCTTCCTGAAACAGATCTTTATAGCCTTAGCCAGAGTGCAGCTCTATACTTCTCAGGGTAGAGGACCGTGGTGCCAAGGGCAGGAGCAGGAAGAGGGCGAGCTGTGACCTAGAGCCTGGGACAAGAGGTCGGCATTGGAATCCCAGAACTCTGTGGCATCAGGCGGGCCACGTATCTGGAGCTTCAGCTGCTTCTGAGATAAAATAGCACGAATCCCTTTGAGCATCATATAAGAGGTGGAAGCACTCAGCAGTGGCATGTGGTTTAAGTCCCCATTGTTATCGTCACTGGCACTCAGTGTCTAGAACTGTAGGACTTGATTTTGCCTCATCTTTTTCATTTTTTCAAGACATGCGCTCCTCTTTCTATTTATTTATTTGTTTTCTGTGGTGTGTGTATTATGTATGCGTACACATGTGTATACAGATGTGTGTGTGTGTGTGTGTGTGTGTGTGTGTGTGTGTTTGCATGTGGCAGCATGTCTTTCATTGAAGTCAGAATTCATCAGTCAGACAGGCTGTCCAGGGAGCCCAAAGGATTTGCTGGTTTCCCCACTCCACCCAGAGTTAGGGTTACAGAGGTGAGTAAAACCACACTTTGCTTTTTCATGTGGGATCCAAACTCAGGCCCTCATGCTTTATTTATGCAGTGGGCACTTTACCAGCTGAGCCCTCCCTTAAGCCCCTGGTGTTTCACTTGGGAGAAGTAAGAAGGCCAGGGAAAGGCCAGGGAATAGGATATTGGGGGGGGGACGGACACACACACGTGTGTGTGTGTGTGTGTGTGTGTGTGTGCCAAAAAGAATAAAAGAGAGATGAAGGTAGGCACTCCTGAAAGTCACAGGTGGTTTTTTAGGAGACGACTCCCCCTCTTAACCACAGAGAAAGTGACAAGAATGGACCCTCACTAAGAGTATAATGGCTGGTTCCAGCCCTGTCTGCCTGTACTTCCTAGCCAGTACAATTTTGGAATAAACCCAGAACCCTGGTAGTAAGCACCTGTTCAAAATTCAGATGCCTTTTGGGGGCCACAGAAATAGCTCAAATATCAGATGCAGCCAGGTAGAGGGGCATAAAGACCTTTATATTAAAAACAAGGAAGTTTCCCTCCATTCTGTGGATTGTAGCAGCCTGTGACTTACTGGCAAGCTTTGGCTTAACTCTCCAAGAAGTTCTGTGTGAGCCACTTCATCCAGAGCCTTCCAGGCAATGCCTGAAAGAGGGAGAGGGATGGTTCCTGAGTCAGTTCTCTGCCCAACCACTTCCTATGGACAGGGAGCCATCACCAAGGATGCTGGAGGTCCAGAAGAGGCGCCTTTTCAACCAGGAATAGCTTAGCCAGACTAAAGGAGCCAACCCGTGTGACCCATGGGTTTGGAAACAATTCATTCAAATTAGGTAAAGCATATAACTGATTGTCTTCAAACTGTGCAGCAGGAAATGGACACGACACAAAGACCACTCAAGGATGGAAGGTGGTAGAGGCAGCCTGGTTTAGAGTCTTAGATTCTAAAATTACTGAAGCCTCCAAGTGCCTCACATTTCTTGTTTGTAGATCAAGGTCATCCCTATCCTGTCAAAGGAGGAGATATTATTTTCTCTATTAGCCCATGTGCTCACTCTTGCGTCTACTAACTTTAGAATTTACCATTGTTCCTTTTCTTTTTTTTTCTTTTTTTTTTTTTTTTTCTTTTTTTGGTTTTTAGAAACAGGGTTTGTCTGTGTAGCTTTGGAGTCTGTCCTGGAACTCCCTCTGTAGACCAGGCTGGCCTTGAACTCACAGAGATCTGCCTACCCCTGCCTCCCAAGTGCTGGGATAGAAGGTGTGAGCCACCACCGCCCAGCTATAATTTATTTAAATTTATTTTATGCACATTGGTGTGAAGGTGTCAGATTCCCTGGAACTGGAGTTACAGACAACTATGAGCTGCCATGTGGGTCCTGGGAATTGAACCCTGGTTCTCTGGAAGAGCAGCCAGTGCTCTTAAGCACTGAGCTATCTCTCCAGCTGTTCCTTTTTCCTTTTTTTTTTTTTGAAAGATTAAATTCAGCATTTATTCTCCTTAAAAGCTTGCTTAACCAGAGTGTGGTGGTTCATGCCGATAACCGTGGCACTTAGGAAGCTAAAGCGGGATGTCAAGGGTACTCAGTGAAACGTCTAAATTTTAGACTGTAAAAAAGAAAACCTGCTGATTTCTTGGGTATTTTCTAAAGTCTTTGGCTTCCCCAGGAGTCGTAAGATTGTTCTTATATCTTATACTTCTCCACTCTAATGCCAAGGATGCCTATAGACATTCTGAGGTTTGCTAAAAAACCATTCTTTGTCAATTACAATTGAATTTAACAAAAACAATTTCCAGGCTTAATACACTCTGGCCTTGAACTCACAGGACATATTTTTTTGTATTAAGTATATACTAGGTTTCTTGCCCATAGGGCACATGCATGGTATACACACACACACACACACACACACACACCTAAAGAGGTTGACGTGATTAAAAAGACTGACAAGTCCTAGGGTCTGCAGGGAGAATCAGCAAGCTGGAGACCCAGAACAGCTGATGCAGCTTTTATCCAGAGGACAGTAGACTGGAGACCCAAGGACAGTCAATGTTTTGATTGAGTATAAAGGCAGGAAAAAATTTGATGTTCCAGTTCAAAGACAATCTAGGCAGGAATAATGCTCTCTTAACCCAAGGAGGGTCAGCTTTTTGCTGGCTAAGAAATGGTTGTAATGATTATACTTGGACACCAGACAGATCAAACTTTTGTGTTTTCTAGGAAAGTAGATCTTACTAACATAAGTAACTGTGTAAACAAAAATATTCAGCTTTCCTAAGGGGGTAAAAAAAACTTAGTCATCTCCTGTTTGCATGCAACGTCCTAATTACAAATTATTTTTAAAAACTCATTATCAAATGAAAAAAAAAGAGGAGCATTTCTCTAAAAGCATTATGCTATTTAGGCTGAGTCCCTTATGGTCACCAAAAAGCTGAAAAAGGAAAAAAAAATCTAGTTAAACAGTAGAAATGACTGAACATATTTCTGGCTTTTAAAGAATGTGTGTTGAACTGTCCTTGCTGGTCCATTGTGTTTATATCAAGTGCTCTAAACTCACAGGGAAGCTGGGCTTGTTTAGGGGGAGGACACCACTCTGTGACAGTGAATTAGAATATTGACAGAGTTTTTATTTGCAACCAGCTTCTCTTCTTTGACTGTAAAAAGATCACACCTTTGATTTGTCTTTAAAGTCAGAAAAGTCACAAAACGCAGACGAGCCTGAGGAAGCTGAGACCGTCCACCACAGCTAGGAGACACCTAACGGTCTCCGTAGGGTCTTTTTGTATTTCCACACTAAAAGCAAAGGAAACGGGGGCAGCATGTGTTTGTGGCTTTTAGACCTGTTTTCACTTCTTGTAAAATATGTGCGTTTTAAAAATGTTTCAATTATTTTTTAAAAGTAGCAAAACAGCTTAGGCTATCCTTGAACTCTCTGTGTAGCCCAGGGTGATCTTGAACTTCTGGTTGTCCTGTCTTTGCCTCTTGAGGTTTACAGGTGTGGACCACTGCACTTGTTTTATGCAATGCTGAGGGTCAGACCTGGGGTTTTGTGCGGGCTAGGCAAGCACTCTTCCAACTGAGCTGCATGCACCACCTCTCAATTCCCTTATGCGTTTATTACTCTATTTTATTCCTTTGAGTTGTAAAAGATGGTAATTAGAATGAGAATGAAATAATTATTTACCAAACTCACAGGACTTTTACCAAATTTATTTTTATCTGACCCATATTTATTATTTGCTCTTAGAAAATGGTCAAGCTCAAATAGATTACATTACCTTTTGTTTGAAAATACTTTGTGGATTTAAAAAAATATCAGTAATGTATCACATTTGAGATAATTATAATCTGAGGGCATATTTAAACATTATATCAACATTTTGCAATGATGTATCTTTACTTTTTATTTGTGTGTGAGTGTGTGTGCACACACCCCCTCAGAGACCAGAAGAGGCTGTTGGATCCCCTGGAGCTGGAGTTACAAGCAGTTGTGAGGTGCCTGACTCCCTGATGTAGGTGTTGGAAACTGAACTTGATCCTCAGGAAGAGCAGCAAGTGCTCCCCAGCCCCTTAACAGTATGCTTTTGATCACCCCCTGCCACTTCCTTCTTAAAAAGTAGTGGCTCAGAACTTCAACAAATCAAGACAAATGATTACAACAGGGAACAGTAGAAGCCCTAGTGACCTTTAATCACAGAGAGACAAAAGCCTTGTCTAAAGTGTGTCTGTCTCTACTTTTTCCCCTTGATACACAATCATATGCAATCAGACATACGCAGACACACACAGGCACATACACAATCACACACACATATATTTTTTCCCAGTGAAATTGGAAGAATAAGCCCTAGGTACAAGCCTGAGTGCTCAGTGTGGTGATAGCACAAGCAGGTGTCTGAGGTTCTTCTCAAAGAGATTCTACCTGTCCAAGATGCTCAGCTTACAACTGGAATTCTTTTTTTTTTTTTTTTTTCGGTTTTTCGAGACAGAGTTTCTCTGTGTAGCTTTGCACCTTTCCTGGGACTCACTTGGTAGCCCAGGCTGGCCTCGAACTCACAGAGATCCACCTGGCTCTGCCTCCCGATTGCTGGGATTAAAGGTGTGTGCCACCACCGCCCGGCACAACTGGAATTCTTGTTGCATGTGGCCATGTGCGTGAATTCTAAAGCCTTCCTTTATTCTTGCTGTGTGTGTGTGTGTGCATATGCATGTGTGTAATGCACATTTGCACATGTGTTGTACATGTGATTGCTTACATATGGAAGCCAGAGAACAACCTTAAGTATAGTTCCTCAGGAATTCTCCACCTTGTCAGGAGCTCACTGGCCAAGAAACCCCAGGAATCTCCTGTCTTTGCAGCCCCAGTTAGAAGTGTGGACCTGCCGGGCGGTGCCCGCGCACGCCTTTAATCCCAGCACTCGGGAGGCAGAGCCAGGTGGATCTCTGTGAATTTGAGGCCAGCCTGGGCTACCAAGTGAGTTCCAGGAAAAGGCGCAAAGCTACACAGAGAAACCCTGTTTCGAAAAACCAAAAAAAAAAAAAAAAAAAAAAAAAAGAAATGTGGATCTGGCCAGGCGGTGGTGGTACACGCCTTTAATCCCAGCACTTGGGAGGCAAAGGCAGGTGGATCTCTGTGAGTTCGAGGTCAGCCAGGGATACAGAGCAAGTTCCAGGACAGGCTCCAAAGTTACACAAGAAGCTCTGCCTTGAAAAACCAAAAAAAGCCGGGTAGTGGTGGTGCATGCCTTTAATCCCAGCACTCGGGAGGCAGAGCCAGGTGGATCTCTGTGAGTTCGAGTCCAGCCTAGTCTACAGAGTGAGATCCAGGAAAGGCACCAAAGCTACACAGAGAAACCCTGTCTCAAAAAACTAAAGAAAAAAAAAAAAGTAGACCTGTGTGCCTGGTTTTCTTTTACATTGGTTCTGCATGGAAGCTCTGGTTCTCAGACTTGCAAGCAGTCATTTCAACTAACTGAACTATTTCCATCCCCCTGGGGTCTTTTAAATATCAGTTGTCTGTAACTTTTGCCCAGGAACTGAGTAAGGCAACCCTAAGCACTAAAGAGAGAAATTTCTTTCTTTTTACAAATCAATCAATCAGTCATATCCTCAGGGAAATATCTCTAGCCTGGAAACAAGTGACTCAGAAATAATGACAATTGTTAAATGTTTATATGTTATATTTGTATTGTATACTTAAAAATCACTTCATGCTTCAAATGCCTATGAATTTATTTTTTAAGGTATATAATTCAGTGCTGTAGTCACCATTACTATCTCATTTCAGAACCTTTTTTTAATCACCCTTGTACCCATTAGCAGTAATTTCATGGTCTCCTTCCCAGGTGCCGACAACTACCAATTTACTTTCTTTCTCCACAAATTTTAAGCTACTCTGGCATTTTACATAAATGGAATTATACAAACACGGCGTTTGTGCTCCAGCCTGTCTCTTTTAGCATAATGTTTTTGAGCTTCATCTATGTAGTAACAAATCAGTTCTTCATTTCCTTTTATGGTTGGATAATATTCTCTTGTATTACATTTTGCTCATACATTCATCAGTTGATGGGCATTTTGATTCTTTCTACTTCCCAGATGTTATTAATAATGCAGCTAAAACATTATACAATTTTTTTTTCATTTGCATAAGGTGTCTTAGTATTTGTGATGCACTTTCAAACTGCTTGTCTCATTGGCCCTCACAAATACTTTGGACAACAAGACAATCTCACTATTTCGATTTTATAGGCAGGGAAACAGAGTTTATTTTTAGAAAGAATTGTCTAATCTGTGCTAGAATCCGATGGCTTGGTGAGTAATGTGTTTGTTGTGTAAGCAAGCCTGAAGATCAGAGTTCAGATCCCTTGCATGGACGTAAGAGCCCAGCATGGCTGAAAGAGTCTGTAACTCATGTGCTGGGGTGTAGAGACGGCTGATCCCAGGGACTTGTCTAACTAAAGCGGTGAGCTCCAAGCCCAGTGAGAGACACTCTCTCAAAAATAGGTTAGGGAGCAAGAGAAGAACACCCGACATCGACCTCTGTCTGGCCTCCACACTTGGGCAAGTGCACTCAGACACACATGCAAACACACAAGCATCCAAACATACATATAGGTGCACACACTCAAGTGTGTCAAAAGAAGCATAGTGTCCTCAGGGAAAGGTGAAATTGATTTCATATTTTTAGTTTTTAGATGTCAATGTTTTTAGTCATGCTTGTTGGAAAAACAATGCTGAGACCAATTTACAGCTTCTAGATGAAAATGTTGCCATAACAAGTGGTCAAAATTTCCTAAAACAGAGTTGAAATAGAGTTCTGCTGGACTGTTGCATAGGAACAGGGATTTTTGCCTTTGTTGTCTGGCGATTTTACTTTCAAGGAAAATGCAAGGACAGATTGTAGCTGTTCGCAGTTTTAATACTTCACAGAAAGAAATGGCTGCAGACTTATTTTGTCTCTTAATTAGCATGCATCTTGGAGACGTGTCTAAGACTAGATTTAAGTCTTAACATGGTCTATTAATATTTCAGTTTTGGCATCAGACACATGAAATAGTATTATACATGAAGTCTTTGCCAAAAGCATTCTGAGTCAAAACTAGACTAAATACAGTCCTTTTTTTGATCATTTGAATCATCATATTTCAACATTTGGTAGAGGATTTTAGAAATGATTTAATCCAAATCCTCTCACAATATGCGAATCCTGGATCATGAATTGAATATTCCCTCGTCACGTTTTTTCTGAATCCAAAAGCAGCATCGTTTATAACAAAGGGCAGAAGCTCAGAAGCAAATGAAAAGTTGTGTTCAGCTTTCCCCTGCTGGGACGGTCTTTCCTACATGTCCTCTGACTTACAGAGCCATTTATTCCCATCTTGTGTCACTACTCATACTCTATTTGTGACACTGTATTGAAACATCTACTTTCTCTATCAGATAATTGTTGAGATTTATATATTTTGTTTATCTCTAGCATTCAGTAGAATTCAAATAGAGTTGATTTTAATTGGTGTATGTGTGCGTGCACGTGCGCGCGCGCACGTGTGTGTGGTATTGTATATGTGCATATGTGCATATAGGTGCATTCACATATGTATATATGTAGGCCACAGGTTAATGTTGAATATCTATTTCTACCACTTCCCCACCTTACTTTTGGTGAGAGGGTCTCTCACTGAACCTGGTGCTCACTAACCTGCTCAGCAGGACTAGCTGCCTAGTGAGCTACATGGATCCTCCTGTCTCTTTCCACTCAGGGCTAGAGACACAGGCATGTGCTATTATTACACTTGACTTTTTATGTGGATGCTAGGGATCTGAATTCAGGTCCTCCTGCTCATGCAGCAAACAATTTCTTGCCTGAGCTATTTCTCTAACTCCTGGATTGACCTTTTAATTAGATAAGAACTCTGACTTCTGATTTAGTTGATTATGAAATCAAGATCTCCATCACTATAAACAAATATGTACTGATCCCTTCATAGCTAAAAGAACTATGAGTTTTGCCAAACATTTTGTGCCCAGCTCCAACACTTAGGTAGTTAATGAATTCTATGAAACTCAGAAGCCGAGCCAGACAAATATAGATTCTTTATTAATATTTAGCAAGACTATCAATACCTATTCATGTAATTAATGGGTGTTTGAGATATGTAAAATGATTAGTGGTAGTAAGATTGGGTCATGCTATTAGCTAACTTTATAGACTCTTCAATATAAAATTATTGAGCAATTGTTTTGATTCTTCTTGACTGATTGGATGTGGGTGTAGCAGATAAAGAGTTGAGGATGCCTCCTGTGCTTTGAGTCATTTGAAGGGTGGAGTTGCTGTCACTTGAGGTGGGGGGATCTGTAGTAGGGCAGGTTTGTGAGAAATAATCAGAAGGCAATCTGTTCTACATAGACAATCAGGACACCTTAGTGAATAAAATCAGGAAAGGTCCAAGGCCCTGACAGTATGTTCCCACAGACGCTAAGGATGAAAATTCATAACAGAAGTATATGTTAGATATAGTGTTAGGAGAAAGCACAGAGTAGCTGGGGGTGGGGTGGGGGGCTGGTGTTGAGAGTTTTTGGACAGAGAGTGTTTCCAGAAGACAAAACACTTCAGATACCCTAAGCACATTGGATTATGTCTGCAAATTCCTTCTGGGATTCCTGGGAATGCAATGTCTGGAAGAGAAGCCAGTGAAAATGAGAGAAAAGCTCTGTGGACCAAGGGTCAGATCACAAAGGACCTGGGGGCCATTCTAAAGATTTGGTTGGGTTTACTGTGTTCGGTTAGGTAGTCTTAGGAAGGTTTCCTACAGACTGGTGACATGATTTGACTTATGTAGTCAAAGTTCCTCTGTATGTTCTGTTGAAAATAAACTCTGAAAAAGTAGAAAAGACTCAAGTGGAAGCAGGGAGACTTTTAAATAGGTCTGTGGTGGGATGGGAGCAGGAAGCAAGAAGAATCTGGATTCCAGATACACTTTAAAACTAGAGCCAACAGTATTTCCTTATGGACTGAATGTGGGGTGTGAGAGAAAAGGAAATCAAAGATGACTCCAAGGTTTTGATCTAAACAACTAGGAAGATGGAGTTGTTCCTAACAAAATAGGAGTGTCAGTGGTGAAAGTGTTTGGATGAGAGAGATCAGACTGTTTGGACCTTTGAACTTTCTCATAGGACATTCAGGTGATATAAAGGTTGGGGAAGACAAAAAGACTATTGGCCTACAGCAAGAAGCAGGCACTTAGAGACAATGTCAGAATTTAGGGACCTACAAATGATGGACCATGAACTCCAGAGATCAACATTAAAAGCATTCTGAGTGTAAGAGGAGAAGAAGAAGAAGAAGAAGAAGAAGAAGAAGAAGAAGAAGAAGAAGAAGAAGAAGAAGAAGAAGAAGAAGAAATAGGAGGAGCTGAACAAGGGTAACAGAGCCTTGTGGGCACGAGGGTAAGAATGATTCTAAGACATCTGAGAATCTAGCTCTTTTTTTGGTGGTTGACATGTGTGAAGACACAGAACACAATGAGATTTATTCTAGGAATTCAAGACAATGGTGGTGAACTGAGGGGGCTGAGGAAAGAGTGAGATCTGTATAGGCTCCCTTCTGATCCTGTTGGAAGTGAAGAAATGAGAGGAATATCCTTTTTTTTTTTGACCATGTTCATATGTGTATGAACTACTGAAGAAGATAGATGCTACTGTAGGAAGATACACTCTATTGACTCCTCTTTGTATACAATGGGAGGCCTGTGGTATTGGAGTTTCTATTACATATAAAGTTAGCAATATGGGGACAAAGGAAAATGGTATGGGCATTGCCCTGAAACTGTATGTGGCTGTCATATGAAAATCAAAGGAGGCCGGGCAGTGGTGGCTCACGCCTTTAATCCCAGCACTCGGGAGGCAGAGCCAGGCGGATCTCTGTGAGTTCGAGGCCAGCCTGGACTACAGAGTGAGTTCCAGAAAAGGCACAAAACTACACAGAGAAACCCTATCTCCACCCCACCCCCCAAAAAAAAAGAAGATCAAAGGAATAATTTCATCACAGGCTAAAATAATGACAACCTAACTGAGCCAGTAACAGGGAATGTGCTCCTTTGTTATTAGTTAGAAAAATTCCTCAGGGGGCACATTGTCAGTAATGTTCAAGGTGAACAACATTTTTATAAGAATGTTGCCTTTAAAAGAATTAAAAATAGCTGCCAACAAACTTGAGTTCAAATTTTTCCTTTGAGCTGGCTAAGTATGACTCCTTAGCTGTTAATGTCTTTACTTTTCATGTCCTTTAATATCGGTACAATGAAGACTACTTCACAGAAAAATAAAAAATAAAATTCAATACTGGATCCAAAGAAGTAATATGAACAGGAAAGTGGCACAGAAGTAGTAGATGTTATTGTTGTAGTGGGAAATGTTGGGATATTTTCTGTACATTTAATCTGTCTCTACTGTGGAACCCTTGAAAGAACTCTTTAAAATACTCAATATATCCCACGGCCCATTAGTAGCTATTGGAAATTTCTCTTTGGATTTAGAATCTAATAAAGAAAAAATTTTGGAAGAATAAAACTATAATTACCCTCATTTGCTTTATTTGATAACATAGATTGCACAGACTAAGTAAATTGAAAAAAATCTGAACTTACTAAAAGTTGATATTGACATATTTTTCAAACAAAGGTGGTAAATGTTGTAGGGTTTTATTTTCTATTTTATTTATTTTTTTAGCTCTTTATTTTTATATTTTTCTTTTTTCTGAGACAGGGTTTCTCTGTATAGTTTTGGTGCCTGTCCTGGAGCTTGCTCTATAGACCAGGCTGGCCTGGAACTCACAGAGATCCGCCTGGCTCTGCCTCCCAAGTGCTGGAATTAAAGGTATGCACCACCACGGAGGGTTTTATTTGTAAACTAATCCACTTAAACACTTTTGTAATAGAAAAAAAAACTTACCTGTTGTTTCATTTTATACATTGGATCTACTCTCTTAATGTTAAGTGATATGATTGGGTCGTTTGATAAATGGTCACCTGCAGTCACTGTTCCAAAGTGGTTGCTGGATGTAGTAGTGGGAACCCCAAGACCTTTTATTCTTTAGTGTGGGAACTTACTTGATTGATCATTATGATGGGTAAGCAAGGCTAGAGACAGTAGGCATGATGGCATCCTGTGACATTATCCTTGATTTTGCGTGGTCCAGGAATAAAACACAATTTTCCTAAAGCCAGCACCAGCATATTCTTTTTGTCACGTGCCAACTACCACGATCTCAGTTGGAATCTCTGATGCCTTAGGAATGGAATGGGTGATTTGAGACAGTCATGCTGTGTGGGTGAACCCCAAAGCTGCACCCAGTTCGGGGCTAGCAGACAGTCAGAATGAGTCACTTAGGTAACAGAGCCCATGCCTAGACCCAGCCAGCCTCAGCACCATCCATTTCCCATGTTTTTGGTCCTTTTCTACTGAGGCTGGAGATGAATAAAGTTCATCTGAAACCTTGTGATACCTGCTACAAAAAGAACTATGGTTTGGAGGTTCTCAGTATAGGAAGCCCTCTTGAGAGCTTGTTCATTCTCTGTATATTTCCTCTTGTCTTGGCTCAGCTAACTTTCCTCTATGCCAAATATAACCAAGTTCTAATGTTGAAGGTAGTTTTAGTAAAACAATGCTCTTATGATTGACAGTAAGCTTATAAGAATATCTTGAGAAACTTTCTAATGTCCCACTTTCTTGTGATGTGGTTTAAGTTAAATTCAGTAGGTATAGGGAAGACACACTGCTATCAATGGGCAAAGATAGATGGGAAAATCTTGACTAGCATCAGGTGTCTTAGCTGAGAAGCAGAATCTTCAATTCAAATACCTTGAGATGCTTGTCAGGGATGCCTCTATCATCTTTGAGAAAGAAATAGAACAAATTGTGAGTCCTAAAGGGGATAACTACTGGCATAAGTATATTACACAACTTCGCTTGCAAGTGTAAGGAGACTCTAGTGCTGAGGGTGGGTACCATTTTTTGAATACCCATTCTTTTGTTCTTGGTTTCTGTTACAGGGGCTGGTACATAATAGTTGTTCAATAATTCTCACTGAATAAAATAAATGAATGATGACCAGGAAGGTGGTAAGTTTGATATATATATATATGCATATATATAATATATCTGCAATATGTATTATATATGTATACACACATGCACACACATATATGTTTCTGTCCTTTAGATATATATGTGTGTGTGTGTATTACGTATATATGCATATACACATATATATGTATGTATATATATATATATATATTCTGAAATGTTCTGAAACTCAAGAATAAGGCATTTGTAAAGTCTATTCCCTGGGAGGTACAGAGAGAGATTCAATAATGTAATCAGGACTCTAGTTGTATAGGATTTTGTAATAGACCAGATGTCAACCATTTGAATTGCATTTGGCAGTAGGCAGAGAAAAATGCTACATTTTTAAATAAACAACTTGGATCATGAACCAAATTTGCTTCTGAATATCACATGATAGAAGCTGCCAGATTTCCAGTCTGCATTAATAGGTTTAGAATTATTTTGTTGGAGCTGGGGAAATGAACTTTTGGGTTTGTAATTTGTAGTGTTTCTTCTGCATTTTGTGATTATTGGCACAGAAACTCAATAGAAAGCAAGGCAATAGCTTTTAGGAATTATTCCCTATTTCTCACTACTTCACCTGGTCTGTATCAGCGTCCTTATTTTACTATTATTAGATTTCTGCAAGTAAGAAAGAGCAGAGGGTAAATGAACAGCTGATAGCAACTTCTAGGTCTAATGTGGGTCTATTTTTCTGGGTTGTAGCCTAATTCGTTGCAGTGGTGATAACATTGCCAAATTCTTCATAATGTAAACAGTTCAACAAGTGGGCGACTTTGGGAGGAGCGCTCTGTCATTCCTGCCAACTTGCTTCAGCACTTCCTCATGATGTCTGCCTCCTCCCACTTGATTCAAAAGAAAACAAACAAGCCTGGAGCCTGCCTCAGTCACTGTAGGCCTGTGAAAGGTGAATGGTACTTTACCAAAGTGTGTGGCAACTGCTGGTCTAGGCCCTCATGGTCTAACCAGAGGTCACAACTTGACAGCTGAGGTTGCATACGGTGTTGTGTTTTCTTTTTATAATTGGATGTGAATGACTGTATTGTGTATCTACTCATACAATGAGTATAAGGCTCCCTATTCACCTGACTCACACTTTTCCATTACCTGACTGGCTCCTGAAGGGCTTGGCCTTACCAGACCAAACCACAGAAGGAAGAAATAACATCAAAACTAAGTTTATTTAGGTTAAGAATGGAGAGGCACAGAATTTGACAGATAGTTATGCATCACCCTAAGATAATTGATCATCTGCATTTGAATAATTGTTTCAAGAATTAGATGGAAGCAATCTTAGCAGGACCTTCAGAACTTTGTTATCAATATCTGTCTACATAAAACCAAGATTTGAACTTGACTGCCACTCTGAGGAATTTCCTTGGACTAAGCTAAGACCTTATTTCTTTTTTTTTTTCTCCTTTTTTTTTTTTTTTAACCATGAAGACCTTATTTCTTCTTGACTGTTTTTCTTAGAATGTCTGATTTGAGAAGAGTTTTGAGAATTTACTTAAACACTACATGAGAAGTGGATTCTTCTTCATGCTTCCATTTAAAATTTTCTAGCATTAGATGTTATTATTTATTAATTTCTTCCTAGATTTCCTTTGGAGACATTTCTGGTGGTTTTTTTTTTCTTGTATTGTTATATACCTGCACTTTATACTTCTATATTCATGAACTAGCTTGCCTAATATTTGCTGAGCTGCTGCTGTATGCTGGGGTCTTTTGGAACTGGGGAGTTCCAATCCTTGTTTAATTGGTGGCAGTTAACCTCGACTCAGGATCTCAGAGGCTAGGAGCGTGTTGTTGGGAGTCAGTGATTTAGGAGGTATGAATTCTAGCCATTATAATAGTGGAAAATATATCTAAGGTAGATATCATAGACCCTTATGGTATATGAATTCTAGGGCTTTAAGTTAGAGGATAACTGATCTGCTTTACATCAACTGTCTTCTAAAGGCCCAGAGTGACTTAAGCATGATACATATATTTTATTTATTTTTGAAATTATAGGCTCACAGGAAGTTGCAAAGGTAATATACCTAGTTCCTGTGTTTAAGACACTCAGTTTCCCCATTGAATACAAGAACAAAACGAGGAAATTGCTGTCTATACAATGTGTATATATGGTCCTATGCCATTTTGTCACGTGTGTAGATCCAGTTAAAATTGCCAAAATCAAGACAGACTTGTTCTATTTACACAAAGACTGCTCTTGGTAGGTGCTGTTTATCCACCAGTCTCAAACTCTGGCAATCATTGATCTATTTTCTATTTTTTCTAGGCTTGTCATTTTTGAGCCAGTTCTATCAATGGAAATGAACAAACAAACACATACATCCTTTTGGGGTTGGCTACTATAATGGTCTTGAGATCCACCCAAGTTGTATGTATCAATAATTTATTCCTTCTTGTGGCTGAGTAGTATTCTACAGAGTGACTGCATCCCGTTCTGTTGCTTACTTCAGATCAAGTTGCTATGGACAAATACTGGGGGACACATGTACTTCCAATTCTCTAGGATAAATGCAAATGCTAGATAATATGGTTCAATGAATGCTTAGTCTTTATTTAAAAAAAAAACATGTAAATGCTTCTCAGAGTGGCCATTTTACATTCCCAGTATGCATTTTTTTTTTTTTTTATTTAGTGGAATGACTTACTAAGAAACTGACTTTTGGTAAAGGTTTCTTAAATGAGAAAAGCCAATTTGTGAATCTATTTATAACCACTCTAACTGTAATACAGCTCCTTTGCACGGCATCGTAATAATATAGAAAGGAATAGAAGATACTAGTACATGACTTATAGCAGATCAGCAATACACTGCTACACTGGATGGATGGGAGCAAGAACAGGCACATCAATCAACGGGCCTCTCTTTGTTGAGGCCACTTTATCAAGGCAGGCACATTTGCTCTGGCATTTCAGATAACCCTGAGGCACTTTGCTGCCAGAGGGTACTCATCCTCCAAGATACAGAAACTTTTAAAAGCATCAGCTTCTTGCTTGTGCCATAGTCTTCGGAGCAAGATCTTTTTAGTGTCAACTTTTAAAAGGAGCCTGGGCAAAGATATAAGGTCCTGGGGTGAATTTCAGAGACAGTACTCAAAGCTACAAAATAGTGGGAAGGAAGATCTCCCTGGCCTCGGACTGAGTTCTGCTGCTTTATTTTTGTTAGCTCAGCCATTTGACTGGCTCACAATACTTGGCTGCTCTTGGCCTCAGCTACCTTTTCTGTACAATGGGGACACTACAGTTCACTTTATAGGGTGAATGGCATTGAGTACAACTGTTTACATAAATCAGTGGGCCTACAGTATCAACACCCATGGCTACTATTTGCTGCAACTTATTACATCCAATGTACTGTACTCATTCTCTTTAGGTGCTTAAGGAATAGGACTAGGCTCCCCTCTCCTTCTAACTTCTCCTTGTCCCCCCTGTATCTCATCTCCTTTGAGTGATAAGTGTGACAGTGGGTTTACAACTGCATCCTTTTATCTAACAAATATTATGAAGCTATGTGCCAGGTCGGGTTCTAGGTCCTGAGGAAACCACCTCGAACTGGCCCCTGTCTTCTTAATACTTCTTAATACTAGAGGAAGGAGACTAAGAAGCCACCTGCCAGCAAATAGATATTTCAGAGATTTGCTAAGTGGAGAAAGAGGAAGCGGGGAGGGCAGTAAGAGAAGCAGCAGCAGGAGGATAGAGAAGGGGAGGAAGAGGAAGAGAAGGAGGTTTAATGAGATTGTTGATATGAGGCCAGGAGACAATGAGTGGGGCTCTTTGTTTTTAACAATCAAGGAGGCAACCTCTAAGAATTAGGAAATAAGAGAAAAAACAGCAGCAGAAAGCAGCAGGGAAAGAGACACAGAGGCAGAATGTGTGCAATTCCCTCATCTATAGGATGTGGATAGTAATAGTTACCATTTACTAGAATTATTATACGGATTGATTAAATCAGATCGGCAACAATGGGTCCAGGGAAGCTTGGCTTGGAGTCCGGACTCAGGACTCCTTGGATTCTTTCCCATTTGCAACATTAGCTGTGGGACAAGTTTTTAACCTGTCTCTGCCTCCAAATTGCTTATTACTGATAAGAGCATAATAACAGGATGTCCTTCGGATGGCCATTGTGAAAATTGGATAATGTAAGTCATATAAGTGCTGCAAACTGTGACTAGCATTTGACCACACCACCTTAGGATGGCTGTCAGTTAGAGGCACTGTGCGCACGCATGACTATCACCGAGCAAAATGATGCCCGCGAAGTGCTATAATATCCTTAAAATGAATTATTTTAAACTTTACCGAACCCTAGCCTTACTGATTTTTGTTTGCTGGAAACAGTTACCACTTTAGCATGTTAATATTTTAGAATTAAAATGACAGAATCCCAAGCTTTTAGGTCCACAGAAGTGAAGCAGGTCACAGAAATAAATGCAGGAAGCAGGCTGTGGGAAAATCAGAGTGCACCGTCTGATCTGTCTAGACAGGCAGCTGCGCCTTAGCCACAGCGGACTGTATCAATACTAGCACCGTCAAAGGCAAATTCTCCAAGGGCGGCTGAGAATCTGGAATTTTTAGATAAAGTTTCAGGTGATGTACATGTTGGTATTTAAACCACAGAGTTCAAAATACCTTGCTTCCCCAGACGATAAGTTTTAGGAAGGTGAACCCATCCCTGGGCCACCTGTTTAGAGATGCTGATCTAGAGGACAATAGACTAGTTGGTGAGATCATTCAGAAATGGGGTTCATGAATGGCCAATGTAAATGGGAGGTTGGTTTAAGCATCAGAAGCCCTGGAGCAGACAGGATCAGGAAAATTGTACTCAGAAGCTGCTCCAGGGTAGGAGGACATTTAAAAGATGGTGGCATGTGACCCAAGGTGACCTAGGTGTATGTGATAACCTCATCGGAGGCTGGCCCCAATACCACACATGTCTGCACTTTGAATATACAGGTTGTTTTTACTTCAGCAATCAGGATACACAGAGGCTGCTTTGTTAAGTCCCACAGCTTCCTGGATCCCGGATTGCACCTGCTGTGCATAGCTACGCACCATCCACAGTTAGGCAACTGCTTGCTTTTGTCTCGAGGCTCTTGTGAGCTTGTTCACATTCTGAAAGCAGGAAGACTTCCCTACAGCTAGATAATGGAAGCCCATAGATAAGCTGAATGGGAGAACAGGTGTGTAGACAATGCTGCGGTTCATTAATGGATGGCTTCCATTATCGCTCAGCCATTAGCTTATAGTTTTCATAACTCAACAAGGCCCAATTAAGGCTTCATGATTCTTGTATAACAATCATCCATCTATTGGTGGAAAAAAAAAGCAAAGTAAAATAAAGAGGAAGAAGATTCTTTGATGTTCATTGCTTAAATTGAAAATAAGAATCAAACATCAAATATAACTTAAAACTTACAGGACAATGCCAGTTGGTAAATGATTCTTTTTGTTTTTTGAAAGTTTTTATTATTATATATTAGGTATATGTTATGCCTAGATCGCAGGGACCCCCAAAAGACGACCACGGAGACCGAATCCCACATATAAAAGCAAAGAGCCTTTATTTCAAGCTCTGGAGCTTGGTCCCTCTGTCTGTCCAACACAGCAGTGAGAGCAGAGAGCCCTGAGCTCAGGTGGGACAGAGTTTTTTATCATAACAGAGGTTGGGGTGAGGGGATTTCCAGGGTCCAGGACCCTGATTGGCTGACAGTTGAGAGGTATCTGTAAAACAAAAAATAGGTGTGTGTTAGACCCAAGAACATCTGGCCACCTTATCTAATGGTTAGAATGTTTGGGATGTCAGGTACTTCCTCACCCCTGGGTAGATCCCTGGGTGGTATCAGCTTAAGGCTTTTCCTGGATCTGGGTGTTGCTGCCAGTAAGCCTGTCACAGAAGCTGTGTCTAGGCTCCTAAGCCTGTCATGGCTGCTGTGTGGTCAAGCTGTTTTGGGCCCCTTCACAGTGTACATAATAATTGGTTTTATTTTTTTTTTAAAGATTTATTTTTATTTGTTATGTGCATGGGTGTTTTGTCTGCATATATGTTTGTGTTAGTGTGTCAGATTCTCTGGAACTGGAGTTACAAACAGTTGTGAACTGCCATGTGGATGCTAGGAATTGAACTCAGGACCTCTGGAAGAGCAGCCAGTGCTCTTAACCCCTGAGCCATCTCTCCAGCCCCCAATAATTGGTTTTATTATGACATCTTTTTTTTTTTTTAAGGTTTATTTATTATGCATACAGTGTTCTGCCTGCATGCCAGAAGAGGGCACCAGATCTCATTACAGATGGTTGTGAGCCACCATGTGGTGGCTGGGAATTGAACTCAGGACCTCTGGAAGAGCAGCCACTGCTCTTAACTTCTGAGCCATCTCTCCAGCCCCTATTATGACATCTTTATACATGTACGTAATGCATTTTGATCATGTGCACCTCCATTACCCTCCCTTGGTCACCTTCCACTCCCATGGATCTTCTTCCTTTCATAGTCCCCTGTACTTCCCTGTCCTGTGTGTGACCCCCTGAGTTTAGTCCTGAGTGTGACCCCATGAGTTTAATTAGAGTTGCTTATAGGATCATAGGGGAGAGGTTATTTACAGGAGCACGCAGTAGTGCACTGAAGAAAAGGTCTCTCTGTCCCTCTCAGCAACCATTAATGGCCTACAAGTCCTCAGGGATGGCGGGGGCCTTGTGAGCCCTTTGTCTCCATAATATAATGTTGATGGGTACGATCTTGTACAGATCTTGTTCAGATAATCGTGAGTGTTGAGAGTTCAAGGGTGCAAGGACCATGTGTTGGTTAAACAGAGTGCTGCTCGTGGCTGGCCACCACCCGCGGCGGCCATGCCAGCGGAGGAGAATGCTGATCGGAAGAATGACAAGCCATGGTTACCTTTTTAGAGCTTTATTGGGGAGGGGAGAGAGAGAGAGAGAGAGAGAGAGAGAGAGAGAGAGAGAGAGAGAGAGAGAACAGACGGAAGGAGAGAGCGGAAAGAGAAAAGGGGGGCACACAGAGGGCCCACCCGTTTTTTTAGGCTGGGACGCTGTCACAGGATGGTGACGTAATTAAGGACAGAATCCTTACACCATGTCCTTCTTTGGAAGACGGTTTTTGACAACACTTCTCTTCCTTCAGCTTATATGTTCCTTCTGTACCCTCTTTCATGACGTTCACTGGGCCTTTGAGGGGTGATGTAGACATCTCCTTCAGGGATGACCAGATAAATGGTTCCTCGCAAGATACCATTTTGCCCTGCTGAGGGATATTTTAGTAGTGTTTGGAGACACTTGTGGTTTTTACAACCCAGGGGAGGAGTTTGTTATTGACATGCAAGTGCAGAGACCTGGGATGTTTCAGAACATCCTATAATGCATAGGACAGCTACCACAGTAAAGAATCACCAGGTTCAATGTGTCAGTGGTAACAAGGCTAAGAAAAATGCTATGATTTTAAAGGGACAAATTCACATGAGTGCCATTATGAGAAGGTAACTTTAGAAATGAAATTAGAAGCATAAATTAGAGGCTGCCAGAGAAAGCACTGAGTTACAGGTGTACATTACGTGACAGTGACAAATATCCATGCCTTCATGAAATCTTAGCTTGATCACTCGAGCCAATTATATACACAGGGGGCCATCTACCTCTACTTATAACCAAAAACCAGTTTCACATTAAAAAGATGCTTAGCCGGGCGGTGGTGGCGCACGCCTTTAATCCCAGCACTCGGGAGGCAGAGCCAGGCGGATCTCTGTGAGTTCGAGGCCAGCCTGGGCTACCAAGTGAGTTCTAGGAGAGGCGCAAAGCTACACAGAGAAACCCTGTCTCGAAAAACCAAAACAAACAAACAAACAAACAAACAAACAAACAAAAAGAATAGGCATTTTAATTTTACATGCAAGGGGTCAGGGGTGGGATATGACTTTTGAATGAAATTCATATATGACTAATAATAAACTAGATAGATATTCTTCCTTATCTATTAGCCACATTGTCTATTAACCCACAGAAATATTATGAACCCATGGAAATCACATCACCTAGAAAAACCCAGCACATACTGGACTCTTTAAGTGAGATATTTCACTATTAAGCTTAATTGATGTACACATCTTCTTTTCAAGCCAAAGTACCTCCCTCATAATGCCTGTTATTTATCCTCTTTCTCACCTCTGACCTCAAGGACAGGAAGGATTCATATGTATGGAGTATTGACCAGATACTGTAAATGCTTCTCATAGAGCTATTTATATAAACCCTACCCATGAGGCATATCATCCAGCTTCTAAGGTAAAAGCGAGGCTCAGAGGGGTCAGATAATTTGTTTAAAGTAATTCAGCTCGTAAGTGGTGTTGGTGAGGGTGCTGAAATTTCAGTTTAGGTTATTTAGTCCCAGAATATGAATTTATACATACTCAATAGTGTCTCCTGCAGTCTGGTCTGAAATCAAGGTTTAGAAATTTTCAAGCCGCCTTGAGACAGTTTTACCAGGTTGGTGTAGGGGCTGGGAGGGAGTACTAAAACAATTGATTCTTCATGTTTCTTGAGATTCATTTGAATTCTCTTAACTCTCCTTGAAAAAACAAAAAAGGATAATAAACACTTAAAATGTATAAGACGTGGACATCTTAAGCAATTTTTGCAGATTGATGAATTAGCAGCGGGCAGGGAAACAGACTGTGGCAGAGAAAAGTGGCTTTTGTTCTAGTTAAACCTACCTCAAAGTGACGCAGGGTCAGTTAATACCGCTGAGCCTCAGAGCCATCGTTTGTAAAGTGAGTGGACACGCTGTTTAGTCACGGCAAGGGTTAAATGACAGCCAGTAAAGCACCAGGCAGGCCGGACACATGGGAAGTGCTCAGTAGACATGCGTGCTTACATACATGGGGAGGCTGGTGCAATTCTAGACTGGGGATGTATTAGCAACTGAATCTCAGGTGAGCGTTTTAAAACTTGGAGGTTCAATTCTGTCTTTGCCAAGGAGGATTAAGTCCGTTGGAAAATGATTTGAGGACTTTGACTCGCGTAGAACAGGCATTACATATTGTATGTGTTCACAACAGGTGGCTAGCCATCGTTTACTAGGTGGCATGTTGCTTGCTAGCAATGATTTGATTTTTTTTTTTCATGCGGTAAAACCTAAGTGTGTAAAAACAAAACCAAGTAAAATCCAGGAAGAGGAGGCTAGGGATGGGACATCTAATGAGTTACTATGTCTGTACAGAACACGAAGAAATGAAGTCCTGTGAGGAAGGTGGCAAGGTTCAGCGTACAGATAGACGGAATTTCAGTCAATCAACGTTATATCGACGAAGGAATGAAAACAGAAAAGGATGGTGTGAGAAGTGAAAACCGGGTTGTTGGTGTGCCACAGGGAACTTGAGAGCTATACAGACCATTTTCCTTTTTGTCCACAGGGAATTTGGGAGCTATAGAGACCGTTTTTTCCTCTTTGTGTGGTCTTCACAGGCAGTGGTGACCTAGTTTGAGACTCGGTGAGCATGCCGGCTCTTGTCCACAGACCCAGAACCTATTAAAATTAGGAAGGCTCGCCCTCTAGAGGTCACATTAAAAGGATTGTAAAATAAAATTAAAAAAAAAAAAGAGGAATTAAAAAAAAAAAAGGATAGTGGTGAATCCTGTCTGATGTCTGCTGGTGAGAATCCCCCTGCTTGAGGACTTTGCAGCTGAAAGAAACTCCTAATTTGAAAGGCTATGAATCTAAGGTTTGCAAAGGCTTTACCACGTGGGGCTAATTAGTACAATTTAGGTAATTAGACAATCCAGTTTACCTCCTTTCTGAGGCTTTCTCATCACACTAATTGAATAAAGCAACGAATCTTTAATGACAAATCCCTTTCATAAGCAGGAAATTAAAAATCAGTCAACAAAAGAAACAACAGTTAATTAGCAGGAGGTGGCACATTTCTTGGACTCTGTCATGGTACACGAGCGACTGTTTTAACATCGTCTTTATAATTTGGTTACGTTGTCAAGACTAGAATGTATCGAAATAACAAGGCCACTAAATTTTCCTTAGATTTCATCTTATTCTGTCTGTTTAGGAAAGCCTGAGTATTAACAAACTGTATGATTCAAGACGTGAAAGATGGAGGGATTTAGCCAGAGAATAGAATAAATCTTTTTGAAGATACAATGTAGGTGGTAATTAATAAACATTTGTGAAAGCCTAAATGGGGTAAAAACAACGTCCAAATTTAAACAGAATGTCTTCACTCAAAATAGACTTCATTATGAAACTCACACACACTGAAGATACATGTCCACTTTGACCAGACAGACTCTAGTGTATTCATTTCAGCATGGATGACATCAGCTCCAGACACTCACTTTCAGAGTCATATGATTTATGTCTGTAGTAGCAAGCATGTGGTGTGCAAATGTTGCTGTTATTCCATCTCCATAGCTAGGCAAATCCCTGATCATTTGGCAATGGGTACGAAGTGGAACTCTGTAGGCAATCACACCCAGTTTTTGTTACTTACTATTAGCACGTGGAAAACTGCATTCAAGAGGAGAGAAAAAAAATATTTCTTTCATGATGCCGTACTTCTGAATGTTTCTTTGGTTTCTCACACAAAGTGAGCTGCAAATGGATTGCTGATTGAGTCTTGGCTGGCAATTCTCCCCAGACCATAAATTCTGAGAGCCAGGTACAGAGTCAGTAAACAAGAGGTAGGAAAACCAGAGAGCCTAAAGGCAGGATGTGAAATTGACTTGTAAGATGAAACACTTAGATACAGATGTACATGGCCAGGAGAAAAAGCATCTTTTTTGACAAATCACAGAAACATTGGGCCACTGACTTGACCTTAACAAGATGTGTGGAAAGTCTCATCAAGGATTCAGTACTGAGAAGACTCTTTTGGGGGCTAGATATCACTGCAACTTAAATAACATGCCACAAGCATTACCTACTTTATATTCCCTAGAGGTTGTATTAATAAAGAAAAGTGTTACTCAAAAATGACCCAGGGCTGTCTCTGTTTACCTAAAGGATATTGGATAAAATGATTACTAACCTGAATTGATAAACATTTTTTTGTGTGTAATGTGCTCTCTCTGTCTGTCTGTCCCTCTCTGTCTCTCTTTCTGTGTTGTGTTGTGTATAGTATATGTACTTATTAGTGTAGGAGTATGTTCATTTGTGCAGAGGCCAGGGGTCAACACAGGGGCTGTATCTTTTCCTTCCTTCCTCCCTCCCTTTCTTCCTTCCTTCCTTCCTTCCTTCCTTCCTTCCTTCCTTCCTTCCTTCGTTCTGTTTTTTTTTTTTTTTTTGAGACAAGGGGTCTTTGAACATGAAGCTGATTTCAGTTCAGCTAGGGTGGGTTGCCAATGAGATTCAGAGATCTGCCTTACTTCACACCCCCAGTTTTTACTTTTTTATATGGGTGCTGGGGATCCGAACTCAGATTCTCATGTTTGCATGGCAGGCACTTTACCAACTGAGCCTCCTCCCTGCACTCTGTAAATATTATCTCTTAGTAATGAAGCCGTTTAGTATTTAACAAGCATTTAAACTGACATAAAGACTAGTCTGTTGTGTTTGACACTGTCACTGTCTTATACAGAAAGGACAGTTGTTACAGACCCAGTTAATGAGGCTGTGAAAGGCCTGGGACACATTTTGTGATAAATAAATAATGAAATACAGACAGCCCTTTGTGCACCATGCTGCACCTTGTCCCCACTTCCAACAAACTCAACTAATCTAGATAGCATATGTGAAACTGATTGCCCCAATAACCAATGGCTTGAGGTACAATGAATGATGCCGTAAGTGTTCACCACAGGTCCAGCAACAGCCACGCATATTCTTATGGCCAACGCATAAGACGCCTTGTCATAATGTTTATCGTAGTGCGACAGTGTCTGCATCAGTCCAGGATGTGTTTGTTGCAAGACCTTTGCTCACAGGCAAAGCTTAAGTTGGATGGAATTTGAATTCCTTGGCACTCCCCTGGAGCCCAGTGACCGACTGTCTTCATTTCCTCCTGATGTTTGCATTCTCATGAGATTTGGATGGCAAATCACTTTCTTATGGTTATGGTTGGGGGACTTTTATGAGGGCAGCCAGATAGCTTTGAGTTTAAGGAGCATATTGCAGTGTAGCTTGAGGAACGAAAGCAGGCCCCTCAAGGATGAATTCATTAATTCAACACCATTCTCAGAACAGCTCAAGTCCTTTGGGGCAAGTAACTCTGAGCCACACCAAGACAACACACGTCAACTTGGCGACTAACTGTCTGTATAGATATACATGATACCAAAATAAAGCAATACATGTAGCATAATTTTATATTAAATTACATTTCTAATGTTACATATTATAGATAATACACATATTACAAATAAATATGTGTATTATAAATAATTATATAACACAATCAAGTATATTTATAGACTATAAGGCTTATAAATATATTTTTGATGATACTCTGAAATTTTTTACAAAACTACAAATAGATTTAATATACAACCGTGTTAAAGTGTGTGATTTGATCTTTAGCATAATGAAAAGGTGAAAAAAAATATTTCAAACTTTTCCTGAGTGCTGCAGAGCCTGTTGGTGTTGGTTCGGTTCTGATGGAGTAGAAGGGTTACAGAAGAGTTAATGAGTGCTAAGAGAACAGTAAAGTCTGGAAACCGTGTCTTTGAAACTCAAGAGGACAGGTATGCGTGATTTCTATGGGGCTTTTTATTAACTTTTGGCTCCGGTAAAGAAGAAATGTCCACCTTTTATTCTGAGACATTGTGACAGTAGATTTATGGACTAAGACTATGATCTTGATAGAAGCAATGGGGATGAGGAGAAAAACAGTGTTGACGGCTCAGGGAGTACCTAGCCCTCCCAGGGTTCTTTGGCTAGATGTTAAGTGTTATTAGAAAAATTTGCTGAGGGGTTGGGGATTTAGCTCAGTGGTAGAGCACTTGCCTAGCAAGCGCAAGGCCCTGGGTTCAGTCCTCAGCTCTGAAAAAAAAAAAAAGGAAAAAAAGAAGAAAAATTTGCTGAAAAAGAATTGTCAAATGCCCATTTAATCTTAGCTGTAGCACACCTAAAACCTTTTTTCCCTTTGAAAGATGGAAGATTTCAATTGCCGGCAGTTTAGCTTCTTGATTGACAGCTGTCACTCTTCTCCTCTTCAGGGACACCATAGCAGCTGCCCCTGAGCGATGATTACCTTAAGGCAAGTGGAGGCCAGGTGGAGTGCTGCTTCCCTCTCCTTCAGGTACTGAGTCCAGGAGGACTGTGAGCTCCTGGAAGCTGGGCAGAGCTCCAAAGCCTCCATTTTCTTGGGGACAGTGTGGATGTCAGTCAAACAACTGTCTTCCTGTCTTCCTTCCTTCCTTCCTTCCTTCCTTCCTTCCTTCCTTCCTTCCTTCTTTCCTCCTTCCTTCCTTCCTTCCTTCCTTCCTTCCTTCCTTCCTTCCTTCCTCCCTTCTTCCTTCTTTCTTTCCTTCTCTCTCTCTCTCTCTCTCTCTCTCTCTCTCTCTCTCTCTCTCTCTCTCTCCCTCCCTCCCTCCCTTCCTTTCTTTCTTCATTTGTTTATTTCTTGGAAAAACAACTTACTTTGAACACCTCACAGCTGCTCAGGAAAACTTCAAACCACAGACACCAGAGAAGACTTCAGGAAATCTCTGTGGTAGTCACAGCCATCAGGACAAACCAAGGTTTTGTTTGCTTGAGAGTGTCCGACTTTGGTCCCGCTCACTTCATTTACCTTGCATGAGGAAAGATTTTATTTGGGTCACAGCCCATAGCAGCTTGAGATGACCCCTGGGTAACTCTACCTGCAGCCAGTCTGGATGAGCCTGGATCTCATTAGAGCAGTCTCCACTCCAGTTGGAAGGAGCACCTCCCTGACCCATAATGGCTCCTGTGTATAGGTGACTGACTGGCTATATGATCAACATCAGTCTCTTTCCCCTTGAGTTATTTTGGGAAATTTCCTCCCTGAGTTCTACCTGGTTGCCTCTGACCCCGCAGCATGTTGCAACATTAGGTCCCAATAAAGTCTCTTGGGAATGTTTTTATTGCCCATTTCTGATCTTTGTATAATAAAGACCAGTGGGTGATTTTCCTGGCTGCCAGCCCCAGTCACTCCCAGTAGCAACATCTAGAGGGGGACTGAACATGAGAGTCCAGCTCCCACCTTTTGAGGAGAGAGGAATGAGGAAATATCAGATAGAAAGAGAGACCTAACCAATGAGAATAAAGAAACACAGGATAGCTTCGGGAGGGCCTGGGTCAATACCCAACAGCCTCATCCTTTATTGAAAGGGGCTTTTTATAATACACCAAGGGGAGAGGCAAAAGATAATAGCACACCGCACAGCCAAGTGTAGTCCCTTCCAAACACCTGGTAAACACACCTGTGGCCAAATTATCCATTATGCAACCCTGCTGGGTGAAGCAAGCTCAGATTTTCAGACCCTGAATAATTTCTCACTAGGAAGCCTCTGTGGGCTCCCACAACTGAAGCTCTAGAGAACTTCAGGAAGTAGAGGTTGTGGAGACTATGAGGGACTAAAGAACTGCAAAGAAAGCCAAGACTGCAAAGGAACCACAAACTCTAGCTGCTAGAAAAGATGCATAGACCTACCGAGTCACCCAGGGTGGCTGAGAAGATCTGACCCCCAGAGCTCGGAGCTGTAACTCTAGCTGCAGGGTACTGACCACTGGCACTCAAGATCTGGACTCTAGACTCTAGAGCAGTGGTTCCCAACCTTCCTAATGCTGCAACCCTTTAATACAGTTCTTTTAATACAGTTGGTGACCCCCAACCATAAAATTGTTTTGTTGCTACTTCAAAACTGTAATTTTGCTACTGTTATAAATTGTGTTGTAGGTAGCTGATATGCAGGATATCTGAAATGCAACCCCTGTGAAAGGGTTGCTTGACCCTCAAAGGGGTTGAAATCCACAGGTTGAGAACTGCTGCTTTGAGCAGTAAGCCTCTGGCATTCAGAGCCTAGAGCCAGGAGCCTCTGGTTCTCGGCATTTGTTGCTATAAGCTGGTGGCTTTGGAAGCCCAGCTTGCAAGCCCCTGGCACTCAAAGGCCCAATAGCCTAAGGAGCTATTCTTTTCCTAGTTATGATTTCCATCTCAGTGGAGATCTGCAACTCTCACTTGACATTTGCTACCCACTTCCTTAAATGTCTTCACTTTTTCAGGAAATGGAGATCGGCAGTGTGTACTTGAATCCCACTATTCCAACTAGACTTACCCAGAGAAAGAAAAGCTTTTCAAAAGAATTACCTGAATCGCTCTGTTGGTCTCCTTATTCTACCTTGTGCTTTTTCTGCTCTTCTTGCTGTAGAGTATAATGCTTGAAAGATGGATCTTAACGCATAAAGGTTGAGTTCTTTCGCAAGGGAGAAGAAACTGAACATTGCCTTAGGAAAATATGTGAGTATACATAAATCTACATTTTTTTTTATCATTCCTTCAGGTCACGGTCAAGCATGACAAGATTTAAAATATGCTCATAGTTTTTGGTACATGGTAAGTGTACAATGCTCTGTGATGATCTAAACACATGTGTTCTCATATGTACAAAATATTGAAGGCTGAGGTAGAATATGGCATAAAAATGTTCTCCGTTTATAAGTTAGGTGGGAACCATCTAAGACCCCCCCCCCCCAAAGAATTTTGTGACTTGTAGACAAGGCCCTGGAATAACTTTGGGAGCTTTTCAATGTTCCTGACCTCAGTAGCCAGAAGAGACAGCGATGGAGGTATCAGGATTTTTGTTGTAATGCTTCTATTGAATTTCTGAAGCCCAGCCGACTTTGAACATTCCAATAAGTTTAGAATATTGACTTTTCTTTTAGTATTGCTGAAGAGTAGGCACTAAATTGATTGTAGAAAATTAAGAACAATGTTTGATCAATGCAAATGCTATTCTGTCTCCTCATTGCTTCAAATATGACTTTAAGAACCATTTCCCCTAAAGCTATTGGTGGAAGAAAAGTCTGGTGAGTGCAAAAGATAACATATGGATCTGCCCAGATGGTATTGGATCCCTTTGTACTATACTATTTCTGAAACTTTTCTTCCCTATGTGTACTTTTGTGTCCAGCAGCTTTGGTGTGCAGAACCACCACCCTGGAGGTACTGGAGAACTTTGCCTGTTTATAGAACTCACGATCCTTGTGGACTATCATAAAAAGAGGGAAGAATCTGAAAAACCAAATCACCTTGACTCCAACAGGAGCTATGTGACCTGTAACCTACACTCCAGAGTGTCTCAGTAGGATCAGGCTGAAATTACAGCCCTACCCCACAGGTCTCTGCCTGCAATTACGTCTTGCTTGCTTTCCTTCCATAGTTCTTCTTTTTTCTCTAATCATTTTCCTTTCTATCTAAGTCAATTTCTGTACATGAAGTCCTATCTTGAGGTCACCTTCTAGGGGACCAGACCTGAGGCAGTAAAGGCAGAAAGGAAAGGAGATGAGCTGATTTGTAAAATCACATGGTTTCTCCCAGCATGCTTACTTTTTTAGACCTTCACTGATATTTTATAAAGTCACTGTACAATCATAGCAGTGGGGACACTGTTGTTGGTTGTTTTTCATTCTTTACTTGTTTGGCTCTTTGCTTTTTGGGGGGCTCGCCCCCAGCTCCCAAATAAATCACTCATAGAGGCTTATTCTTAATTATAAATGCCCGGTCTTAGCTTGGTTTGTTTTTTTTTTTGCCACCTTTTCTTTTCTTTTCTTTTCTTTTCTTTTCTTTTCTTTTCTTTTCTTTTCTTTTCTTTTTATGGGGGGGGGGTTGAGACATGGTTTCTCCATGTAGTTTTGGTGCCTGTCCTGCGACTTGCTCAGTAGACCAGGCTGGCCTCGAACTCACAGAGATTTGCCTGTCTCTGCCTCCTAAGTGCTGGGATTAAAGGCACGCACCACCACTGCCCGGCCTCTTGCCAGCTTTTTTTAAACTTTAAATGATCCCATCTGCCTTTTGCCTCTGGGCTTTTTCCTTTTCTTACTTCTGTATGTCTTTTTTTTTTTTCCAAGACAGGGTTTCTCTGTGTAGCTTTGGAGCCTGTCCTGGAACTCACTCTGTAGCCCAGGCTGGCCTCGAACTCACAGATATCCGCCTGCCTCTGCCTCCCGAGTGCTGGGATTAAAGGCATGTGCCATCACCGCCTGGCTACTTCTGTATGTCTTACTTTTGCTCTTACTCCATGGCAGGCTGTGTGGCTGGGTGGCTGGGTGGCCCCCAGCATCCTCTTCTCCTTGTTCTCTTGCTCTTTCTTCTTTTTACCCCCTCCCAGATTTCTCCTATTTATTCTCTCTGTCTTCCAGCCCCACCTATCCTTTGCCTTGCTATTGGCTGTTCAGCTCTCTATTAGACCTGAATTAGACAGCTGTTTTAGACAGGCAAAGTAACACAGCTTCACAGTGTTAAACAAATGCAATATAAAAGAATGCAACACATCTTTGCATCATTAAACAAAAGTTCCACAGCATAAACAAATGTAACACATCTTAAAATAACATTCTATGACAGGACACAGTCAAAAAGATATTATAATTCAGTATCTCTGCCTCTTATCTGAGTGTCCTTGTTAATATCTTACTGATAATCAGTAAAATTATTAGTTAGTATAGTGGAGGAATGAGGTGATTATACTTTATTTACAAATGGAAAATTAGTCAACCAAAATTAGGAAAAGCAAAATATACATTGAAATGAAAATGTCTGTCTACAATACATATATGTTTATATGTATGTTGCAGTTATGTTCACATATTAATGTTAGCATCCAGTAAATTATTCCAGGCCACAGACTATTGCCCACAAATATCTGAGAAACAGTAGTGTTTCAGGACCAGTTGGATCTACGGATCCAACACTGCCATTAGTAATACGTCATTTTTAGTTCTTGGTTCTATTTTTCTTTGTGTTGGATTCTCAGGATTCTCTCTGTGGTAACACTGACAGCACACTGCTAGCATCATAGTTTCTAGAAAATATTTCTTCTTTCTCAGCAGTTCTAACACAAGGATTACAGATAATTCTCTTTGAAACTTCTTTTTTTTTTTTTTTTTTTTTGGTTTTTCGAGACAGGGTTTCTCTGTGTAGCTTTGTGCCTCTCCTGGAACTCACTTGGTAGCCCAGGCTGGCCTCGAACTCACAGAGATCCGCCTGGCTCTGCCTCCCCAGTGCTGGGATTAGAGGCGTGTGCCACCACCGCCCGGCTCTCTTTGAAACTTCTTGACTTCCAGAATTAATAATTGAATCAATAATTGTGGTCAGGGAATCAGCCTATCTAGTCACATGACCTAGATCATGGAAGGGGTAGTTCCATGAAAATAGACAAGGTGATGATGGGGTCCATAATGGGCAGGGTCCTTGAAATCTACTGGGATTTGCAATGGGGAACAAAAAACATACCTTACTAAACAGAACCAAATTCAATCCCTTAATTGAACTGTAAAAAAATTATAAAGGAGCTGGGTAGTGATGGCACATGCCTTTAATCCCAGCACTTGGGAGTCAAAGGCAGGTGGATCTTCGTGAATTCAAGGCCAGTCTACAGAGTGAATTCCAGGACATCTAGGGCTACACAGTGAAACCCTGTCTCGAAAAACAAACAAGCAAACAAAAATTATAAAGGAACAAAGGGAGGCTAACATCCTAAATTATCTTATCAGGTTGTTTGGCTAAGGGACTATGTAGGAAGATATTAATAAAATGCAAATAATTGCTAGTTTTCTTTATTTTAACAATATAGATGCCAATATAGCATAGCAAGAATTTGGTGAGTACATATACTTAGACTATGTGCCAATGACCTTAGCTGGAATCTATATATAACTTGATGGAAACCTTAAACACATTTCATTTAGTTATGACTCACATTTCATTTAGTTATGATTCTCCAGCGAAACAGATCCAGTAAGAGAGACATGAGCCGGGAGGTGGTGGTGCATGCATTTAATCCCAGCACTCAGGAGGCAGAACCAGGTGGATCTCTGTGAATTTGAGGCCAGCCTGGTCTACAGAGCGAGATCCAGGACAGGCACCAAAACTACACAGAGAAACCCTGTCTCGAAAAACCAAAAAAAAAAAAAAAAAAAAAAAAAAAAGAAAGAAAGAAAGAAAAAAGAAAATTTATTATGAGGAATTGGATCATGCAGTTATGGTGGTAAAGTCACACGATCTACTGTCTGAGAAGTTCAGGCCCAGGAAGGCAGGCAGAGCCATTCAGTCAGAAGGCCTGAGGATCAAGGGCACCAATTGTAACTGCCAACAGAGAAGCTGGAGAGGATGAGATGAGATGTCCAAGCTTAAGCAACGAGGAGGGAAAAATGAGCAACTTTCTCCTCTACCCCCACCTCCTGTTCTCTTTAGGCTCTCAGTGCTCAGTGGATTAGACGATGCCCATCCACGATGGGGGTGCAAGTCGCTCTACTGGGTCCACTGACTCAAATGCAAATCTCCTCCAGAAATACTCTTACGAATACAACCAGAAATAATTTTAGTTTTAAATTTTTTTTTTTACCCTGGGGATTTACCCAATGGTCTTTGGTTTGCTAAGCAAGCATTCTACCATCAAGCTACAGCCCCAGCTCAGAAATAGTTTTGTTTTTTTTTTTAAATGTAGGCACCAAGTTAGTTAAGTTCACATACAAAACAAGCTATTATACCTGCTCCTATCTGACTGATCAGACAGGCAAGAATTATGTATTTTGAGAGTTTTCAGGCTTGCAAAAAGCTACTAGAGGGTTAAAGGCAAAGCCAGTACCCTACCTATCTGTTTCTATGCAAAGTAGATAATTGGCTGGGGGATAATGAGAGATAGTTATTCTGAGAATTGCTCTTATGCAATTCTACTTACTTTTTAATGGCGAGTCTTTACTTTGCAAGAAGTAAGGAGTGCCACATTATGGGAGGACATGGGGAATTTAATTATTAAGTTAAACAATAAACTCTTTAAATTACCTTAATTTCCAAAGGATTCAACAATCCTATTAGTTGAATTATAAATAAGTAAATAAAACCTGAAAAACAATTGGAAAACCATTATACAACAGGAAAAGGATTAGAGAAGACTTAGTACCCTGGGGCCTAAGCAATATAATTAAAAGCAGCATTAAAACAATAACTTGCCCTATAAAGCAAGAAGAGCATCAAGACTGATGCTGTTTTCCAGAAGCTCTCAGACCCATCGTGCATCGATCGGTAGGGTATACATAATATTTGATAAAACATATATGTTGTTCTTTTGTCGGGGAGAACGTTGGGGGAGATGAAATAATATCATAATAATTGGGTATCATTTATTACCATTCTCTCTCCTCTCATTTCCCCTCTTGTCTTATCTGCACACACACCCCCACCCATCTTTCTGTCTGTATCTCTCTTCCCCTATTCCTCCCCTTGTGTCAGGGCCTCACTATGTAGCCCTGGCTTTTACCTAGAAGTCTCCCTGTAGACCAGGCTGACCTCCAACTCACAGAGATCTGCCTGCCTCTGTCTCCTTAGCGCTGAGATTGAAGATGTGCACTACAATGCCCTGCCCAGTGTTTTGTCATTTCTATGCCCAGGCCCTCACACATGCCAGACAAGTACTCTACTCCCATGGAGCTGCATTCGCAGCTCTGAATATGGCTTATAAATGCCAGACACGTGGCTAAATAAGTTATCTATTATTTCCTTAAAGTTTGAGTGTAGCTTTGAAAAGGTGGGTCCTTGCTATGAGTTGAACTGTGTTCCTCTAAAATTCATATGTCTTGATTTACTCTCCAGGACTTTCAAATGTTTCCTTATTTGAAAGAGAGATTGCTACAGGTGCAATTAATTCTGATGAGGTCTTTTTTTAATTTTTATTTTTTTATTTTTTATTTTTTTTGGTTTTTCAAGACAGGGTTTCTCTGTGTAGCTTTGCGCCTTTTCCTGGAACTCACTTGGTAGCCCAGGCTGGCCTCGAACTCACAGAGATCCGCCTGGCTCTGCCTCCCGAGTGCTGGGATTAAAGGCGTGTGCCACCACCGCCCGGCTCTGATGAGGTCTTAAAGTAGGATGGTTCCTTATGTGGATATGATTGTTGCCCCCAAGAGAAGAAATTTGGATGCAGCCACCTAGGGGAATACTATGTGAAGGGGAAGATTGAGATTCCCATGCTAAGGAATGCCAAAGATGGCTAGCAAACTCCCAGAATCTAGGAGAGAGACTTGCAACAGACTTTCCTCCGTAGCCTTAAGAAAGGATCCACTCTGCCGACTCCTTGATCTCAAATGTACAAGGTCCTCAATGGTGATAATACATTTCTGTTGTTTCATGAGGGTCACTGAGAAATGGTAGCCAGAGCATGTCAGTAAGGTACTATCATGAGTCCCATCTCAGAGTTATTGATTGTAAGCTTAGAGATAAACTTTTCCAGAATCAAACAGTAACCAGGGGTTGCTGCACACACCGTGTTTTAAAATTAATTATTTCCTAACACCTAATTCAAGGACCACTCACGTAAGAATCGCTGGGATTTGTTGTTAAAGGTGAAAATGCAGGGACCTACTCCAGATGTACTGAACACATAACTGAGGAAAACATGGAAGAAAGAAAAACTTGAAATAAATACTTTTACTACTTACTTTGTACAGAATTATCGGCTGCCTCAGCCATCTCATTATGATCTCTTGAAATTGGGATGATTCATAAGCTAGAAGCTGGCCAAGTTCTTAATCTGGACTTCTATGTCTATTTTTACTTTCATAAAGTGGTGACCTTCAGACAGACCTCATTGTACTTCCAAGGATCAAATCAAATACCTTAAAACTGAAGTTAAAGTTATAAAGGGTCTGTAAATAGGCAGGTGTATGAGGCACCTTTATTAAGTCTTTTGATTGGAACTATGGAAGATGCTACACAGCAATGCAAAGTCTATCTATTTCTTTTTCTTTTTTTTTTTTTTTTTTTTTTTTCAAAGAGTAACTGCTAAATTCTCAGTACTAATGCTCTGGAAAGATTTACTCTCCTTTACCCACAGCAATGTCTGTCTTACTGTGTGGGGAATTCCCAGCACCCACTTCTCTGTTGGCCAGGCTCTGTGTTTCTTAGGCAAGCTTTTCAACCATGCAGTATTTCTCATTATCTGGTATGGGGATTTGAGCATTCTGGTTCTGTAGTCATAACAAATATAATGTTACACTCAATTTTCATTCTGAGTTTCAAGGAGGCAAGTTATATAAAAATTTACTCACTCTGTTATCACAACCAGCATTCACTCAGAAGAGAAACACTGTAGTCTATTAGACTGCACGGGGGACAATCTCAAGCAGAGTAACAACCCAACCTTTCCTAGACAGGTAGGACACATGATTTAACTTGGCTCTGCAGGATAACTCATTTTTTAAATTTAAAAACCATATGATTTCTTTTCTCTTTCTTTCTTTCTTTCTTTCTTTCTTTCTTTCTTTCTTTCTTTCTTTCTTTCTTTCTTTCTTTCTTTCTTTCTTTCTTTCTTTCTTTCTTTCTTTCTTTCTTTCTTTCTTTCTTGTTTTTCCGAGACAGGGTTTCTCTGTGTAGTTTTGGTACCTGTCCTTGATCTTGCTCTAAAGATCAGACTGGCCTCGAACTCACAGAGATTCCGCCTGCCTCTGCCTCCTGAGTGCTGGGATTAAAGGCGTGCGCCACCACCGCCCAGCCAAAAACCATGTGATTTCTTTACACTTCAAAATGCTTCATGTGAACTAAAATGTAAGAGATGATGGTTGAGTATAACATAGGCTGTCAACTCATTTGCCTGGATTAAATCCCAGGTCTGCCACCATTTTTCTTACCACAGACCTCAGGACCCTGCGTTAACTAGGACTGAAACATGAAGGATGGGTGTGTCCGTTAGTTATTGCTGCTCAACAAAGCACCTCAAAAGTCAGTGGCTTAAAAGCAATGACTTGTTTTTCATGTTTCTAAGGGTGGGTATGGCAGGCCATCTGCTGGTTTGTTTGGGGATATCCATGCAGTGGCCTTAGGAGATCGATTGGGCTCTTTGTTCACACAGCTGGTAGTTGTGCGAACTACCTAGTAGTTGGGATGTGTCCCTCAATTCTCCTCAATGACCATCTCATCCTCCATTAGGTTAAGCATGTATTCTCTAATACAATTTCTGCGCCACTTTCCAAAAAAGATGAAAGCAAAACGCTCTTGGGGCTTGGACTGCTAGCACGTCACATAGTTAAAGCAGGCCACAAAGGCAGATCAAATTCATGGTGGTTGAAAAATGAACTCCAGTCTTGCATGGGAAAAGTAGCAGAGTTTCACTGCCAAGTCTGCTGTATGTGATGGGGGGAAATTTCTGCCTTTTAAGTACTCTACTATAGCAGCATTATAACAAGCTGCCACTATTTTTTAGTTAATACCATGTTTTAATGCCAAAGGCTATCATCAGAACCATGTAAACAAAGTAACAACAAGCAGAAAGTCCAAATTGCCATGGAATCGACTTTGGCAATAACTAGTGAAGTTGCTTCACAGAACAAACGAAAGGAGGGTCACAGTTTATCACATATACAAGATATGTTTGCATAGTGCCCATGTGTTATCAGTTAATGAAGCTGAAAGATTGCGAAGGGTCCTTTCATGTGGATGCTTTTCACATCTACAGTGGAAGAGGAGGACAGCCACATGTAGGATGTGGTCCTGGGATTAGCAACACCAGCATCACCCTGCAGACTCCTCCTGAACCTACTGAATTTAAATCACATCTCTGGGGCAGGGTCCAGGAGCCGGTGTTTTAAGAAGCTCCATGGGTGATTTTTACATACACTACAGTTTGTGAAGTACTGATTCAGAATCAAAGCCTCCAACTCCTTAAATAAAAGCACTAGATTACAGACACTTTCCCCAAATATCCCTTTTTCCCTGTTACTTATGGCTAACTCCATGATCTATAATGTTGAATTCACTGGACAAAAATCATATACTACATTTCTCAACATGTTTGAATCCAGATAGCGTATTGGTAGTAATCATTTATAGTTCCTGTTTCTATTTAAGTGTAAGGAGTCAGCAGCCTGGGCTATGGAGATGGCTCAGTGGGAAAGGTGCTTGCTTCCAAGCCTAATGAATCGACTCTGATGCCTGTGATCCACATAGTGGGAGGAAAGAACTGACTTCTACAAGCCACATACATGCAGTAGCATGTGCACATCTGTGTGTATATATGTGCACATGCATACAATACAATAATAAAAACAAAGGCTCGGGGATGTAGAGTGCTTGCTTTGCATTCCCAAAATTATGATTTTAATACGTGGCACCACACAAAACCAAGGGTGGTGGTGCACTCAAGAGGTAGAGAAGCAGGAGGAGCAGTTCAAGGTAAGCCTCAGCTCCATAAAGTTCCAGGCCAGCCTGGGCTGCAGAGGACTCTATCCCCAAAAGAAAGAAAAATGTTGGCATGGGAAAAGCTAGTTTAGTAAATATAGTAGAGCAAAGAAAAGTAGTAAAAAAAAAATCAATAATCAGAAATGACATTGTTTGCACCAATTTGGGGTCAAAGCATCCCCCAGGATTGTTCCAAAAGGTTAGCTTCCAAGCAACCAAGCACGTTGAGCTCTGTGAACATATGCATTTTTATGTTCACAAAGCAGAGCAAACACAACCTGGTGAAGCCCAGCCAAGTGGCATTATGCTTTTTCAAAGCAACTTTGTGGCAGACAGCTGTTTGTATTCATTAGGAATTCCTTCATAAAGGAAGGGATTTAGACTTACTTGCAAAAGTAAACATAGCCTTATTACTGAAAGCCTGTGTGGTTTTCTTTTAAGCAATGAAGATTTTACTTACCAGGGTAGGAGAGATGCATTGCTTAGTTCCAGTAACATTTCTAGAAAAATAATTTTTGAGAAATAGACGATTATAGTTAGTATTCATGTGAGCAGTCGGGTGTGTGTGTGTGTGTGTGTGTGTGTGTGTGTGTGTGTGTGTGTACATGTGTGATTTCATGCGTATGTAGATGCATGTGTGGGAGTGTAGGTGGAAGCTAGAGGTCAGAGGTCAGTCTTGGGTATATTTTCTCAGAAGTTGTCCATCTTGCTTTACCTTTGTTTTTGAGATGGGGTCTCTTGTTGGGACTTGGAGCACCCCGATTAGGCTAGCAGACGAAGTCAGCCTGGGTGGGATACCAGAGAGACACAAGGTTCTACATTCCAAGTTCTGCAGTCCCAAGAACCGCCTTCCCAGTTCTGAGATTCCAAGAGTGCTACCATGCCGGGGGTTTTTAAATGTGGCTTCTGGGGTTCAAACTCAGGTCCTCAGGAATGCATGGCAAGCACATCATCGACCAAGCCATCTCCTCAGCTCCTGAATTGTCAGTTTCATCAGAAAATTCCTTGGAGGACTTTTGTTAAGTAAAAGATAAGTATCTCCATGTTAAGCATTCCAGATTTCACAAGTTTACACTTTACAATAAACTTAATATAATAAGATTAAGAGACACATAGAAAACAAGAATGAGAACAACTCTTTTTACTACTAAATAAAAGTATTTTAAAAACCAGTGGCTCGTGCACTGTTAACTCTTTCTGATTTGATAGTAATAATCATCCAGTGTGTAAAGTGTGTGTCCTTCATCCATCTATTAATAGTATGTGTTGAGGGTTGCTCTGTCCTGGGAAGCAGAGAAATAGTGTGAATAAGATAACCATGACATCTACCTTCATGGGACTTAGCTACACTTGGTGAAGGCAGATGAAGTCAGGTGGGCAGACCAAAATTAATGGTGAATTAGTTGAATCTTGCAAAGTAAATCAAAGAAGGGCTGAGGCTAATGATGGGAGGTGCCTACTTTGTACAGAGTGGTCAGAGCATTGATTTATTTTTAAGATTTGTTTTTATTTTTTTATTCTTGTGTGTGTGTGTGTGTCTGTGTGTGTGTCTCTCTCTCTCTCTCTCTCTCTCTCTGTGTGTGTGTGTGTGTGTGTGTGTGTGTGTGTGTGTGTGTGTGTGCCATGTGTACCTGTGAAGGCCAGAAGAGGATGTCAGGTTATCTGGAGGTAGACTTACAGTTTGATTGTGAGTAACCTAAATGAATGCTGGGAACTGAACTTGAGTACTCTGGAAGGTCAGAAAGCCCTCCTCACCACAGAGCATCTCTCCAGTGCCAGAAGGCAGCATTTAAATTGAGATAAACAAGCTAAGCTCATTTGGAGGGAGTCAAAGCTTAGTAGACAGAAAAGCACCCAGACTGTGGATCAGGGAAAACCTTGACTGTGTTGGCAGAGGATTACAAAGGGTGATGACTGAGTCAGAGTTCAAATCCTGCTTTGTCTTTTGTGTTAGCGGCACATCATAACTGTGCTGCTCAGTGAGCCGTTCAGTGAAGTCTGCTCATTTGTAGTGCACTGTTGGGCCCAGCATCCCATCAGCTGCTCCTCTTGCTCCCTGCTCATTTCTCTTATTACGAGATAGTCACTCTCCTGAATTCCACTTTTTGCTGCAGAGTCTTATCTGTTTTTTACCTAATGTAAGTTTAGAAAGCAGAAAAAAAAATGCCATTGTAAGAACAAAACCATGCCCTGTTTTCAATCGTACAGGAGTTTGGTGGGAAATGGAATAGGTTAGTGGCCCTTACATCTGAGACTAAACCACTGTTCTTGTGAACTATGGTATAGACCAGGTATGGACTAAACTTCTCCAGATGTTGTAAGTGACAAGTGGAACCATCTGCCTGGAGACAAATAAAATCATGTCAAGATAAAGTTTTAAAGGAGACATCTTCAGAAACACATGAACAAAGCCAGAAGACAATACTGGAAGAAATTAATAATGCGGGAAACTGAGAGTCTAGCTCACTCTGATGACAGATTTTGATGAGCAAAGTGCAATGGAGGACATTTATAGAAACAAGAATTTGTTTTAGTTGGGATGCTGAGGCCGAGAAACTGTTTGGTGTGCTTCCCTGCTGCATCTGTTTTGCCCACCAGGACAAGCTCTTTAAAGCCAGTAACTATATGGACTAGGAACTATAATACGATGTGGTTTATGTGATACGATAAAAAACGAATAAGGGACTGCACAAGCTTGTGATGAGAGAGCCTGTGTAATCTAATAACAGTTTATGGAAGTGCAACCTCACTGAGTGACTGGACACACAGTCCACTAGGCACACTCCAGGAAGAAGGAAAGCTCTGGTTTCATGCATATTCAGGTCTTCACCTAGGGTCCAGATGTGTATGTAAAGATTGTGTGCTAAGATCTCATAAAGACAAAGTTCTGAGTTTATTTAAAATCATTTTTTTCAGGGTCTTTAGTCTCTTTTCCTTAAAGATCCAGAGGCGCTGGGAGTTCATAAATAATCCCTGTAGGTTTAAGGGTGGGATAGAAGTAATTTTACTTCTTTCATTTCTTTGAAAGCTGTCTTTTCCACATCCTCCAGTTTCAGCTCCCGTTTCTCCCCATGTAGCAGTCAGATTTCTTCTCAATGCTTAGTAAGTACTAAGGTGGGTACATGTCTGATCACAGTTCTGAGGCTTGGGGGATGACATCCAACAGTGCTGAATTTCATGGGAATCAGACTGGCTGAATTCAGATTCCAGTTCTGTTATTGTCAGCAAGACTTTGAGAGAGCGATTGTGATGGCCTGAAGGTTCGTGTCCCTCCTAATTCAAATGTGGAACTCCCGTTGGATATGGCACGTGTCTTAGTCTGTTTACAATGTGATAACATAGAATCTGGGACTAGATAATCTGTAATGACAGGAATTTGTTTCTTACAGTTTGGAGGCTGTAAAGTCTGAGATGAAGATGTTTGACATTTAACAGTGAACTTATTGCTGTATGGCATAAAGCAAGAAGGGCTAAGAGTCCTGTGTGTGTGTGTGTGTGTGTGTGTGTGTAGAAATGCTCTGAAATACAACATTTTATAGGAAATCCATTAAGCCATTCATGAAGCTAGCGTCCTTATTGCCTAAGTAGCCCTTAAAAGGTTTTACCATTTAATACAAATACTGAGAAAATAGCAATTTCAGTATGGGTTTGGAAGGGGTCATTCAAACCGTAGTTTGGAGTCTTTGAGAGGTTAATTAGGATATGAGGGTGAGGGATTATCCCCTTGTAAAAGGGACCACAGTGAGGTCCTTGGCACTTCGGCCATATGAAGACAAACACATATCTTTGAGCCTAAGGTGAGTCATCATCACACACTGAATTTTCTCTGATCTTTGCCCAACCAACCTTCAGGACTAAGAGGAATGAATCCCTGTCACTTACCGGCCACTTAGTTTATATTATTTTGTTATAGCAACCCAAATGACTGCAGACAGTGACTTTTCCTGTCTGAGAGATTGCCTACCAACATTGGTGTCTGAATTCTTACTGCTAGAAGCTAAATTACATGTTCATAAAAGCCCCTTTCTCTCCAAATTTCTGACACCAGAAGACATTTCCCATGCCCAGACACGGTTAGAAATTGCCTAGAACATTGTGTATACGTGTATTCTCCCTTCCTGGAAAACCCTCACTTTTCTGGTGAGCATTGTTTATAGTCTGCAGAGAAGTAATACGGTTTCTGGTGAAAGATTTTTGGCACAATATCCAGGCCCAGGTGCAAGCTAGGTCCACGATGGCCTTGAGCTCTAGGAGGACAGCAGGTACACATGCAGGTAAGCAGGATTAGACTGGATTAAGGCCAGAGGGATAGTATTTCGTTTTATGCTATTTTTGAAGCTTAATCCACAGAGCAATTGTCAAGGAAATGTGATAATACATGTTGGCAAAACAGTGCAAATGTGACTGAGACCATATGGTGGGGTATTTATTTTCTTATTAGGCAAATACTATTATTTATCGCACAGCAGGTATCAGCTGTGATCATATTTTGATGTGAACAAGGCAATAGCTAAGCTGCTGTTGAAAAATAAGACTGAGAGCGCTCTTCTGGATCTATTTCCATGTTTAAATTATCTTCCCATGTTTCTGCATTTAAAAATCATTTAAAATTAGCAAACCTCTCAATTTAATTCCACATGGCAGCTCAAAATAAAAGCCTTTGAGGTCTGGATAATGATTTATCTCTTGGATTGTTTATCTACTTAAAAGTCAACATGAACCACCAGTTAAACAAGCCGTATGATCAATAACAGTCAATAGTTGCCTGGGAGCCTAGTGAGGGGTGCAGGATGACCACAGATACACTGGTTGTCAGGCTTCAGCATGCTTTTACATACTGCATTTTGCTTATTCCGTCTTTCCATAGGCCCCTCAGTTGAATCAAGACCTATGTTTGGGCTTTTGATTACTTCAAAATTAGTTTGGTTATTGTTGTTACATGAAATAATTAGGTATGAATTACCTTTTATGAGTTTGGCTTCTGTACTGAATTTTGATACATCTCTTCACAAGGCTTATGATTCTTAGGACCAAGATTTGTGTCCATGTATTTGGGTGCCCCCTCACCTGGGGCTGTAGAAGAGGACGCCAGATTTCCCAGGGCTGGAGTGCGGCTGTGAGTCCTCTGCAAGAACAGGAAACACTCTTAACTGCTGAGCCATCTCTCCAGTGTATGTATACTTTCTTTATAGCTTTCCTGCAATTTATACCTCGTCAGCAAAATGAATGCACCCGAAGTGCCGAGTGAACAGAATAATATCTCCAAAGAAATTCCACATCTCAGTAACTGGAACCTGTGAACATGTCACCTTGAGCGACAAAAGGAATTTTCTAGATGAGCTTAAATGAAGGGCCTTGACAAGGATACATTATTTTGAATTATCCACATGGACACATTGCAATCACAGAGGTTCTTGAAAGTAGAAGGGGTGGGTAGAGGGAAGGAGACTTGAACACCCCAATTGCTGGCTTTGAAGAAGGGAGGATGTGAATCAAAGGAATGGGCAAAACTTTTGAAGCAGAAAAAAAAAAAACAAAACCAAAAACAAGACAATGTGCTTCTCCTAAAACTTTCAGAAAGGAATACAACCTTGATACAACCCTGGTTTTAGAGAGATTTCTGCTGGATTTCTGGCCTACAGATCATCAGGGATTCAATTTGTGTTTTGGTTTTTTTTTTTTTTTTTGAGACAGGGTTTCTCTGTGTAGCTTTGCGCCTTTCCTGGGACTCACTTGGTAGCCCAGGCTGGCCTCGAACTCACAGAGATCCGCCTGGCTCTGCCTCCCGAGTGCTGGGATTAAAGGCGTGCGCCACCACCGCCCGGCTCAATTTGTGTTTTTTAAGCCATTAAGTTTGTGGTAATTTGTAATGGCAGCCATAGAGATGTAATCCAACAACTAAATGAATTTTTACGTGTACAAATCTATATCTCAGCTACCCAGAACAAGATAGACTATTTCTATTGTTCCAGAGAGTTGGATCATGTCACTTTCCAACTACTTTCACTCATTTGAAATAACCACAGTCAATTTCTAGCTTCATAGATTTCTTTTGACTTTTTCTGTTTGTCTTACAGACAGAACCATGTAACATGCTCCTTTGTGTCTGGCTTCTTTCTTTTAATGTAACATTTCTGAAGTTCATCTTTTAATGCCATTCATGTTTTCGTTATTTTTTCCATTATATGACTGTATCACAATTTCTTCAGTTACTTTTTTCTTAGTTTTTCTTTTAGAATTAATAGTAGTGCCCTTTGAACTTTTTTATGTTAGGTTCTTTATGTGAGCATGTATTTACTTCTCTTGGGGACGTTCTAAGAGTAGAATTGGTGGTCATAGGTATTTTGCATAGTTACTAAAATCTGCCAATGACTCTACTAAATAGTTATGTTATCACAGGATATTTTTAATTAAAATGTAAATATTTTATTTCCTCCATTTCATTTCCTTCCTTCAAATCCTACCATACTCCCCTCAAATTCCTGGGCTCTTTTATTTAATTACTATTATTACATATAAGTATATAAACAAATAAATAAATATAGACTCTCCAATGATTCGAACTAGATCTACAAAATTTTTCTAGAGAGATATATAAACATCACGAAGTGGCCCCTTTCCTTCATGATTTTTAGTGTTCATGCATACATTTTCCTATTTTTGAAGTCTTCCAACTGACAAAAGTTGTATATATTTATAGTACACAGCATGATGTTTGGGTACATGTATACATTGTATAATGCCAAAATCAGGAGGATTAGTACATACATTTCCTTATTTATTTGGGTTGAGAAGACTTCAGTTCTTAAAATAATCGTATTTTACTTTTCTTGATGTGAATCGTGTCTCTTCTGTAGTGTATGTTGTCGCTTTTTGTTGTTGGTGTTGGTAGTGTTTAATGCTGAAGAGCTGTCTAATGTCTATGAATGAAAGAAGGCTATGTCATTTGTGACTTACAGAGAAAGTACAAGTATTTGAAGGGGTTGTTTGGACAGGATCTTTGATACTGTTGACTGTGAGTCCACCGGTGAAGAATCCCACACATATGAAACAAAGCGCTTTTATGTGGAGACACACATTTAAAAAGATTGTATAAATCAGTTGCTGACATAATTGAGACCATGCTTCACAGGACCTTGACTCTGTATTTCTCTCAGCCTCATGGCTCAGTATTCACAAATGTACATCACACCAACTTCAGAGAACATCACTACCATGAATGTATACCAAGAGACACTGTCTCTAGAATATCGTTTCTGGATTCCATTGACATTGTTCCCAACAACAAAATTTACCAAACCAATACAGAAAAAAGGAGCGCTGATGGGTCTCTCTTGCTCTAAGGAAATTTCTTCAGATTTATAATCAGATTTCACTGGATTTCACCTCAATCTTTTTTTTTAGATTGTGGACTTATTGTTTTGTATTTCCTGGCATATCAATTTTCCCCCTCTCAAATAGATAACAATCTTATGGTGATGTTAATGAAATTATAGATTGTCAGTGGCAAGAAGACATGCAAATTTAGCAATGCAACCCTCTCTTTTACAAATAAGATAGTAGAAGCTACAGGTAGAAGGACTGACATGATTTAGGATCTCATCTATTCTGCTGCCTTCTATTTAATAAATGCGGGTCAAGCTGAAGAAAGGATGTCATGGTTAACAAAATAGTTAACAATTAAAACTTGTTGGGCTGGAGAGATGGATGGTTCAGTGGTTAAGAGCACTGACTGCTCTCCCAGAGGACCCAGGTTCAATTTCCAGCATCCACATGGCAGCTCACAGCTGTCTATAACTCCGGTTCCAAGGGATCCATGGCACCAAGCATGCATGTGGTGCACATATCTGTGCATGCAGGCAAATACCCACATACATAAAATAAAATAAATAAAATAAATATTTAAAAAACCTTGTTAAAAGATAAATACATTAAGAATAATTCTGCATTACCAGTATCATACATATTTTACTGATAGACCATAAATAAAAGATAAGTTGGAATTCTATCATGCGCTAGTTTAGGATCCAACTGACTAGTAGTGCTATATTGTGAAAAAATCATTTAATGATGGAATACACTGCAATTTAAACAGTGTGCACGCGCACGCACACACACACACACACACACACACACACACACACACATACACTTACTGAATTTCTGATTCTCCTGACCCCACCCTCCAGTGCTGTGATTTCAGGCACATGGAGCACACACAGTTTATGTGGTGCTGTATCAAAGGATTCCTGTATGCTGGGCCATCACCCTATCAATTAAGGCATGTACCAATCCCAAGAAATTTTCTTTTTTAACTTTGGTTGTACTGTGGATTGAACCCTGGGCCTCATTGATGCTACATAAACATTCTACTACTGAGCTATACCACCAGCCTTGGCAATGCTTTGTCTTTGTGAAAAGTTATTTTTTCAGACTAGCTAAAGGAATGAATGTGGACTTGAATTCTGTCTTTACTTGTTCAGAGGTAGAAAAACACTCTGAAGTTATTTATAATATCTCCATTATTCAGTTATGCATTAACAGACAGTATTTTAATTCTTGTCTTATATGATAAAATTATAGCCGGGCGGTGGTGGTGCACGCCTTTAATCCCAGCACTCGGGAGGCAGAGCCAGGCGGATCTCTGTGAGTTCGAGGCCAGCCTGGGCTACCAAGTGAGTTCCAGGAAAAGGCGCAAAGCTACACAGAGAAACCCTGTCTCGAAAAACAAAACAAAAAAACAAACAAACAAAAAAATTATATGCCGGTGCCTTTTCTGTTTTGACTAGACAGTGTCATATTCTGAAGAGCACTGCTGTTGTTGATCAGAAGTCATTGGCCTGGAGTTCAATCCCCGTTTATTTTCAGTTATCTCAATAATATTCTCTGTTCTACTCAAAATCCTTTTCACATATGTTTACATACTCTTGCATGTTTGCTTACAGATTCTCTTGCAATCCCCTCAGGTTTCAATATTCCTAAAAAGGTTAATTTAAACCAGCCAAATGGTTTTTATTTATGTTAGAAGTAAAAAATGCACATTTTGTTTTATTATAAATACTGTCAGTCAACAAGTCCCTTGGAAGACTCAGTGATCGTAAAAGAGCCCCAGATTAAATATTGTGAGCTTGCCAACCAAAACCATTTATTCAACATCTGCTACATGCAAGACACTATGCTAGTTGGAGAAGCCTTAAGGCGACAATGATGCAAAGACCCCTATTCCTGCCACCTGGCAGTTAACCGTACAAGCAGTGGCACCCATTGTGGGTGCTGAATGAAATCAGAGGCAATAGAGCTGTAGTGATCCAAGAGAATGTGGCAGTTATGGGTGTGTCCTGATTGTTTTCCCCTTGCCTGTCACTGTGAACATGCAGGCACAGTGATCTTGGACTGAGTGGCATTTGATTTTTGGGACTTTAGACCCTTCAGGGATGAGAGCTAGGGTTACATAAGTAAACCACTGAAATCAGCAGAGGAGATAGCTGAGAGGGAATTTAAATTAGATGCTAGAGGAGGGAGAACAGAAGAGCTGTCACCTAAGACCATTTTCAGGGATGTGATGATTACAATCACATAATCCCACACCTGTGGGACACACACCTGGTGACTTTTAATATTCCCTTGTCTTCTGGATCTTCTTCAGTGGTCCCGGCATGCTCCTTGGATGATTATAATGGTCAGATAGAATTAGAACCTTTTTCTCCTTCTATGGCCTTTCTAAGATAATGCTTGTTGTATCTACAGAGGAATCATTCATACACAAGAGTGATTAAAAATATCTTCACATGTTAGATGATAAAATCCAGGTGCCTTATCTAATTTGCATAATAAGAAAGATTACACAACAAAGCATGGGAAATAAATGAACAACAACAAGCCAGGTGACATCTCGTCTTCCTGCAATTCTAGACATGTGTGCTTATTCATTTATTCTTCTAACGTTTGCATTTGATAAAATAGCTGTGATTAACTTCATTATGCTAAACATTAAATTTACCCAATTTTTTTATATTAAAGATTATTTATGTCTATAATTTTTGAAATGACATTTCTCTACTAGAACAATGAATGAAACAAAAAACCCAAACCCCAAACAAAGCATAAACAGCGATCAAAGAGTCCAAACATAGCACTATTGAGATTGCTTCTTTTCACACAAGAGATTTCTGTATAGTCTCTAAAAGGCCATTCCTTACAAAGGTTCTATATTTCATTTTCATTTTTTCCCCTAAGGATAAGGCTAATATTCCAATATTCCTCATCACCCCAACATTCTTCTCTTCTTTTCTTCCAGGGGTCTTCCCTTGAGCCCTTGATAATGCAGCTAGGCCTATCCCGACTGAGGAAATTCAGACAAAAAGACTCGTACATTATCCTTTAATCCTTGTAGGAGGTAGGAACCTCAAAACAACATGGCGCCTCAGGAAGCATGGGGAGATTAGTGCTGTCCTTAAGGCTCCATGGGCAGACTTGATGGTCTTCATTCAGTTAGTCAATGTAGCTCCAGAATATGTTGATGAATCCCAGAGGATGCTTGTAGACAACATATGACAAGATAGGGCATATTTTCTTTTAAAAAATTTAAAATATGTTTGTGTGTATGCACATGTGTGTGCATGTGTACATGTATGAATATATGCATGTGGAGGCCAAAGGTAGATGTCAGGTGTCTTCCTCTAATATTCTCCACCTTATTTCTTGAGGTGGGTTCTCTCACTGAACCCAGGTATCACTGACTCATCTGGAGTGGCTGGCCAATGAGCTCCAGGGATCTGCATGTCTCTGCTTTCCCCTGACACCAGTGTTGCAGACCTGCATCACTATGCTTAGCTTTTACATGGGTATCAGGGTCAGAACACTGTTTCTTATGCTTGTATGGCAGGAAGTTTACTGACCAGTTTATATCTTCAGCCCGAACACAATGTATCATTTCTAAGAACATACCACTACAACTTCAGATATAGAATGGGGCCATAGATCTGGCACATGCATTCCCTAATTAGAAAAGAAGATCAGGGACCATTCTCATTTCTAGTTAATATAGGTGTGTAGTTTTACTCCACACAGTAGTAACCCATTTGTTGTCTAACGTGATGTAGTCTGAAGAACTCTGCCCTAGCTCTATTTATAGCAGGCTGAGTAATGGCACTCTCTCCTACCTCCAAAGTCCACCCAGACTGTCACTGTGATAGTTTTTCTGTTGCCATGACAAAATACCTGACTACAAAACTTCTTAAATGAGGGAAGACTTATCTTGGTTAGTAAATTTCAGAGGCTTCCTTCCATGGTCATTTGGTTCTACATTTCTAGGCCAGTGAAAAAGCAGTACATCATGATATCATTCTCCCAAGTGACTTGCTTCCTCTACCGAGGAGCTACTTCAACTTCCACATCCTCCTAATGACAACATCCCCTTATGAATCCATCGTCAGCCTATCAATGTATCGACTAGATCTAAACCCTCATGACATAATCAATGTGTTCACTGCACTGGAGCCCTAGTTTTTAATGCATGAACATCAGGGGCCAAATAGTAGCCAAAGCACAATCCTCTTTGCCTGACAACCAAAGGCTCATGTCCATTTCATAATGCAAAATGCCTTTAATCTCCAAGAGCCCCCATAATTGTACCAGTTCCTACACTGATCAAAATTTCAAGTCCAGAGTCTTTGCTCAGAACAAAGGTAAGCTCTTAGCTGTGTGTCTCTAGGAAATAAAAAAAAAAAAAGAAGAAGCTACATACTCTATAACACAAGGCATGGAGCACAGGACCCCATGCCAAAGGGAGACAGAATAACAGCGTCAGATCAAAGCAAGGGTGAAACACAGAAAGGCAGGCATTAAGCCCCTCTAACTTCCTGTGCATATCAACTATTAAACTGATACTTTATCACAGCGATTTTTTTTCTCTTTCGAAAATATAATTCATTGGCCTATTCCATTTACTAGCTTATTCAGTTAATTACCTGGCCCCTTCCCTCAGGATTGCTCCAGGCTCAGGAGAGCAGCAGAATGTCAAACTTCACTGGCATAAAGTAGTCAGTGTGGAAACTGGGTTGGAAATGTCCTCACGGGCGATTCCAACTTCAGGAAAACTTTGCCTGCCGCTTGGCAGGTCTGTAACTGACAGTCACTGTGGGAAGGAGGTCCTTTTTAGTAGGAATGCAACTGAAGAGAAATGGATGAAAGTTAATTGAAACTGTTGAAATACACTCTGGTCTTCAAACAAAAGAAAAAGTACTCATTGTGTTATATTTTAAAGATAGAGCCGGACGGCAGTGGTGTCGCGCACCTTTAATCCCAGCACTTAGGAGACAGAGCCCGAAGGATCTCTGTGAGTTCGAGGCCAACCAGGTCTACAGAGTGAGATCCAGGACAGGCACCAAAACTACACAGAGAAACCCTGTCTTGGGAAAAAAAAAAAAAGGTAGACCTAGCACATACTTTTTTTTTTTTTAAATGGGGAAGAGCTTTGAGGCCATGTCTGGTGTCATTCATTGCTTAAATCTTTGTCAGTTACTGAATAGTGACAAAAGGCTGAAATCATCTTATGCAGGATTTAAGCTGCAGAAAGGGTATTGGACCATGAGACAGAAGATGGTGTTTCTGCGATGTAAACAGGGTGTTTCTAACTCCCTGTTTGGGGTTTGGAGCCTGAATGCATCTCTACTTTCATTATCCTTGAAGGGGAAAAAAAACCCACATCTTGTACCTAATGTTACTTCTCTCAGGACAATTACCTCTTTAGTACTTCCTAGGAGTCGGATACTCTCCGTATTTTGCATAATTTATCTCATTAAGACTCTGAGATGTAGAGAATGCCAGAATATCTCTGCTTTATAGACCAAGGATCTGAGACTTAAAGGGACCTGTTAATGTTGTTTAAGACCTTATGGATGTGTTAGGAAGAAGGCTGTCTGATTTCAACCCTACGTACCTTCCTCTGAAAGACTGATGACCAGTAAGGCTTTTCTTAGCAACCGATCACCTTTACAACTTAAATTACTGTCCAGCTGGAATGTTGCCATCAGGAGTGGGTGGAGATAACACAAAGGTTACTCCAGCCACTTCTAGAGAGGCTGACATCAACTCTTGGAAGGTGTGACTTGGGCAGTGAGGCTTAAGTGTGTCTTAGTTCATTTGATATCGTGTTGAACCCAGGGTTGGAAGCCACTGATTTACACGAAGTTTCTGGGAGTGTTGAGACCTTCTCATCTTAGCTCCAGCTTTCAGAATGCTGCTTTTCTTAGAACAGCTTGTGGAAGAGTAACTTTAAATGTTGAGTTCCTGGATTAGAGGCCAACCTTTAGTGTGGCCCTAGAAATAGAAGGAAGGCACATGGAAAGACAAAGGAGCAAGTATTTGGGAAGACCACTCAAATAAGTAGGCTTAGAACAGGATAGAGTCAATGCCAGGGGGAGTTTGTAGACAAGTTTCTAAATAGTCTTATTAAATAAGAAACACACAGCCTGCAAGCTGTGTGCAGAGGTGCAAGCTGTAGAGATCAGAGCAATAGCCACTAACTAACCTTAGTTTACCAACGCGCCATAGCTTCCCAAGAGAATCTCTTCCTGTCTAACCTGCACCTTTATTGCCTTCCTGTTCTGCCTTCTCATTGGCTCTAAGCCCAGTCACATCACTTCCTCATCATTGCCTGTCTACATAGACCTCCAGGTCTCTATGGTTGGTACTAGGATTAAAGGCGTGTGTCACCATGCTTGGCTGTGTCGTTGAACACACAGAGACTCTGCGTGCCCTGTGATCAGATTAAGGGCGTGGGTTACCACTGCCTGACTTCTATTTATGGCTATGACCTCTGATCTCCAGACAAACTTGATTTATTAACATACAAATAAAATATCACATTTCAGCACAAATAAAATATCACCACAGGAGTTCCTGTTTCAAGAAGGAAGAAATATGTGTGGTAATGAAGCAACAGCTTGCCCCAGGATCAGTCCAGATGTGACCATAAGCAAAGGTTATGACAGAGATGAAACAAGACAAAAGAAAACAAAACCCTGTAGTCTGTGCAGACAATATGAAGTCATTCACATAATTGCTAAGGTACTAGAACTAGACAGGCGGTAATTGGCTTACTTCTTGGATACTCATCAACTCTTGCCATTTAGCAGATTACTTCCAGCATGTTGAAAGGTATAGTGATGTGAACAGAGGTTTTCCTCCTGGGCGGCCATTGTCCTCTTACTTCGCTCAATCTCTTATAGTAGAGAACAGGGTTAATTGGATGTGATGGCTTCTATTAACTGTCAACTTGTCAGAATCAAAGACTACCTGGGAGACAGGCTCTCCCAGGAGACAACACCTGTGAGGAATCATCTTAATTGAGTTAATGGAGATGGGAAGGCCCAGGCTCAAAGTGAGCAGCACCATTCTCTGGGTTTGGCATCCTGGACTGAATAAAAGAGAGAAGGAGAGTTGAGCGCGTGCATCCGTTTTTGTTTTTGTTTTTGTTTTTTTTTTTTTTTTGCATCTCTTTTTGTCTCCATGGCAGATGCAATGTGACTAGCTATTTCAAGCCTATTTTTTCACTTTGGGTTCCTTGCCATGCTGGACCACACTCTTGAACCATGAGCCAGATTAGAACCCTTTCCCCAAGACGTGCAGAGATGACCGGCCACACAGGTAGAAGCCCATGAACTGTAGACTAGTGGCTGTGGAGCCGCCATGGGACTGGATTAGGCCCTCTCGATATGGAAGACGGTTGTTTGGCTTCAAGTGTTTGGGGAGCACGCAGACAGGGGGATCGAGATCCGTCCCTGGTGCATGGGCAGGCTTTTGGGAGCCCAGTGCCTGTGTGTGACACCTTGCGCAGCCTTGGTGCAGTGGGGAGGGGCTTGGACCTGCCTAAGCTCAGTGTGCTGGGCTCTGCTGACTCCCCATGGGAGACCTTGATTTGGGGAATGTGGGGATGCGGGGTGGCTTAATAGGGAGGGCTGGAGGGTGGGAAGAGGCAGGAGATGGGATCTGTGGGTAGTATGTAGAGTAGAAAATTTCTTAATAAAGAAAAAAACAATAACCCTTTCCCCTTAAGCCGTGTTTGTCAGGATATTTCATCATGGCAACAGGAGACTAAACTAAGACACTGGACAAAATGTTACCTCAAAAATGAAGGGTGTTTCAGAGACCAGCGTTTTCTTCTACATGGAAAGCTTTGGTCGTTCTCCCCAATTTTCCATCATGAGAGAGTTCTTAGTCTGTAGCAACTGTGCCAAAACTAAACATCCTAAGACTGAGGGAGAAAAGGGAAGATGTGGATCCAGGAATGAGTTGCGCTCAGAATTAGAGATGAATGAGTGGGACTGAGGCCTAAATTCTATCCCTGCAGGAGAGGGCTGGTGTATTTCTTGGGATGTTAAGACAGAGGTGAGTGTCTGCGTGGGTTTCACAACATGGGACCAAGCAGTTGACAGCATGCACATGTGTATGTGTGTGTGTGTGTGTGTGGGGGTTTGTGTATGTGTGTGTGTAACAGTAATAAAGAAGAGGTTAATAATTTGACAGGGAGTGCAGGAGACACAGGAGGAATTGGAAGGGATAAAGGGAGAGATGGAAATGCTGTAAATACAGTACTCATGTATACAATTCTGCAAAGATTTAAATAAAAAATAATTTTGAAGTAACCAAAAAGAGGAAGAAAAGGGGCCATTGAGGATGTGACTGTAAATCTGACTTCCACAGGGAATCATATTTTAGAAAATCCTCGTCAACAGAAAGTTTATTCTTTCTCTGAGTTCAAGGTGAATGGTGTTGCAAGTTAAACGTTTCCAGTTGGGTTTTTAGTAATTCCAAATTATTAAGCAGCAATATGAGACCTAGTAAAAGTAGTCTTTGTTCTCGTTCTCTCTCCTTTTAGAAAAGGCTGTGGTAGTCACTGAATGCTTGGTGTGTCTGTGGCATTAATGATAGAGACAGATACCACAGGAAAAATCTTCAACTGGCCTTTTATTTATTCCTACACGAGGAGGAAGAGTGTTCTTGGGCTGTATGTGTTTTCTACACAGATTGAATGAATGGAGAATGTTTAAGTTAACTAGTACACAGGCATCAGGAGGCAGTCTCTTTAGGAAGGAGCATCACTGAATCAGCAGTTAGGGGGAACAGCATGATGAGAAGTACATTTCTATATACGGACTAACCTTCAAGGTGTCCTCCCCTTTGCCTAAAGCTAAAATATTTTGAGAGAGAAGTCTCCAGGGAGTTGTTTGTTCTTTATGTACAGCCTAGCACGGTGGCCCTAGAAGAGGTCCAAATCTATTATACAAGCTACATATTCCCAACATATTCCCATCTGCCAGCAGTTGATGGAAACTAAACATATCTGCAAGTGTTCCTAGCCATCATCTTTCCTTCTTGAACAATGACCTTAAACTGAGCAAGACCAGTAGTATACGTATTTTTCCCAGACAGCATCTCATGGTCCAGGATGGCCTTGAGATTGGGATGCACCTGCCCCTATCTCCTGAGCTCTGGAATCACAGGTGTGTGCTTTCAGCTTTCTGTGGTACTGAAACCCAGAAAGGTGCATGTTAGTTGAGCTCTTTGCCAAGCAACCCACATCTTTAGCTCAGAAATAGTTTTAAAACAAAGTCTGTTCATGTGTTCTTACCTTCTGTTTCTCTTTGGTGACATATGCCCGGCTCTGAGTTTGACTGTGAAGGCGCCGAGCTTCACTGTCCAAGAGGATTTCGTTTCTCCTAGCACCCATCTTTTTCTCAACCCCAAACTTCCTTATCCTCTTGGCATCCTCTAAATATAGCTTCCAGATCCACTTTCTGTTTTGGGATCTGTGCTTGAGAAATTATGTTTAAGTCAGAGTTGAAATCTGGTCTCCTAGAGCTTACATCTGGCTCCTACATATACTGTGTTTGACTTCCACAGACTTAAAAAAGTGAACATGTCAGTATTTATGAATCAGAAGGTTGTGCATAAGAACCTAGATTTTTAACACCCCTTGACAAAGGGGCCAAATGGCAATACCATGTAACAAAGGTGACCAACCATGGTCCCTTTCACGTGGGGCTCATGTGGGTCTGCTCTGGAGTCCTCACTCATTTCCATTACTTGTCTGTTCCTGGTAGGCATTTGATTTTCTCACTTAAATACAGACTACTGGAGGCCTGGTACATAACACCTGTAATATAACTCACTGGTTAGTGTATGGCTGAAATTAATTTCATGTCACTTGTCATTCATTATATATAAAAATGTTCTCAGAAATCTTAATACTCAGTACTCTAGCAAGTCAGGGAAGAGAGGGTTTAATTTTAGAGTTTAGATTTTGATGACTGCATGGGCTTTTTTGTTTGTTTGTTTGTTTACTTGCTTGCTTTTGCTGGGCAACATTAGACTCATATAACAGTCAGTTCGGTTTGGGGTAATGACCATAAACAAAATAATAGCCACACACTAGTCATTGAGTCTGTCATTATGCTAATCACTGTAATTTCCTAATTTTGACAGAATGTGAGTGGCTGTCATGCATTACTTTTAAAAAGTCCCGAGTTTGGGTATTGTTTCTCACTCTTAAAAAAACGAAAACAAGCTGGGCGGTGGTGGCGCACGCCTTTAATTCCAGCACTTGGGAGGCAGAGCCAGGCGGATCTTTGTGAGTTCGAGGCCAGCCTGGTCTACAGAGCGAGATCCAGGAAAGGCACAAAGCTACACAGAGAAACCCTGTCTCGAAAAAAAACAAAAAACAAAAAAACAAAAAACAAAAACCACGAAAACAAAAACACAGTCTAAATGTGAAACTCTAAGGATGCAGTGAATGTAAGTATGCACTAAAAAAACTCACGGCAGCTTCATAGTTAACAGCTTAGCTTCTACTCAGTGTGTCTTTATTTCTTGGTGGATGTGTTTTTATATCTCATCTGTACCTTCCCCTCCGGTTGTAACCTGGTCCTGGTCTCCAGTCTGCTATGTTACAGTGAATATTGTTAATCCTGAATGAAAATGATAAAGGAAACATTTGATGCTATTATGTTGCTTTCACTTCCGGGTTTGTTGCTTGCTCTCTCTCCATTCCAGCAGTCTACCTGTGACTGTTAGAGACCTCTGCACAGGATCAGCATGGATTGTTCCTACCTTTGCCTGGCTATTGCTTCTCCTTCAACATGCTGCTGGAATTGGAGAGCCATGGGCCTCTCTTTCTCAGGTGTTAACAGCAGTGACAGGCATAGTTCTACAACAGAAAACCCCCTGGAATACTTATTTAAGAAGGAAAACTTCCAACCTCCTTTCTATTTTCTACCCATCCAGTAGATCTGAGTCAAGGCCGATGGATCTGCATTTTAACACTGCCAATTTTAAAACAAAATCTTTGTTTGAAAATTACATGGGTTTTTATAAATAAAGTTATTATAAACAAGAGTGAGAGAGAGTCTATTGACCAAAAGCTCAGGAGTTGGGGTGCTCTGAGAATTTCAGACCCTTGAGTGATAATGATTTGAATTTCTTTTCTCTTCATAAGCAGCTGTGGTGTCTTTGCCTATGGTGGTTCTGAGTCCATAGTGTATTTTGGGGTATTTGTTTGTGCTCACATGCCAGTGACTGGCTACTACTAATCAACGAGCATCCATTACAGAAGAAATCGGCTAGTAATGATGAGCTATCAATACAGCAAGAATTGTAAGGATCTCCATGACTTTCTTTTTTTCTTCTTCTTCTTCTTTTTTTTTTTTTTGCCATGAACCAAAATAGTTTTTCTAGGTTTGCTGGGACCTCATCTGGGAAGTGACCCGGTAGTGTTTCCAGACGGTACACAGCACAGTGCTGCACACTCAGCACACACAAGTTCTAGTGTCACCTGCTAAACACTGGACACACACTTGCCCTTCAAATTCAGCAACAAGACAACACGATCATTCCTATTCCTGGACTCAGTAGCGGAATCCTGAGGGTTTGTGTGCCTTACTGGACATTTGGGCAGAATTCTTCCTTAGGAAGGTCACCGACACAGACCGTGCTGTGCCCGTCTCCTGGGCATCTACTCCTCATGTCACACATCTTTTTCTGCAATGATGCTTAGCTGGTCTGTGGTCTGATTTGTTGAGTACTTCAAAGGATGCAAATTTTTGGGAACTGATGACCCATCCCTAGGTAACTGGAAACTGACTGTCTTTGTCTTCTCCCTACATGGAACAAATTAAGAGAAAAAAAAAAAGACATTTTAGTGAAACTTAATACGTAACATTTTCTGTTTTTCCAGTCATTGAATACAGCCCCGCAGTGTTAAAAGTTCATTTCAATGTATCATAATACTTATTTTCTTAGTTGCTTAATAATAACAACGTGAGAATGTATATTGGAACTGGCTTTTTAATTAAGTCCTGTGTATAGTGCTGATAAAAACGTAAAGACATCAGTTGAATATCATGCTGTTTTAGGCAAAGTCTCACAATTCTGTGGTTTAATTATGTCAGACATATTCAACTATGAAAGCACATATTAACTACAGATCAATCTACTTCTTTTGACTCTGAGATCACAGAATGTCCATTGTGTGTTAACCACAAAAGGGACAAGGGAAAAGAGCAACAGCTGGTGTCATTTGAGGGACTGGATCCCTCCATTTAGCTCCCTTCTCCTTTTACCCCCCAGTTTTATGTAGGCTTCTGACCTTCCCCAGGAGAAACTGCTCTTAAGACTCAGTCTAAAGAGCAGTGTTTGAAAGGATTGCCTTGTCTTCACTGTTGTTTGCTTTTGTGGTGGTTAAGGGTGGAGCTTCACAGAATGGCATTTCATGGCCTGCATCTCAGAGCACATCTGCACCTTCCCTTGGGAAGAAGGTGGACCAGGGCTTCCATGGGTTAGGATCAATAAAATTCTAAATAAAATAAAAACCACTGCTGCCCGTTCATGACCCACACACTCAACTATTCCACAAACGCTGTGAGGTAACTGCTATAATGACTCCCATTGCCCCAAAGAATAGATTGTGGCAAATGACACATTAATAACTCTTTCCAAGAGCACGCTGTTTGGAAGTGACAAAGCTAGGGTTTTAGCCATCTCATTCCAAATGCTGCTCTTCCTAACCACACCAATGTGGAAAAGTACAGATTATTTTTATTAGGATAGGTCTGTTTTTTCCAATCAATAAATTTAAGTAAAAATTATTACATTTATTTATTGTTTATATTTGTGTCTGTGTGTACACATATATGCATTTGTGTGCCATGGGACACATGTGGAGGTCAGAGGACAACTGTGGGACTCTGTGCTCTCCTTCAAGCTTGGGGGTTCTGAGGATGGAACTCAGATCATTGAGTTTGGCAGTAAGTGCCTGTGAGATAAGTCGCTGGCCCTCCAACCAGTAAATTCAATAAAACAACATCTTTAATTTTGCTTTTCATTGTCTACCTGGACCCAATTCCTTAATTCTATTAACAACCTGAAATTACTTATCCTTTAAACATAGAAAGAAAAGATTGAGTTTCCATATCAAAGTAAAATTAAAATCTTAACTTTCATTTTGGAAAGCTTGGGTTCTTAGGCACGTTGATTGAAGCATTGTTCTGAAGAAGGATTACTTTCATGGTATAATAATGGAAAATATCACAAGCAAATTAGGCTTAATGTCTGACATGATTAAAAATCCAGCTACAAAAAAGTTGGTCCCCAATTTATCTTTGTAAAACCCTGAAAGCTGCTAGGAAGGAAGTGAACTTTCCAAATCAGAAGGATGATGACCTGCCATTTTACCACTTAATTCCTGAGTATGTAAGAGACAGAGTTAAAAGGACTATAATAAGCCAGGCGATTGTGGCGCACGCCTTTAATCCCAGCACTCGGGAGGCAGAGCCAGGTGGATCTCTGTGAGTTTGAGGCCAGCCTGGGCTACAGAGTGAGTTCCAGGAGAGGCTCCAAAAGATACACTGAGAAACCCTGTCTCGGAAAAACAAAACAAAACAAACAAAAAACAAAAACAAAAAAAAACCAAAAAAGGACTATAATAAAATATATTAATTCTTATTAAGTGATTGTCTGTCACTAGCAGATTTTTGTGCCAGTCCAGATGTTGTTTTTAAGCCAACCCCACACTTCTTTTAATGCAACCCCACACTTGGCTCAATATTTCAGATTTAACTAACTTCTAAATTCAAACTGGATTCTGTTCTCCAGAGTTTATTAGCTGGCAGCTTGGAAGCTGGAAACCATTTTGGTTCAGAAAGACAATACTTTGTAAACATTGGCTGGTTCCCCAAACTGTCATAAGAAACAATATAAATTGAAATGGGAAAGCTAATAGTACTGTAATGCTCAGCCCCATGGGTCCTCTTAAGTTCAAAAATTAAATATTCTAACAATCATTATGTAATTTCAAAATATATAGATACAAGATAGCCGTCAAAATCTAGAGAGTAGTCATTCATTCAGGTAGTAAGGTAATCAACAGTTTTCCTTCTGTATATGCCAAAGTATAAAATATACTTTGTATAGTACAAGCATATTTTACTTAAAAATTTTTGCAAGTATATTTTATAATGTTCAAGTTGTATGCTTTTACCTTTTATTATTTTTTTACAGTGAATAATAGTCAACTAGTTTTGTAAAAGCACTGAATGTTATACATACATACATACATACATGTGTGTGTATTTGTATATACTACATATGTGTATATGGTATAAGTTAATTTGCATTATTAAAAGAAAATAGCCCATCTCTATTCATCTTTCTTTCCTCCTCTTCTCTGAAGATACATGGTCGCAGGAACTCAACTGTTTAATGTGTACCTCCTGTTTCCATATCCCATGCCTGACTTTGTTAACAGACTTATCTGTCTCCAACTGTGAGATGCACCTAGAAACCATATCTACAGTGACTTTATAGTCTGAAGTCTGCTCTTCTTATTTTTGCTATTCTCCTCGGCCTTTTCACAGTAGAGCTTCCTACATAATTACTTAAAAAAAAAAAGAGCAGATTAAGCAAGAGAGTACTTGGCTATGCTAAGCTTCTTCCTTGAGCTTGCTCATCCTGTTACCTCTTCTTGAAACACAGCAGTTTTGATCCCCCTAACTGGGGCTTTTGCATCCAGCTATTCTCAACACCTGGGGAGTTCTCCTCTCAGATACTTTGGGCTCATTCCCTTTCTCCCTTCCCTGGTTTTGGCTACAGTACCAAGCATTTTAACAATGGTCACTCTTATAACCCTTTACTTCCTTTTATTGCCTCATTTCCCTCTGTAGTTGTTAACATAATATATAATTTATGCATTTTTGTTCATCGATTATCTTTTCTGAAGAAACACACTCCAAAAGGGATTTTTGACAGTTGTTCCCTGCTGTGTAGCAGGGCCCAGAATCCTGCCCAGAAGGTGATACCTCAGGATACATTTGTTGAATGATGGATAGGAGTGTAGCAAAAGTAGAGAACTGTAGACAGAAAGGATCAAAACCAAACTCATGATGACATTTACCCCTAGGGAGGATGGAGGGCAGACACAAAAGACCTTCCCCTTGCTAAACTCTCATTGATGAATACACTGATGTTTGTAATCGCTGAGGACCTGTGTCTTTAAAAATTTCAAGACATTTCTCAAAACCAGATTTTCAATAATTAAGGGGGCAAGGTAGTATTGCATAGCATCTCCCCAGAGTCCTCCATGATGGATCCCGTTGGCTGTCCACCTTCATTTTTTCCAACTCCTACAGTTTTTCCCTAAGTTGTGGTATCTCCAAGTTTATGCCTTTTGTTGTTCTATGGGGTCTAACTTTTCCACTTTCCTTTGTCTGACTAAATCCAACCATCTTTATGACTTAGGGTAACTTTCTGTTCTCTAGTGGAACTTTGTACAAGTGACACACAATTTTCATTTTGTCTTTTGAAATCGAAGTGCCTTGGCCTCTGCATCCCACACCCAGTGGGAAGTCTGTCTGCACTCTTTCCAATACTTAGAAGAATTCATGCAGGCGTGTGGTTATTTCTTGATTTGATTTCCTGCCACCACTAAATGCGATGACTCATGTATTCTTTCAGCAATACTGTGCCCCCTCCCTTCACTGTGATAAGCTAGTCACGAAACCCACACTCCCTTTTCTTTATTTTTCTACTTGACTCATGCAAGACAGATGTGTGGAGACATGGCCAGAGTCAGAGCTTTACTGGGGGCCAGACGGAAGAGCTGGGGGAAGAAGTCATACTAATGCATGTTAGACTTTATAGTAGACACTCTTGCCCTGAAGGGGCCCTTGATTGTGGTGGTATTGTGTTCCCCAAAATATTGTACACCCTAATAAACTTATCTGGGGTCAGAGACAGAACAGCCACTAGATACAAAGGCTAGAAAATGGTGGCACTCACATCTTTAATCCTAGCACTCCAGAGGTAGAAATCCCTCTGGATCTCTGTGAGTTCAAGGCCACATTGGAAACAGCCAGGCATGGTGACACACACCTTTAATCCCAGAAAGCGAGCCTTTAATCCCAGGGAGTGGTGGCAGAAAGCAGAAAGATATATAAGGCGTGAGGACTAGAAACTAGAAGCATTTGGCAGGTTAAGCATTTGGCTGGTTAAGCTTTCAGGCTTCTAGCAGCAGTTCAGCTGAGGGCCATTTGGATGTGAGGACACAGAGGCTTCCAGTCTGAGGAAACAAGACCAGCTGAGAAGTTGGCCAGGTGAGGTTAGCTGTGGCTTGTTCTGTCTCTCTGACCATCCAGCATTTCACCCCAATAACTGGCCCCGGGTTTGGTTTTATTAATAAGACTCTCTAAGATTCATGCTACACTTGACTCTACCCATGCAGTGGCTGCTAGCTGTATTTCATCCTCAAGACCCCAAGCTTATCGGTCAGTTGTTTTAACTTCCTCTACTTCTTAGGCTTCTCTCAACTCCTACTATTTACTTTTTGTAGCTAAAACCCAAACAAGTGACAGAAACAACCTAAGGGAGAAAGATACATTTTGATTCACAGTTATTAGAGGGTTTACGTCCATAGGTTCTTGTCAAGTGTTGGTGGGGAGAACGTCTTTACTGTCAGGTTCAAAGAAAACTCCCCTCCCCCAAATTCTAGTGCCTATTCCCCTCTACCAAAGATGCCATTTCCTTATCACTGTCAGAAGGAACAAATGGCTATCTGTGGTGCCTATTAGCATAGCAAAGCACATGCTGACCTCTAGGCTTCCTCAGTCCCATAAGTATCTGTGGCGCTTCTCAGTTCTTCTTACCTTGCCCCTGCTCTAAATTTTTCTAACTTATAGGCTTCTCTTCTCCAGCATCTCATTCCCTTATACTATATCAGCTGTACACCCTTTTTTTTGTCTTCTTGTCTTGGTCCCCTCTCTCTTGCCCCTCTCTTTTGGTCACCTCTTGGTCTTTCTCTCCCACTCTCCCCATCTCTCTCTTCCCTTATGGCCCAGTCCAGTCTGCTGGCCATGTTCAGTCTAATACTTTTTCCCCCTGCTCTGGACTCTGGCAGACACCTCCGGCTGTACCCTCCCTCATATCTACAATAAAAACCTTTCCGGCAACCATACCTTGGAGTGGTGATGCCGTCAGTTTATACATTTACATGAGTAGAACATCTTGGTGGCAGGGGTGCATGACAAGGGACAGCTGTTCACATCTCAGCAGGTAGATCAAAGAGAACTTACAGGAAGAGACTAGGAACTGACCCCAGTGATTCACTTCCTCCAGCTAGGTTAACATCTTTTAGTTTCCACAGCCTCCCTAAATAGTGCCACAATCAGGGATACCAAGTGTACAACATGTAAGACTGTGGGGGACATTTCATAAAAAGTCAGGACATTCCCTAAATATCAATGTGTGTGTTTTGGGGCACTTTTGCTTTGGCTTTTGGACCTTTGGGACTATGCCTAAACAGTTTATTCTTTTAATCTTCTCCCAAATCCCTTGAAGACGTTTGCCTTCATGAGGAACTTTCTTTCTGAAAGGAATTGTGTGTTTAGCTCCTAAAGTAGCTATTCTTCACCCTGAGACATACTGTTGAGTGGTCAGTTTGCCTGTGTGTCCTCTTCATCATCTAATGGCCTATTGTGTGAAGTCTTGTGTTAGTACCTGGTTCGGAGTATGATTAATGCTTGAGGAAGAAATAAAGACCAAGTTTTCTGCTCATTACAGACATCTGTTGGAAGGTGCCATTTGACCTCATTAAAATTTGTTCTTTTAATTCCCCAGATGGGCATCAATGAGATGGAAATTATTTGTACCCTGGTTTTGTTTCCTCCAGTGGATACTTCCTGACTTGTTTAGAAGGATGCTTGATGATCCCTCAATTGGTGCCTGTAAATTAACCAGAGGCACAATGAGGATTACCTGCAAACAAAACTGTGATCAGAAGATGCTCTCTGGCTAGAGCTGTTGCTGTTATAACCATCTGCAGCCAATGACTTTTCTTCATTGTCTTGATTTCTAGTTGAAGAATGTGCTGATGATGTTCCAGTGATGTTTGGAAGTCTGTTTCTAGCTTTCCAGGGGTCACTTGCTGCATATGTGTGAGCTGATGGAGAAATGGAGTAGCGTCTAACAATCATGACATTGCCTGTACAGGAAGCACAAAATTCAAGTTGAAAAATACTCTACCCTTAACAAGACTTACAAATGAAAAATTATGTTGATCATACTTAGTTGATGTTGAAAAAAGATACCTATTTGCTGATTTGTGTTACAAGTGTTAGCTGATCATAGCCACATGCTGGACACTTTTTCAAGAGAGGGGGTAGTGGACATCATGAAAAATTTGCCTACATAGAGCTTACAGTGTGTGGCTTATGTAGAAAACACACCATAAGCAAGCAATACATGATGTAATTCAGATGATGACAGATTCTAGGAAGACAAAACTGATGAAAGCAAGGGATGGAGACATATAGAAGAGGAGATGAGGTCATTTAATTTTGTGGTCAGAGAAAACGCTTCAGGGACATAGAATTAGTTCATAATAGATTATTGTAGAATTTTATGGTTAACTAGAACAGTGTGAGGAGCCCAAATGCTTCAAACATGAAGTAATAATGAATATCCAGAAATGTTAATTGCCCTAACTTGATCAGTATACATAATATATATATATATACACACACACATATATATAGATATATCATGCTATACCCCATAAACATGTACAATTATTATGTGTTAATAAAACTGAAAATGTGTTTCATGAGATATAAATACTAATTATACTGACAATATTAAGCATCATGTCTGTAAAACTGTATAAAATTCATCATGTTTTACTCCATAAATATATACTGCTAGATAGTAAGTAGAATTTTAAATATAAAATGAACAGAGGGTCAGATACAAACAAATTATAAAACAAGTCCTTAAAATAGGGATGTCATGGAACTTCTAGAGATAGAAATTCTTGAAGGTCTCCTCACCCTAGACTCCAGAAAAATGGGTTCGTTCACTGTCCTTGGTCACCTGGACGGCCACAGTAATTCAGCTGGTGGTTCCTACCTGGCCTGTGGTTGCCTGACTTGGCTTTATTTGGTCAACAGGAGACAGCTCACTGAGATCTAAGAACAAGACAACATGGAAGCAAGCAGAAGTGCTTTCTGTGGGCAACTGAGTGTTTCTTCCTGATGGTAGATAGATGGCTTTAGTTCCCGAGGACTTGCAGTTCAATTTCTGTCCTGTTTGCCAATACATTTCTTCCCTTGAAGTAAACCAAATCTTTTTTTTAATTTTTTTATTTTTTTAGAAACTGAGAACTGTGGTTCAAAGAACTTTATTTTAGGGAGTCTTGATTTCTCTGACTCCCTCTTAACTCTGTGACTTGAGGCTGATCATTTGACCTCTGCTTGGATGAGGATAGCAGTTACCTCATGGGTTGATTTTCATTTTTCAAGGCACTTTCTGCTATGCTGCTTGCTCTGACTTTGTTATTAGCTAGCACAGAAATGTAAAAACACAAAAAGCTATGCAATGGGTTTGTGTTTTGAGAATGCCAGAGCCACAGTTATTGATTTAAATTTGCCACGTGCCGTTGCAGGAAGAAGACAGAGTTATGACATTGCAAAAAGTGGAGGCTGACCTGGCCTTGCGTAGTTTACAAGATGAGAAGATGCATTTTTAGGCAGGAGTTTAGGGCAGATATGTGCAAATTTATCTGAAGTGATTAACTGTAAATGCTGTCCATAAATTGTCTTCAAGTCCTTCCCAGAGCTGTCGTGTATACCATATGTAATTGTGTCACAACCAGTTTTTGAAACAGAGACATGAAAGTTTCTGTTTAAAAGAATTAGAAAACTATCTATCCATCCCGAGTCCTAGGGAACCCCACAGGGGAAATCATGCTGATGATAGCAAAGTTGAGTTTATTTTTATTTGAGACCTACACTTAATATGGGACTAATTACCAAATAAGCTCTTTGCTCATCTCCTGGGTCACAAAGTATTCTTTTTTTTTTTTTTTTTTTTTTAACACAAGGGAAGAAATATTCAACACAGCATCACAGGATCATTAGTCCAATTTCAAAGCTCACTGCCAAATGCAGTTTACTTGCCAGTAAAGGATATGAGTAGATTGAAAAGAATTAGGACCCTGCAGTGCTGGGAGTTCCCTGAGATTTTTCTTTCATCCTCCTCACTGCAAATTATAACACTCATAGTAGCCACGATGTGAGGCTGCAGAAAGGACAAGGAGGCATTCTCGAAAGTGCTGGTTAGATTTTTGTATCCGCCGGGCGGCGGTGGTGCACGCCTTTAATCCAGCACTTGGGAGGCAGAGGCAGGCGGATCTCTGTGGGTTCAAGGCCAGCCTGGTCTACAGAGCGAGTTCCAGGACAGGCTTCAAAGCTACACAGAGAAACCCTATCTTGAAAAAACCATAAAAAAAAAAAGATTTTTATATCCATCAAAACCCATGCGATGCAGATGTTTCTGCAGACATGTTTTATCCAAGGAGAATTCATTCTGAGTAGGCACTCTGTAGACTCATTATGCGATATACATTGTTTATCAGCCAACAAGTATACCCCCGAGTTGTAGCTCAGTTCTTGGCCTCAGGCAATCAAAGAAGAGGCTAACTCTAACTCACAAAATGTCTCCTTTGTTTTCTATCACTGTGTCTATCACACAGCATTCGGAAGAACTCGTGGTTCCCAGTGATTTGTTTGCAGGTCCTTGGAGTGGATACCTGTCTTGAAGAAAGGCATGTATTTCTGTTTTATGATATCTAGTTATCAAGGGGTAGTTTTGTAAGATTCTGTTTTCAAAGGTATATTGGGGATGTTGCTTTCTTAAATGTTTTGCGTTTTATAGTCTTATCTGTAAAATAAGGGGATTTTTATGGGATGCACTCCAAGATTCCTTTGTAATACATTTCTAGGGTCCAATTGCAAGTTTGAATTTCAAATGATGTTGGCAATGTATCATGAAAACCTCCAATAAAAACTCGTAGGCAAGTCAAGTAGTAATATTTTCTTGGCATAGCTACTGTTTTTTGATGGCCATCACTGAAAAATTCACAATTGATCTTGGTTGTATTGTTTTATTTAATCCTCTCAGAGTCTATGAGATAAGGTCTGTCACTCTCCTTATAGTACAGGTGAGGCGAGTATACGTTAGCAGATTCATAGAAACAAGAATTTTACTGTTGGAAGAGGCCTTGGAAGATATCTGGTGTAACTGACTTTTTCCACAATTTGTGTGTGTGTGTGTGTGTGTGTGTGTGTGTGTGTGTGTGTGTGCATGTATGTGTACGTGTGTGTCTGTATGTGTGTGTATATGTACATGTGTATGTGTGTTTGTGTATATATGTGTGTGTGTGTGTGTGTGTGTGTGTGTGTGTGTGTACATATGGAGGCCAAAGAATGATCTTGGGTATTGTCCCTCAGATGCTGTCCATCTATTTCTCTTCCCTCTCTTCCTCCCTCCTTCCCTCCCTCCCTTCCTTCCTTGCTCCCTCTGTTCTTTTTTTTCTTTCTTTTTCTTTCTGATAGTGGCCTTTACCTGCCCGGAACTCACCAGGTGAGCTAGGCTTGCTGGGCAACGAGCCCCGCAGACCTGCCACAGTCTCTCCAGTGCTGGTTTTACAATACACTCCACCACCCGAGACTTTTGTTTACATAGATTCCGGGGCTTGAACTCTGGTCATCTGGCTTGCAAGGCAAGCACTTTACAACTGAACTGTCTCTCAAGTCTTGATACTTAAAAAAAAAATTGTGTACTCAGTGTTCAAAATAATGAGTTTCATTATGAGATTCTAATAAGTTCATATGTATTGAATTCAACTTGCTCCTTGCTTTCCCTTGTCTCCCCCACCCCATTGACCCTATTCCTTTTTCTAAACAGACTCCCTTCTGTTTTCACATCACATGAATTTTTTAAAGGTCTAGATTCCACATATTATAGGAAACACTTTGTATCTGTTTTTCTGAGTCTGGCTTATTTCACTTAAATGGATGATTTCTAGTTCCATTCATTTCCTGAAAATGATACAATTTTATTCATTTTTATTATACAAGAGCCAAATTATTTCTATGGTAGATGATATGATTCTTTTTTTTTTTTTTTTTTTTTTCCGAGACAGGGTTTCTCTGTGTAGCTTTGCGCCTTTCCTGGATCTCGCTCAGTAGACCAGGCTGGCCTGGAACTCACAGAGATCCGCCTGGCTCTGCCTCCCGAGTGCTGGGATTAAAGGTGTGCGCCACCACCGCCCGGCCACGATTCTATTCTTAAAAGATTGTACATATTTCACCAGAAAACTTAGATTTGATAAAAACCTTCAGCTGGAGAGCAGGATATAATCATGGATGTTATGTGAGGGAGTAGTGTGTGAGTTTTCCTGAGGAGATGTGAATGACTGTTTGTTCACCCCAGATAGGGAACCCAAACCCAAACCAAACCCCAAACAAACAATTCTATCAAAGTCCATCTTGTGGAACCAAAGAGCGCATTGGGATTACATAGAGAAGCCTGGCTGACCCCAAGGCACCTGGATCAGTGAAAAGCCAACCCCAGCATTGGTGATGGCTCATGAAAGCCGCAACCATTAGCTGTTAGCGTGACTAGTGGGCAGCTCGACAGGGTGGATAGTCCTCTGATCACAGCCTCAGCTGTCAACTGACACAAACCTAGACATATGTGGGAAGAGAAATCTCAGTGAGTCACAGTTTTCATCAGATTGGTTATGGGCATTTTCTTAATTGTTGATTGATGTGGAAGACCCCGGGCCACAGTGGATAGTACCATCCCTAAATAGGTGGGCCTGGGCTGTATAAGAGAGTATCTGAGCAGCCCAGGGGGAGCAAGCCTATAAGCAGCATTTATCCACAGTGTCCGCTTCAGTTCTTGCTGCCAGGTTCCTGCTTGAATTCCTGCCCTGACTTCCCTTAATGATAGACAGTAATATGGAAGTGTATGCCAAATAAACCCTTTCCTCTCCAAGTTGCTTTAGACAATTGCAGCACGAATCTTAAGTAATCTTATTAATAAAAACAAACCCGGAGCTAGGTTTTGGGGTGAACGCTGAAAGATTAGAGAAACAGAACTAGCTACAGCTAACCTCACCTCGCCAATTCCTCAGCTGATCTCATTTCCACAGACTGGAAGCCTCTGTGTCCTCATCCAAGTGGATCTCAGCTGAACTGCTGCTCAAAACTCTAAAAGCTTAACAGACTCTAGTTCCTGGTTTTCACACCTTATATACCTTTCTGCTTCCTGCCATCACTTCCTGGGATTAAAGGTGTGTGTCACCATGCCTGGCTGTTTCCAGTGTGGCTTTGAACTCACAGAGATCTGCATGGATCTCTACCTTCAGAATGCTAGGATTAAAGGTGTGTGTGCCACCATTTTCTGGCCTCTGTATCTAGTGGCTGTTCTGCTTTCTGACCCCAGATAAGTTTATTAGGGTGCACAATATATTGGGGAACACAATATCACCACAGACAATGATATTTATCAAAGCAACAGAAAGTAAAATAGGACATTCCTCTTTCCCCAACAGTCCTTACTGTTTATATAACCTTGGGGAAAGAGGACCCTTGTAGATCTCATAAGTTTCATGAACTTCCTGAGACTTATGACTTATTTACTTCCTGAGTCTTAATCAGCCTGGGATGAAATATTTCAAGTTGGAATTTTCTGGGTCTTAATAAGCCTCCCTTTAGGAGGCTAGAAATTCCTATGATATTGCTGTACAACAGGTGCCAAGATCAGCAATTTGATACGACCTGCCCAACACTGAACAACTGTTCCAAAAACCAGGACTCTAACCCAGATATCTTCATGCTCAGAGTCACATTTTTCCTAGTTCAGTCACTTATTCTTGCAAAAGCATAGGACATAAAAGACACATATCATTTAAAATTATTTCTTTTGTTTTTTTAAGGTTATGATATAATTACATCATGTCTCCCTTCCCTTTCCTCTCTCCAAATCTTCCCATATGGCCCTCCTTACTAATATGTGAAATTTATAGCCCCTTTTCATTAATTGTTGTTATATTAATTTCATAATTAAATTAATTCATAATTGTTATAAATACATTGTATATATATGATGTGTATGGATATGTATATACATATGTATTTCTTAATAATTGTGTGTTTAGATCTTACGAATGCTCTACCATTTTCCAAACTCAGTAATATTTACATCCTGAGAGTATAAAGGGTAATGCTTTGAATGATGCAGTACTTCTCTTAGAATAAGGTACTAAGATACAAAGACTCTAGTTGCTTTGTTATTTTGATGAACAATATAGAAAAGAGACTTGAGGCAATACTATTTACCTTTAGAGCCCAGTCAGTGGCTTGTGATGGCAAGGGACGGAGCTATCCATCAGCTAGCATTTGACAATGCTCAGAGACATTTTGTTGTTGTTGTTTGAGACAGATTCTCACTCTCTTCCAGCCTCACCTTGAACTCACTGTGTTGCTAGCTGCAAACTCAGGATTCTCCTGCTTCAGCTTCTCATATACTGGGGTCATTGACATAGGCCACTATGCCTGGCTGGAGACAGCTTGAGGGTTGTAACCAGGTTGGACAGGTGGGTGCTACAGCAACTGGTAGTTAGAGAGCATGGAGATGCTGAAGATCATACAACATCTAGACTGATCTCGACAACGAAGAATTAATCAGTACAAAAGGTCACCATTGTAGGGAATTAGAAACGCTGTAGTAAAGATGTATTACAAATATTCATATCTTTTCTTCCTGTTTTCCAATAAGGAGGTCTAACCTTATAGACTATTCCTTTGTAGTTTTCTCAGATAATCAGTAGACAGAATTTCTCAGATCTGGATAGGAATGTATTTGCAGCTTTGAAATGCTCTCCCTCATCACTAGAAAGAGACATCTCTAGTAAGATCAACCAGCAGATGTGACATGTTCCACTGTCAAACTGTTGCCAACGTCTAATTGGCATTGCCTGAAATCTTTGATTAAGAGCTATGAGTAGTTAATTATGTATATCATTTTTACTTGAGTATGTTGTTGTAGATGATCACTGTCAACTGAAATGTAGAATGTTACTTACTGTTTGATTGCAACCTTTTAAGTAATTATGGGATTAAATCTATCCTGTGAAAAATGAGATATTTGACTTTTAAAATATGGTAAACATTGACCTTGCATCTTGAGGTAATATATGAATATATATATGTATATATACATATATATATTCTATCTATCTACCTATCTCTATCTATCTATCTATCTATCTATCTATCTATCTATCTATCTATCTGGGTTGAATTGTGCATAATGTATGCTCACATTGTAGAAAGAGGAGAAGAGATGGTGCCTGTTATTTGTTGCATACATTCAGGTACTACTTACCATTGCAAATAGTTGCCATTAGCATAGAAGCATGCACTACAGTACTTCCAGGCGGAGAAGATTCAAGGGGTTTAGAATGGAGCCCAGAGTCAAGTGGCTGAGTAACAAATCATCAAGAACCATATTTATCTGATTTTCATCCATAAGCTAACCCACTTAAAAAGTTATTCCAGCTTAATAAATGATCAAGCCAATCAACATGCACCTTCATTGTTCTACATTTGCAGAATTTATATAGTTAAAGTGAAGGTGGAAAAAAAAACTTCCGAATGCGACTGATTTTTACACATCTGTTCTTATCTTTTCTGGTATACTCAGAAATCATTTTATTGTTTTTGAAATATATGGCTTGGAGAACCTAAAGGAAAATTTGACTAGGGATTCAAAGTTCATCTACTAGGAGGAAGAGGCTGAAACCCATCACTGCAAGTATCAAATGATGAATTTATTGTAGCAGCCCAACAAATCCGTCATTTGGGAGATACTTGAAAAGGTAAGCGTAGCTATAAGCACCACATATGCTCCGGTACCTTGTTCCTGCACAGCTGGTGTAGACCCAGTGGGAATACCACCAGGAAGGGCCCCCAGAGATTGCCCACACGCTGCTTCTTCCCTTTCGTCTTCTGATTCTCTCTCTGATCCAGAGGCCGTCTGACTATTGGAAGTCAGCTTCACACGGAGGGCATGGTTCTCTTTCTGTAGTCTGTTGATTTCTGCCCGCATTTCTTGGATAACCTGCAGGAGTTGGATGCTAGCTTCCATTACTTCCTCTCCCAGACCAACCTTTTCTCATGAGCCAGATACATAATCTACTCAGTGGGACAGGGTCATCCTGCCCATAAACAATATATGCCACTTGAACAATGGAGCTCATGCCTCCCTGTACCATCTTTCAGCACCTGGGTAAGATTGTCCAAGGAGGTAAAGGATCTTCATGACTTATTCATCCTGGGTTTTGTTTTCCAGAACAGTACTTTTCTATTCTTCATTTCATATCAATCAACAGACATAGAATGCTGTTTGTGTCTGAGATAATGGAATATTTAAAAAAATTCCCAGTAAAGAACAGTTTCTTGTTTCCATCATTAATTTACCATCATGATTGCCATTCAGTCTTTTCTGTTGCCACATTCAGGATCAAATGGTCACATGATCACCAGCTGCTGCAAGTACATCAAAATTGTCACACGAACAATTCTTTGCTTTGTTTTTGTTTTTGTTTTCTGAGGCAGGGTTTCTCTGTGTAGTTTTGTTGCCTGTCCTGGATCTCACTCTGTAGACCAGGATGGCCTTGAACTCACAGAGATCCACCTGGCTCTGCCTCCTGAGTGCTGGGATTAAAGGCATGCGCCACCACAGCCCGGCCAATTCTTTGCTTTGTAAAATACACTGTAGATCTGCATTTTGGGACAAATTACTAAATTTGACACATGTTGGTTAGGAAAAGCTGATGTTAACCACAGGGTGACATATGAACTAACTATAGGAATATCATTGACATGTGTTAATGGTAATTGTGTATAGCTTCCTCAAGATAGGCAGGTTTCTGTCCATACAGATACATTTGTGCTGTTATTGGCTTTTAGGATGTTTTCTTGGCAAAGGTTTTCCAGGGAGATTTTGGAACGTGAGAAGATCCCGAGTGAGCATTAATTTTGAATGGGAAAGGCATAAGGCAGCTACAGCTTTCATTACCCATTTTCTCAACAGGTTTCTTTGTTGGGAATGAAAAGTACAGTCCTAAATAGCATAGTCTCTAATGGCAATATTTAGAAATTCAATGAACATAAATAAGCTTCTCAACTGAGTTAAAATTGATTAGAACACTGTTTTCTTCTTCCTCTGTATGTTGACACTTTCTGTCCATCCTAATAGACATTTGTTGACTGACCCAATGCTCTAGCTAGGGATGAATGAACCGAGCTTTATTGCTCTTTTTTACTAAACAAATTTACCTTTGAATACTATTCATTTATGTATTACCAGTACTGGGGATTGAACCCAGGACCTTGTGAATGGTTGGCAAGCACTCTACTAACTAGATACAGTCCCAACCAATACATCCTTTTGTATGTTCAAATTTTAGGATATGTTTATTCAAAACTTAGTCTATGAAAACAAGTAGGCTGTCCTGACACTTTTTTTTTCTATTTTAATGTGAATGAATTTTAGCAAACACTTATGTATGAGGCTCTCTAGAGAGTACACAAGTGGATAATGGAAATGACCATAAAGTAAAATGGGATTCGAATGGTGGCCTAGTCTAACCACCACTGGATGTTCAGATCTGTTTCACAGTTTGTCTGTAATGTACCCCATCTTTGAGTACTTGTATTTTAAGAGAGTACTTTTTTTGTTACTTGTTTTTTGGTATGGAGGCTGTATGTCACTAGCCTAGTTTGGACTCAGACTTTATATGTAGCTGAGGGTGACCTTGAACTCCTGATTTCCCTGCCTCTACATACTGGGATTACACTACCACACTTGGCTTTAAGAGTTCTAGGGATCAAACACAGGACATCATGGATGCTAAGCAAATAGTCTACCAGCTGAGCTACAGCTCTAGCTGTATCTTGCTTTTTAGCTACCCTTTATGTGCTTGTTTTCAGACAGTCTTTTTGGAAGCAGTTGGTAACACATCTCACCTTTGTTTTGATGAAATTCTTGCTCTAGTACAGTGGTTCTCAAACTGTGGGTCTTGGCCTTTTTGGGGGGTCAAATGACCTTTTCACAGGGGTCGCCTAAGAACATCAGAAAACACACATACTTAAATTACGATTCATAATAGTAGCAAAATTACAATTGTGAAGTAGCAACAAAACTAATTTTACGATTGGGGGTCAGCACAACAAGAGGAACTGTACCAAGGGGTCACAGCGTTAGGAAGGTTGAGTACTACCGCTCCAGCAGGTTTCATGAGTCTCTATTCTCCAGAACCAACATTGCCTATTTCTTCAGCTGTTTATTGTCTAATGTGGTTTCAAGGGTATTAAGTGCATTGTAGACACTCTTTTTAAACACACTATGTATCAATAGGCCTCTTGAACTAGGCTATCCAGCTATAAAGACATTCTTCTGAAGGCATCTATCATAGAACCTGTAGCGTGAATCTTAAAGAGTCTTTAATAAAAACAAACCTGGAGCCAGGTACTGGGGTCAACGCTGGAAGATCAGAGAAGCAGAACAAGCCACAGCTTCCTCACCTAGCAATTCCTCAGCTGATCTTGTTTCCTCAGACTGGAAGTCTTTGTGTCCTTATTCAAATGGATCTCAGGTGAACTGCTTCTTGAAAGCCTGAAAGCTTAACCAGCCCTAGTTCCTGGTCCTCACGCCTTATATACCTTTCTGCTTTCTGTCATCACTTCCTAGGATTAAAGGCTCTTGTTACCATGCCTGGCTGTTTCCAGTGTGGCCTTGAACTCACAGAGATCCAGACGGATCTCTGCCTCTGGAATGCTGGGATTAAAGCATGTGTGCCACTATTTTCTGGCCTCTATATCTAGTGGCTGTTCTGTTCTCTGACCCCAGATAAGTTTATTAGGGTGCACAATATTTTGGAGAACACAATACTACCACAAGAACCTGTATTGTATTATAGGAAATAATATTCTAGAAAATATTCTACACAAGTGAGTAGTAAAATTATATCCAGTATTGAAATTATATTTCGCTTGTTTTCAGCAGCAACATAGGACACAAAATAATGTATAACTATTGGAAATTACAAGAGAGTTATAGTCATAGACAATTTGATTATATTTCTACAAAAAGGTAAAAAATGAATCCAAAATTTTATTCTGCCAGAATAAATACTTAAAAAGTCAGTAATTTTCCTAAGTACTACCAATAGCTGTGTAGAAAAAACAATTGAAAAGTATCCCAGTGACAAGAGTTCTTCACATGTAAAACACAAAAGGATTTTCTTTATAGTGTTTGATGTTTGTGCAATGAAGAAAACGCTAGCATTTTACAGAGGCATACGAAAGAACCTAAGAAAATGGAATCTGTTCCTGGCAAGAAGACTGTAGATTTTAAATAATTCATACATTTCATGAGAGCCCAACCAAAATCCCAATGGGACTTGAAAAACTGACAAAATCATTCTAAGGGTCATCTGGAGACAATCATTATGCAGCGTCTGCTAGTGAAGCCTTTTTTTTCCAGAGACTTATCTAGTTAGATTGTCAACACAATACAAAACTATGATGACGATACAGTAATATTCATGAGTTCACAGTCAAGATAAAGTTAAAAACAATTCTGAGAAAAAATACATGAGGAGAAATGTGGAAGAAGTCCAGACTTCTGGGTAATTTGGGATATTAAAGTAATGAAATACTTATCTTTGGAGGGGCCTAAGAAGTTAGTAAAAATTTTGGAAAATAAAATAAAGAACCCTCCACAGACTTGATAGTTATAGTGTTTTTTTTTTAAATGAACAATTTAGCAATAAATATCAAGCATTTAAAGAAGTTTTACTAGGAATAGGGAGTTGGTTCAGTCAGTAAAGTGTATACTGTGGAAGCATAAAGACACAGTTGCACAACACACAAGTATGTATAGCACATGCACACACATGTACACAAGTTCTTTTTTTTTTTTTTTTTTTTTTTTTTCCGAGACAGGGTTTCTCTGTGTAGCTTTGCGCCTTTTCCTGGAACTCACTTGGTAGCCCAGGCTGGCCTCGAACTCACAGAGATCCGCCTGGCTCTGCCTCCCGAGTGCTGGGATTAAAGGCGTGCGCCACCACCGCCCGGCTGTACACAAGTTCTTAACTGTAAAGTATTAAATTCCATCTAAAATGTTTGGATGCACTACAAATCAATAACAAGGCCTTGGATATAATCTAAATGTTCAAACAATGATAATAAATAATTAAAATGTGGCTATACAACAAAACAGTATTCTGGACTACAAAATGCTGAATGAAAAATGTAGTACCCAATGGTATGTAGACTAAAACCTAAACTTTGTAAAAAAGATTGAAAAGAAATATCCAAAGGAAAATCATTCTTATCTCTGTGTGATATGATTTTGTATGGTTTTTGTGCATACATGTATGGCACCTGTCCTATTTACTTTTTCTTGTAGTGAAATGACACTATTATCAGGACAATTTACAGAAGAAAAGATTTATTTGGGGCTTACAGTTTCAGAGGGTGAGAGTCTGTGACCATCATGGTGGGGAATATGGCAGCAGGCAGATGAGCATGGTGCTGCAACAGTAGCTGAGTGCTTACATCTTACTCTACAAACACTGGACATGCAGATTCTACTGATCTGTTATCTGTCTATCTATTTGTCTATGTATCTATGTATCTATGCATCTATGTATCTATGCATCTATGTATGTATGTATGTATGTATCTATCTATCTATCTATTTATCTATCTATTTATCTATGTAGTTTTATTCCCCAATAGTTATCACAAGGGTTTTTCGTTTTGTTTTGTTTTTTTGGTTTTTCGAGACAGGGTTTCTCTGTGTAGCTTTGTGCCTTTCCTGGAACTCGCTTTGGAGACCAGGCTGGCCTCGAACTCACAGAGATCCGCCTGCCTCTGCCTCCTGAGTGCTGGGATTAAAGGCATGTGCCACCACCGCCCGGCAATCACAAGGGTTTTTAAATGGTCACGAAAATAAAACTGGTTAAACTCTGTATATTGTTGTATGAGCACTAGGATCTTATGATTGAGAGCTATTTATTTTTAAGCATGTAGATATCTTATAGTGTAGATGTCCAGGTTACCTTCGGATACCCTAGAGCCAATCCTCTTATCTTTATTTCCCAGTGAGCCTCCTGCCCTCAGTCTCTAGCATAAGCTAGCACCGTGAGAAGGGAGTAGATGTTCAGCTCTTTTAGATCCAAAGGTAAAGTTTCAGTGGGCACTTCCTCACTTTGAGATGTCTCGTTTTTCAGCAGAGAGAGAGATTTGGAACCAAAAGTGTCTTTCTTCCTACTTGCCTCAAATAAATTATGCTACAAAATTTCCTTTTACTGAACATAAATCATGCCTCACAAAATCCTGGGAATATGGTTGACTAGAGGTTTCCTTACCTGCCAGAACCTTCCGGGTGAATCACTAACAGAAGACAAGCAAGGTCAGAAGAGAACACGGGACTTTTGACTGGATCATTACCACTCAGTCACATCAACTTCCACGCAGAGATATCCAATTGCCTTACCCTCGATGACACAGTAGGAAAAAGTCGCTTGCATGAAATTGTGTGTCTTCCTTTTCAAGCAGACACTTATCTTTCTGCCATAAAATATTCAAACAGCTCCTGAGAAATTCCACTTGCACAGTCATTGCTGAGGATTCACTGTGACCTTGAACTTGATAAACAGCTATTGTCATACTGATTTCCCTGGTGACCAGAAGCATCTGCTGTTGCAGTGAGTCCAGACTCAGGACCACATTTGACCGTTTGCCATTCTGCTGTCATTGAGACATTTGAAGACTACACAGTGGCAAAGCGATCATGTGGAAAGAAAAATGGGAAGAGCAAGCGTTTGATAGACACAATGCCCATGACCAGGGGATAAGTCAGCAGAAGAGATGCTTAAGGTTGGTCTGGGTCACTTCACATGAAAGAGATTAACTATCTCCCTGTGCAGCCAGATGTGAGATGGTCTTGGCTTGGGCAGCTTTTGGCACTTAGAGAGACTTCTTTGGACATAGGCATGGAAAGAACAACTATTCAGTGATAGACAGCTGTGACCTGCAGTGAGTTTGTATAAAGAATAAGTGTTTCAGTCCTCACTCTGAGACTGACACACATGGAAAAAATATTGAAGGGATAAAATAGGAAAGTGAGATCTGAGGCCATAGCTTAAAATATAAACATTGGAAAAAGCATGAGTCAAATGTCCCCAGAAACAAGGTGAATAAAATAGATAAATGAGAATGATGAGCTAGACAGCTACTGAGCTCCAACTAGGCTTTACCATGAAGGAATGAAGTACTATTATTTCCAGTCCCATCTGTCCCCTTTTCGAATGAGGTCTCATGTAGCTCAGGCTGGCTTGGAATTCACCATATAGCTAAGAATGGCCTTGAGCTTCCAATTCTCCTACCTCCAAATCCTGAGTGCTGTTATCACAGGTGTGTGCTACCACATACCACCATGCCTTGTTTATTGGGTTCTGGAAATTGAACGTAGGACCTTGTGTATGTTAGGCAAGCACTTTGCAAATTGAGCCACATCCTCAGCCCCTCAAAAACTGAGAATCCAGATTCTGCAAGATATCCACATTTTAAACAACAGGCAACTTATTTACCCTTTTACAGTATACTGCAGAAAGCCTATAAAACACGTTAATGGGGATGGATTAAGTCTCATGGCTTCCTATTCAAGACTTCCAGGAGGCAGGCAACTTCATTTTCCCTATGAGATACGTCATGGACTAAATGTTTGTTCCTCTCCCATGGCCAGATTCATATGTTGAAATCCTATCTACCCTTCTGACCATATTAGAGGTTGAGACCTTTGAGAGATAAAGGACAAATATCTTCTATTAGCTGCATGTAGGAGGGTAGGGGACCCAGGCAGTGTGTGTGTGTGTGTGTGTGTGTGTGTGTGTGTGTGTGTGTGTGTGTGTTACCCCTACCCAGAGACTCCCATTCCAACCTGCTGCATATAAGCATTTCCTTAAATATTAAATTGATTTATATTGGTCTCTTACTTCTTAATACTTATGTATCATATGCAAAAGTATGAAATGAAACTCCAGTGCTTCAAGAGACTTTAAGTTATAAGACATAGCACCAATCTTGGGAGTAATATCACTGTTTTATGCTTGTGCAGTACATTAATACAATAAAAAGCATTTTAAATACACTTTTTTTCTTCTTGTTTTTGTTTTTTTGTTTTTCGAGACAGGGTTTCTCTCTATAGCTTTGGGCCTTCCCTGGAACTCACTTTGTAGACCAGGCTGGCCTCGAACTCACAGAGATCCGCCTGCCTCTGCCTCCTGAGTGCTGGGATTAAAGGCGTGTGCCACCACCGCCCGGCCACTGTTTTCTTTTATCTGATGGACATCTTTTTCAGTTGGGTGCTATTTTGTGTCATGATAGAAAATGAATGAGCTTTATAGCCTGATATCTTTGGGTTGAAATTGCATGTGTGGCACTTCCTAGGTAGAACGCTTTTATGGATTGAATGTCCCTCAAATATATATGTTGAAACTCTAGCTCCTGATATAGCTGTATTATGTGGAAATAAATAGGGCCTTTAATGAAGTCAATGAGACCATAAGGGTGATGCCCTGATCTTATAGGATTAATGCTCATGTTAGAAGTGGCTCCAGAGAGCTCATGCCTCCTTTATCTGTCTACAGAAAGAGGAAAGTCTACATGAGGACATAAAAAAAGCGATCATCAGCAGAAACAAAAAGTTCCATCACCTTAATTGTGGCTTTACAGCTTCCATACCTGTAAGAAATTTAGTGTCTTTAACGAGAGACCCTGTCTGTGGTATATTCTTATTGAAAGATGATTAGTTTTTAATATAACTTTAATTACAATAGAATTACATCACTTCCCTGCTTCCTCCATCTAATCTCCTCTAGTTATCCTCCCTTGAACCCCTTCCACGTCCCTTCCCACTCTGAAGTTGATAGCTTCTTTTTCTTGGATTAGTAGTGTTACAATCATGTAATTATATATGTTTTTTTAACAGAATGGCTTTGGATAGACATTTAGAGTTCTATGTGCTATAGTCATCATTTTTTTGTGGTGAAATTTAACTCTAAGTTATTTTTAAAGACATGGTTATATCATTTAATAACTGAGACACATCTGTACCATGGTGATAACAGGAATGAAGTCATATTTTGTTCATTCACTTTATTCAGCGCTCTGCTGGGCAGTGAACTCTTCAAAGAGATCGTCACTGTCTAAAATAGCTGTCCTTGTCATACCACAACTCTTCACCTTGGTTTATTTTTTTTCCTGATGAAGGCCCATATGACAGAAAATTTATTTATTTACTCATTATGTCATTATGTACCTTTTCTAGTAGAACATAGACACTGTGATTGTGGGCTTGGTCGGTCTTGTCTTTAGTGGATCCACAAATGTGAGGAAAGTAGCTGTCCCACAATAAGTTTTAATGAATATTAGCTAACTAAATGGCTTCTGAGGGGATTAGTGGGATATATGTGCATAGACTCTTACAGATTATCTCACATCAGGTCCTCAAATTCCAGTAGTCATGATGAAGGTAGGGTGTTTAACCTCAAAATTTATCCATGCATTTTTATGCATCAATCATTGACTTAATTCCTTTTTTTTTTGAGACAGGGTTTCTCTGTGTAGCTTTGCACCTTTCCTGGAACTCACTCTGTAGCCCAGGCTGGCCTCGAACTCACAGAGATCTGCCTGCCTCTGCCTCCCAAGTGCTGGGATTAAAGGCGTGTGCCACCACTGCCCGGCGACTTAATTCCTTTCTATTGAGAATTCCTAAGCAAAACACATGAGCATCAGCACAAGGACATAGACACAATCAGAAGTTGGGTAAGGTCTAGATCATTTGAAGGCAGCAGATCTTCTGGAAACCTAATCATGCCTTTCTGTTACTAGGCGCTGGGATGGAATCCAGAAGTCCCATCATCTTTTCAGAAGCAGCCAACCAGGTAGCTTAGAGGATTGGAGAAAAGAGAAGCAAAGCAACACCAATTTAAGCCATGACATTTTTGGGTAGTTCTTCATGCTGCAGAAGGTAACTAACTAACAGTTACAACAGGTCAGAAATCAAGAGAGGAAGCTTCTCTGGGCTGAAGAAGGACATAACCTCCTGTGTTTTCAGCAGGACGAATGTCTTCAAGGGCTTATATATATAGATGCCTCTTGATGTGTTCATGGTCAGAACCCTTAAGAGAAAATCCTAAAAGCTTCAGGTGAAGAAGGAACCCCAAGATTCTGTATGCTTGTAGGAAAAGAAATGATCCTCCAAGCCCTGGGATAAAGTAATTTTGAATTTTGAATTCTTGATCCAGCCCAACACTCATTTATGTATGAGGAAAGCGGTGAAACAAAAAGGGATTTTCAGACCTGCTAAAACTCTGAAAGATGATCATTTACAAGTGTTCTGAGAAAGACTGAGTTAAGGATATATTGCAGCAACTGAAAAACTGAATCAGAATAGAGTAAAATCTGAGTTATAAGAATCGACAGGTAAATAAACCAGTGAGATGCTGAACTACTGTATTAATCTTTGGTGTTCAATATAAAAAAGTAATAGCAACTTAATTATGACATTAAATATTCTAGGATGATGAAGTGCTAAGAGTCTTTTCTCATTTTGGGAAAATGCAGATATGACTCATTCCATACATTTACAGAAAGATACAGATGCAGATAAATCTGATAAACATGTAAAGGTCAGCACTGGAAAAAAAGAACAAGATTCATGTATTCTAAACTATAGAAATAAAATTTACACCATCACAAGTTAAATGCTGTTATTAGAAAAGAAAAGATATCCCCAGGAAAGTAGGTCTAATCATGCCTTTATTACCTTAGTTATGGGTTCTTTTCACAGTACTGCTTAAAATGGGGCACTGTTGGGGGGTGAGTAGTTCTATCTAGCTAAACGTTGGTTACAGTGGAAAGGCTTAAAATGGGAGAAAGTTTTTGGGGCCCCAATCTCAGACAAAGAACTACAGACAACTGGTGATTACTGAAAGCAGGAGAAATAGTCTTCCCAGGGAAGAGGCCCCCTTGGCTGGCTATCCAATACCAACCAGTCATCCCTGAGATCATATACACACAGGTAATAGATTGAGAGGTTGTATTTGTGTATTCAGAAGTGTGTGTGTGTGTGTGAAAAAGAGGGCATAAATTTGAAAGGAGAAAGGGGGATGCATAGAAAGGATTGGAGGGAAGAAAGGAGAGGTGGAAATGATGTAATACATTGTAATTTTTAAAAACTTTAAAAAATTATTAAAAAACCAAGTGACACAGACAACCTAACCACAGGAGTAAGGACAGTGATGTTCCAGTTCTTGCAGCCCAGCACAGTTGAACGAACACAAATGCTTTCTCTGCACTGTCCTCAAAGCTACTCTAAAGAGAAGGACACATGGCTCTAGAAAGACCATGAAGAGAAAAGGGTGACAAAACTTTGAAGCCAAAAATCAGGTTAAAATTGATTCCCAGAACCCACATGGTAGCTCACAACCATTTATAACTCTAGTCCCAGAGGACCTTACTTCCTCTTCTGACCTCTGAGGGCACCAGGCATGCATGTAGTACACAGACATACATGTAGACAACACCCCCATACCCATAAAATAATAGATAATTAAATTAATAAATAAATGAATTTATTAACAAATTAATTCTAGATGGAGTCCCTGAAACCATTCCTTCAACAGCAGGAACTGTGGTGACTTGGGAAGCATCCAATGGCTATGGACATGTGGATATGGCATGATCCAGTGTATGGTGTGTACATCTGTGTGGGGTCACTCAGCAATGAAACCCACCAACGAAGAGGCTTGTGCTGTTTCTGTACCAGTCTCTTTCTTTGTCTCCGACTTTCTCTCCCACACACATATATATAATTGTACAAATGCTGAATTTAACATGAGTTCATAATACCTCACTTTGACTTTGCCTGGGTAAGAAATAAGGAGAAAACTGGGGAAATCTATTGTGAAAGGCAAGAGATGAAAAAGAATAAAAATACCTGTAATGAGATTAAACAATAAACGGACAAGAAGGCAAATATTTTTAATTAACATGCCTGAAAGAATATGTGAAGAATAGTATTAGTAAACTATATAGTTTATTAAAATAATAAAGATAGTTAATAAATGAGAAGTTGAAGGTTGACAATAAAATAGTAGAGACATGTAGCTCTTAGTCTCTCAAGACAGCTAATTACCAAGAGTAGAGATTTCTGTTCCCACTGCAAAGAAGTTGACCCTATTGGAATTACAAAGCGCCCATGTCCCTAAGAGGAAATAAAATTATTAAAAAGTATTGACAAAGTTCTGGGATTGACATAACAATCTTCAAATGGAAATCTCTATCTCAAATGAATATATTTAAATGTATTTACTGATCTTACTTAATTTTCCTCCTTGGTTCACAGATAAACTGTTCCAAGCTGTCCTTGAGTGTAACAAGTGTAACTATGTGGTGGAGTTCAACTGGTAGGATGTGCACAGTTGTCGTTATGCCCTGCCTTAGTTAGAGTTCCTGTTGCTGTGAAGAGACACCATGACCATGGCAACTCTTATAAAGGAAAACATTTAACGGGGTGGCTTACAGTTCAGAGGTTCAGTCCATTATTATGGTGGGACATGGTGGCCTGCTAGCAGACATGGTGTTGGAGAAAGAGCTCAGAGTTCTACTTCTTGATCTGCAGACAACAGGAATCGAACTGAGACACTGGGTGTGGCTTGAGAACATTCGAGACCCCAAAGCCCACCTCCACAGTGACATACTTCCTCTAACAAGGCCATACCTACTCCAACAAAGCCATTCCTCCTAATAGTGTCACTTCCTATGAGCTTATGGGGGCCAATTACATTCAGCCTACCACAACCGTCAAACAGATATGATCATAAAAATTTAGATGGTGGTTAACATTAGGAAGAAACTAGTGAGAGAATGTTCTTTGGAGATGATAGTCATGGTCAGCCTTTCTGAAATATTACAACCCTCAGGAAGCTCATCCAGATTGTCAAAGGCCTTGCAAACCTCCCAAAGATGATTGTCTTAAACACTTTTTATTTGTTTGTTTGTATTTATTCATTTTGAAGGTTTAAAAAATGTGTTTGGGGCTATAAAGTAGAGTGTGGATTAGAGTAGACAATAAGTAGCTGGTAAGAAATCTGAGGGAAAGGGAGGATTTAGGATAGTTTTTGCGGTTCATGAAATGTAGAGTCAAGAAGGGAATTTCTGCTAGAGGTAATATTTTAGTGGTTTTCAACACTAAACTTAGCAGCGATCTCTTTATGCTCTCTTTGCAAGGATCCTGTTTGCCGGACAACTTCACTGCTTGTAGTAGGAAAACAGACTTTCTTTTCAAGAAGTATTAACCATGGCTGATTATTTTAAGTGCTGAGACACCCTTAGATTTATCTGAGGATGAACTGTCTAATTGCGATTTCTGATCGAATCTCTGTTGTGGCACAGAGCTCTTATCCCAAATAGAAGAGATGAACTATTACACTTGGTTCTTTCATTGGTTTCTACAAGAGACTGTTCGAAATGAACTGCAATTTTGTCTGCTGCTTTGTATTAGAACAAAGAAAGTTGTTGGTTCCCTAGGCTACTAGGGGGTGTTGAACAAAGCAAAAGGGAGCAGCAGTTTTCTCTGAATTTATTTAAAAAAAATAAAGAGCAGATACTCTGCTGGTAGAAAAGGCAATAAGAATGCCCGCTCATTCAGCTCTTGAAAGGGATGGCTAGTGTGCTTACAAACAGGCCCTGCATCTGCTTCTTCTGAAAGCATGAATAACACAAATGGTGGAAGCATTTGACTCCAGAGCCCAAGCTGATGCTGTCACTGAGATGAGGTGTCACACAGTCTGTCTGGGTTAGAAGTCCTTGGACAGTTTCTAGTCTCGTAATAATCTTGTGTGAGAAACAACCAGATATGGCAGTGGCTTCACAGGGCAGTGGGGTCATCTGGCCTTGGGGCTGTTATACACAATGACGAGCTGGATAGAGTTCTCATTTTGAAATATCCAGGATTGGGGGGCGGGGCGGTGTGCGCTCCTGAGTCCACCGATAGAGGGGCTCCTCGGAGCACCCGGACGGACCTGCGTGGGTCTCTGTGTTCTTCCGTCCTTGGGTTCCTGGATTCCGAGCCTCCTGGATCCCTGTCTCACCCAGTAGCTGAATTACTTCACCTACTTTCATTCTCTGTGCACCAGGAATCTGAGGTCCAGGAGTATCAGCAGTAAAGATGCCTAACGAGCCACGCCCTCCTTATCCTGGAGGCCCTACAGCCCCACTACTAGAGGAAAAAGTAGAGCCCCACCTACTCCAGGCGGCACCTCCCCAGTGGTGATGCAGCCGCCACCAGGCATGCTACTGCCCTCTGCTGACATTGCTCCCCCACCTTATGAGCCACCGGGTCATCCAATGCCTCAGCCTGGCTTTACATGAATGCAAATGGAGCCTACATGCCTGCAGGTTTCTACCCTCCTCCAGGCCCTCACCCACCTATGGGCTATTATCCACCAGGACCCTACCCACCAGGGCCCTGTCCTGGCCTTGGGGGCCACAGGGCCACAGTCTTGGTCCCATCAGGGGCAGCCACCACAGTGACAGTGCTACAGGGAGAGATCTTTGAAGGTGCACCCGTGCAAACAGTGTGCTTCATGGGGTGTGATCTGGGCTGCTGCTTGATCCCCTGCCTCATCAATGACTTCAAGGATGTGATGCACACGTGTCCCAGCTGCAAAGCCTACATCTACACATACAAGCATTTGTGCTAACGGAGCGAGACTTGGACTCCCCCATCTATCAGTCTGGCCCCATGTGCTTTTCTTCCCATGCTCAGTGGTTACTACCTCTCAGCCCTGACTTAGGGTTGGAAGTTCTACCACTGTCCCCTGGAAATCTTGTCCTCACCTTGCCCTTTCCTGAGCATCCAATTCTTCCAGCAAAAATTCCATTGGATTTAAGGCCAAGAGCCAGTGGGTGGTATGGGAGTGGCACTGATCTTTAGTGTTGCTTGGGCATTTGTAATCCAGAAGATAAGCTGGAGAGGGTCTCTTACTGGGGTCCTCATTCCTCCTTTCTGCATAAGGTCCAGGCCTGGTCCTTACTCTTCCTGGGACCCAAAGCACCCAGAGCATTAATAGGTCCCAGACTAGGGCCTACAGTGAGGGTTGTGCCTGGATCCACAGTTGCTTCTGACCTGCTGGAATGAGGTCAGGGCATCACCTAGAGTTAAGTGGACCCAAGCAAGATGGGACTTAAGGCCTGGGTTTATGTGGAGTATGTTGTCTGGGGTGCCAAGGGTGGAGTAAGAAAGAAATAATGCTGTCAACTCTGGGCCTCAGAACTCTCAGGTATGGAAACTCAGGACTTAAACCCCTGTCCAGGAGCTACAAGAGCTCCCTAGTATAAGGCAAAAACAACACTGGGCTAGTTAAAGCCCTGGTAGCTAAGAAGAACTTGCCCTTGTTCTCACCTAGCTTACTTTGAGTCAGTCAATGTGCAGGTCTCCTTTCTGGCCACACCTCTGTGAACCCCTACATCTTCTGGGGCCAGAAGGAATGAATGCCCATGAGCCTGTCCTGTTTACTTTTATGTCTGTGTTGTGTTTGGGTGCAACTTCTGCCTGGTGGCTTATTGACAGATGGCCGATCAGAAGAGCTTCCTTGTAGGGTCATTGGTCTCTGGAGTAAGTGCCAGTCTTTTTTACTGTAGTTGACTTGCTTCCATATTGGGGCACTTAAGTAGGGACAATTGTGGAACTGGGCTGGGGACCAGGAAGAAGTCACAAGTGGTGGGGGTGTCCTAGGGACATGAGTCTTGCCCAGGGTGTAAACCCAAACTTGTCTATTTCCTGAATGGTCTGTGAATATGCCCACGTGGATGGTGTGTCCTGTTGCTGTCCCTCTCCTGGTCTCACACTACCACTGCATGGCCTCCTATCACTGTGAACTGTGGCCTGGTCCCAGTTTGTAGTTTCATTAAATCGGCTCTTTCACTCCCCTGCCCTGGGCCTCTGCTGTCTTGCCTGGTTTCCTTCTTTTCTGAGGGACAGGTGGGACTACATACAGGTAGTCTACTGGCAGGCAAGAGATTGGGCCTGGGAAACAACACATGTTTAAGAACCCAATTATACCAAACCAGAATTAGATACAGATTTGCCCTAGGGGGACCCAGCTGTTCTGGGCCAGGGAGGTTTTGGTTTTAAGCATATGTTTCCACCATTTACATAATTAGGTGTTCAGGCTGCAGAGCCTGAGAACTGGAGCCTTGTTCTAGCTTAGTGACCTTCTAACCTGAAGATGTTGCTCTTTGGTCCTTAAACAAGACAGCACTACTGGACTGAGACCTTGTAGTCTGAAGATAAACCCCGAAGTTTGGCACTCAGGCTCTGAACCAGGTTGGCCTTGGGAAAACGAACCATCTTAGCTGTGAAGGTGGTGAGCTCCCCTTTCAAGAGTTTCCCTGCTGTTTTACCATTTTTTTTTCACACAAGACTTTTACAGGAATAGAGTCCTACTAGTAAAAATATTTAACTTAAAAAAAAAGCACAATATCCAGGATTAAAAATCAGGGAAGAGAGTTGGTTTTTGGTTCACTTCTGGTTTACTTTTAATTAATTTTGTTCTAGTTTTGGTTCAGTGGGCTTTTCTATGAAATTTTGGTAATGATTATGGAGATGTAGAAGCTAAAGTTAACTGGATATATAGACTTTCACCGTCTTTGTGATGTACTAAAGTGCCTCCCATAAATTAACAGTTTATTCTTGTTTGTATTCAATTCAAATGCTTAGTCTCTGGACATGTTTATAAATTAAGCAAATGGCCAAGAGTTTGTATAGATAACTATTCATCTGCTCAACCAAGGTTCAGGTCAACTCTCGATTTAAGGAGAAAAACACATCATTATTGTCTAGAGTCTTGGTCATTAACTGTGTGACTTCGTGGTATGTTGGCTTGCCTCTACTGAATGTGCCTCCCATCAGTCTGGAAGCCCTGGCAAGGCCTTTCTCTCTATTCTCAGTCTGTGTGTGTGCAGCTGCTAGAGTGTTCTGAGGGCAGGGAAAGGATAAGACTCACATTTCTAACTTAATTGATACTACTTATTTTCACAAACAAGGACAGAAAGTCCTTGAACCCCCTGGCTTGCCGAGCCCTTGGGTGGGGAGACAAAGGGAGGTGTGGTGGGCTTAGTGAATTCTGGATGTTCTGTCTACTACATTCCTGGTGGGTTCTTGGAAGCTCAGAACTTGCTCTAGAGTAAGAATTAATATGCAGGTTCTGTTTACAAACATAAGACATGGATTCAGGGGCCTCATTTCTCATCATGGGATCAATATCCAGAAGAGATGTTGTGTTCTAGTGAATGTATTGATCTTATCATAAAGCAAATGAGGTACCCATAAACTCTGAGGATAGGACACTCAGGTCTTCCTGAAGTTTTTAACCTATGAAATTGATGACACAGTACAGTAATTTAGAAAAATATTTAATAATTTTTTCCTTAGAAAAATCACTGGTAAATAAGACAAGTGGAGTCTTTCCTGATGAGATATTTTGGACATCATTAGAGAAATTTTTACTTATATTTATCTCAGATAAAAAATGACTCTTTCCTCTGAGTGCAATGTTGATTCTCATACATCCAGGCTTTCCTTATTTTCAGCAGAAACATAGAATCAAGATTAAATGTCATAGTTTGCCATCTTGCTGTATTTTCAGACGTTTGAGAGTGGTTGGATACAATGTGGACAAATAAGTAGTAATGATTCTTAATGACTGAATCTCGCTCCTGTTTTCCCCAGCATTCCCTGATGAAATGCGGTTCTGCCAATAAGTCTTTGCACAGAATCCTCTGGCTTTTTGTTTTGAAGCAAAAGTAAAATAGAAGCCATGGGTCTGAGTAGTTGTCGAATATGCCTTCCTCAACATGCTCTCAGAAACACGTAAAACTAATGGCTACCCACGAAGGTGTTATAGAGTGAAATCTAATTAAAGACTATTAGGAATACTTGTCGCTTGTTTTCCTGTTTTCTTTCTCTGTTCCGTATTGTCATGGGGTGCTGGTGTAATCTGTGGAGTTATTTTTTCTCTTCTTTTGGTCCAGGATCTAACAACATCATTAAGAAGAGAAGCAAAAGACAGGAAACATCTATTTATATGTGTGGAGACTGCTGGCCTTGGTGTTGATGAAGCTGTGGGACAAACAGGGCTCTTCTACATTCTTGTTAGGAACGTGAAATGAAACAATCAATTTGGAAAAAGGTCTGACTGTTTTTGTAAAACTAAGATGGATGTATAATTTGTCACTTACCCAGTGATTTTACTTTTAGGTCCTGACATAAAGGAACGAAAAGACTATAGCCAATGTTTATTGCAGTTTTATCTATAACAACTCTGAACTGGAAACAAGCTGTGTGATTATCAACAAGATAAAGTACAATATGTTCTTGCGGTGGACTAGTACAGCACCAAGCAAACAACACACACACACACACACACACACACACACACACACACACACACACAAACAAAATAAAATAAAACAAAACAAAACGAACTACTGATTCATACAAGCATTTGAATGAATGTCAGAAATTTTATGCTGAATAAGATAAGCCTTACAACAAAGATTCAGTATAATTCTACTTACACTGTGTTCTAAAATGGGGAAAAATGAATTTGTGGATAGAAACGTGAAGCCAGGGATGAAAGAGTCTCTAATTGCTATACTCTGAAGGCTGTGGAGGAATGAGAATTATAAAATTTGAGGCCATCCTGGGCAACATCATGAGACCTTGTGTCAAAAGTGAAAAATAAGAGGCTACCTTTTCTTTGTCAGTGCACAAATGGTGTCTTCCAGCCTGCTGGTGACCCGAAGGCAAGGGAGCCCGCTCAGATGTGTGGGTTCAACAGAGCAGGGAGCCTCCTACTGTGCCTGTGGCTGTAAACAAGGCCAGGCAAAGAGGCTTGCCTTTGGGTGACTGTCCAGTTTTTGGTATACCTGTCCTGGTTGTAGGTGTAGTGCCCGTGTCTTCTGCTTGGTTGACTCAGGTCAGGGCATCCCTGACACAGTCAGTAAGCAACATCAGTCTGATAAAGGATGGAGGCACCTCTTCCACGTTTCCTGGATTCTAGGGTAGCTTCCTCTTCTTGGACAAGGTGACTAGGGTGTCCTGGTGGTTGTAGGTTCTTCTAGGCCCCCAGGCCTAACACTGTTCCTTCTTATCTCAACAACAGAGACTTGCTAGCCATGTGGCGTTATAATGATCAGATCTAGAGTCTGCAGAAGCTATATATTAAATAACTTACATTACCCCGGGGAACATACTACCAAGAAGGGAGAGTGTTCTCCTGGGCCTGAACATAGAAAATAGTCACGATAATAGTGCTCTTTCGCCTTGTACCAAATGCCAAAAATACCTAAATCCCTTCTACCACCAATTGATTTATGAATTCATCTGCCACGACAGATGCCAGATGACTTTTCTCAATTGATAGATAAAACAGCAAGAAAACAGATGAAAGTTATGGCTTTTAGAGTGTCACTACTGTGCTGCAGCCTGAGCCGTGAACCTGCAGGTCCTTTGTTCTTGTCTGCCTACTGTTAGGGAACTTCCTGAGGCTCTGTGTGGTCATCTGTATTTGTCAGAGCACAGAACAGAGAATTTTGTGCTCATGGTTAGTTACTTTTCAGATGCTAGGTGGAAAGTTGAGAATATCCAGCATTTCACCTGACTCTCTTGTTCTGAGCTGTCTAGAAAGTCGATTATGACTGTCAGCTGTTTTTTGACCACGCTGGGAAGGTGTTACATTATCTTTGCTGCGTATATTTTGTTTTAGGGGTGATGATAGTGTTATATATCTTGAAACAGGGTGATCATCATTTGTCAAACTCATTGGCATACATTTAAGATTTTTGCACTTGCCATCATGTAGAATTTATTCCCCAAAACTATAAGCCAATATTAAACTCTAATATTGGCCAGGTTGAAGTTTTTCTTTCTTTCTTTCTTTCTTTCTTTCTTTCTTTCTTTCTTTCTTTCTTTCTTTCTTTCTTTCTTCCTTCCTTCCTTCCTTCCTTCCTTCCTTCCTTCCTTCCTTTCTTTCTTTCTTTCTTTCTTTCTTTCTTTCTTTCTCACTTTCTTTCTTTCTTTTTTTTTCCTGAGACAGGGTTTCTCTGTGTAGCTTTGCGCCTTTCCTGGAACTCACTTGGTAGCCCAGGCTGGCCTCGAACTTACAGAGATCCACCTGCCTTTGCCTCTTGAGTGCTGGGATTAAAGGTGTGCGCCACCACCACCCAGCTTGAAGTTTCTTAAGGGTGAGCCATGCTGATGCCAGCAATTTAAGGTTTGTTTTTAAAATGTTTAATTATGTGTGTGCCTGTGAGTCTGTGAGTGGGTATGTGCATGTGAGTGCAGGTGGCCATGGAGACCATTGGATTTCCTGGACACTGGAGTAGCAGGTGGTTGTGAAATGTCTGACATGGGTACCAGAACCAAATTCAGGCCCTCAGTAAAAACAGTGTGTGCTCTGAACCACTGATCCATTTCTCCAGGCCCAATGTAGAAATATTAAAAATTGAGATGGGCCGGGCGGTGGTGGCGCACGCCTTTAATCCCAGCACTCGGGAGGCAGAGCCAGGCGGATCTCTGTGAGTTCGAGGCCAGCCTGGTCTACAAAGTGAGTTCCAGGAAAGGCGCAAAGCTACACAGAGAAACCCTGTCTCGAAAAACCAAAAAAAAAAAAAAAAAATTGAGATGGATGAGAGGTTACAGGAATGTAAAAATTGGTAGAAGTAAGATAAAAAGCAAATAGAGAAAAATATTTGTAATTGGATATATACTGAAGCATATGGGTGGCTCACCCTGGTTATTTTTACTATTATTGTGTGTGTGTGTGTGTCTGTGCACATTCCTGTGCGAGAGTGTGGTCTCTCACACGCTGTCATGTGTGTATGGAGGTTGGAGGACAATGCCAGACATCCCCGTTTTTGGAGGCAGGGTCTCTGTTGTTGGCTCCTGTGCTGCATACTCCAGGTTTTCTGTCCCTCAAGCTTCTGGGGACTCCTCTGTTCCTCCTTTCATTATAGAGTACTGAGATTTCAGATGCTACCCCTCCTGGCTTCCCATGAACTCTAGGGATCTGAATTCAGGCCTTCGTGCTTGTGTGGTAAGAGCACTACCCATTGAGCAATCTCTCAATCCAATTCCACTATTTAACTTTTTTCCCCTACTATATCCACTGGCAATTCCATTAAATTTAGTTAACCCTTTTCGACACTGTATATCAACATGATCTTTTCCTCCTTTGAATTATATTCCAAAACAGAACAGATACCATAAAGTTTGACACTTTATTACTCCACTTTAGAATCCTGTAGGTAGTGTTTATCTTCTTGACTAAAAAAGTAAACTTCATGAAGGCAAATTCTGATAGCATTGCTTTAAAATCCTCTTCCACAAACTCCCTCTTCATTATTCACAACCCTTAAAGAGTGCTTACTTCAGAACCATGTCTGTCAATGCAGCTGTTCGGCTCCTTTGTCACGCTCAATGGAGTCTGCACTTTGTAATTCAAGGATGGCCTGGCCTAGAGTACTACACTGGTCTGTTTCCTGGATGGATTCCAGTTTCCATTTCATAATCCTGAATGTTCACTGTTTATAGCTCAATAGTGTGCACAGAGAAGTGAGGTCATGAGACACTGATATAGCAGAGCCAAATGAAATTTCTCCAGCAAAGTAAACTCAGATTTATTAAGGTACATTTAGCAAGTTCATGGAACAGCTCTTCCCTTGGCATTCTTCAGGGACACCATGGCAGTGTGGAAAGCTGGTGAGATAAAGTGATGTCTATGCTTGTAGCACACAGACACATTTACCCAGAGACAGTAGACCTGTTATTACAAAATCATCATGGGGTGCTTTACATTAGGACTACCTTTCTGGCTAGTGACACACTGATCTTGCTTTTCCTCAATGATTGATCACCCTGTGGAGACAGAACTGGGTCAATATGAGCTGCTCATTCCAAGAACAATCTCTAGGATTTATGAGCAGGAGTAATTAATGTACCACAAGGAGATAATTAAAATCCAAGAGCTAGATTGTGAAACTCAAAAGACAAGAATGGATGAACTGTCCTAGAGTATGTTTTCTGCCTTTTCCATATTCGATTTATGTTAATGATAATAGGTAGAGTTCTCATTTAAACATTTATTTACTATAGGAACTGCTCATGTAGCCCAGGCTGCAGCCAAATACACTATGTAGCTGAGGATGAGCTTGATTTTCTGACCCTTCTACCTCCTTTTCTCCAGTGCTACACCAGGAGTATGTGTACAGGTGTGCACCACCACATTTGGTTTATATGGGGCTGGAGATTAAGCCCAGGGTTTCCTGTGTGGTATGCAAGAACTTTACTCACAGAACTAAACCTCCGACCTCGGCTATTATTTTTTTAAGCACATTTTTTTTTGAACAAGTCTAAAACATAAAATGTGAAATTTTTTGCTGTCATTTTAGGAGATAAAATTCTAACCTAAACCCTTTGTATTTCCAGCACGAGAGAGCACACTCATTATTCCTCACATCAGGAGGGTGTCTGCAGGGTCTGACTTTGTCTGTGAACTTTCTCAGCTCTGCTCATGTGGATAAAAGGTCCTTCTTCCCCACTGGTTCTGGAGTGACTCATCAGTCTGCAAGGTAAAATGTATCTGTCTTTTATCTCATTTTTGGATTCCACAGCTCCACAACTGGCACCTTTGAAACGATTATATCGGGTTCCCCAAAATCTATCAGACTTGGCAAAGAAATCCCTTTATTAAATTTTTTTTTTGTTACAGCAAAAACCACATAAAATTTACCATCTTAACCATTTTTAACTGTGTGATTCAGCGCTGCTAAGTATTGCTATATTTTTGTAGAACGAATCTCTGCAGTTTTCTGATCTTGTTGAACAGAAATGGGATCTATAATATATATGATGTGTAATCCGACTTATTTCTGTGAGGTACTTAACACAGTGAAACTCACGAAACAGAAAGGAGAATGAATAGTGGTTGCTAGGGGCTGAAGTATATAGGAAGTTATTGTTTAATGAATGTAAAGTGTATGTACTGCAAGATCTGAAGAGGTTTCCCAGCACTGATTGCAGAAGATGCTGTCTTTTCTCTAATGCATGCTTTGTTGCCTCTGTTGAGAAACAGATGCCCACAGCTGATCACTTGATTTCAGGATCTCTGTTCCAGTCCGCTGGCCTGTGCAGCAGTACTGGGCTGTTTTCCTTCCTCGATCTCTGCAGTGTGTTTTGAAACAGCGTGTTCAGATCCACTAACATTTGTTACTTCAGGATTGCATTGGCCATTTGGGAATATTTTGTACAGCTACATGAATTTAGGGTTTTTTTTTTTTTCTGTGAAGAATGCCATTGAGGTTTTCATAGAAAATTCATTGAATCGGCAGATTGATTTTGGTAACATCACCATTTTCACAAAGCTTATTCTGCTGATCCATGAACACCGCATAGCTTTCTATTTTGTAGTACCTTCCATTATTAAGCATATTAAAGTCTTCACTGTAGAGTCCTTCACCTCCTCTGACAGGCTCATCCCTGGGTTCTTTCTTTCCTTCTTCCTTTCTTCTTCCATCCACCCATCCACTCATCCATCCATCCATCCATCCATCCACCCATCCATCCATCAACCCATCCATTCATCTATGTCTATCTATCTATCTATCTATCTATCTATCTATCTATCTATCTATCTATCTATCATCTATCTATCTATCTATCTATCTATCTATCTATCTATCTATCTATCTATCTATCTATCTATCTAGGCTGTTGTGAAAAGCTTTCTTGTTCTGCCTTTTTTCTTAGCCTGTTCATTGTTGGTATAAACAATTTTTTCTTAGCCTGTTCATTGTTGGTATAAACAAGTTACTGCTGTTTGTGTGTTGATTTTGTATCTTACTACTTTTCTGAAAGCATTTACGAGATCTTAGAGTCTTTTGGTAGAGTACTTAGGGACTAATAAGTATGGAGTCTTATTGTCCGCACTTGGGGATAATTCTATTTCTTACTTTTTTATTTGTATCATTTTTATTTATCTTGTCTTGTTGCTTTAACTAAGACTTCTGGTGCTATTCTGAATAGGAATAGAGGGGGTGGACAGCTTTGATTTTGAGGAATTGTGTTTATTTTTTCCTATATTATGATATTGACTATAGTTTTATTGTATATAGCCTTCATAAAGCTGAGCTGTGTTCTTTGTATTCCTAGTTCCTTTGGCCTTTTAGCTTGAGGGGATGTTTAAGTTGGTCAGAGGCCTTTCCTGCATCTATCATGATGAGCATCCAGCTTCTGTCTCTAGTGCGATGGTTAATGTTAAATTTTAATTTAATGAATCTAGAATTTTCTGGGGGTGGGTCTCTGGACATGCTATAGAGGGTGTACAGACCTGTACCATGCACAGTAGTACATTCTCCTGGCTAGGGTCCTAGCTGTGTAAACAGAGAAATGGAACAGAGCAGCATGCATTCATCAGTTTCTGTTTTCTGATTGTAGATGTGGTGTGCCCAGCTGCTCTATTCTCTCTTCTGTTATTCTGCCAAGCTCCTGAGAGATAGCTACTCATTTTTGTTCTTTTCCTTTTAGAGGCTTGCTAGTTGACTGACTGTATAATGCTTGGATCTTTTATAATTCTCATTTGTTTATCTATTATACTGGAAACACACACTTACCCCTGGGTTACTCCTCTTTCTATTTCCTTATCCCTCCTTTTCCTTCTCCTTTTTTAAAATTTTCCTGTCATTTCCATCATGATTGTTGTTGTCTCTGTGGAGTAACTACTTTTTTATTTAAATATAATTTTATTCTTGAAGTTAAACATAATTACATTACTTTCCCATTCCTTTTGCTCCCTAAAGCCTCTCCCATGTACTCCCTCTTTGCTCTCTCTCAAATTCATATGCATACAAATAACATTATATGGGCTGAGCAGGTTGTATTTACATATTTAGTTACATATATTTGTTCTATTTATATATTTATATAATATATAATTATATAATATACATTTCACATAATATTTGTTCTGATACATAAATAATATATACTTATATATGTGTATAATTATTATATATATCACAACAAATAAAGGAAGTACTATTTTTAAGTATCTTGTGCAATCCTGGGTTAGTGGTCACAGACAGCTTTAGTTAATGTTTATATAGAAAAGTCCTTGTTTCTCCTTCCGCTGAAACAATGTCATGCTGAAAATAATACTACTGATTAACTTTTTTCTCAGAGCATGCTCTTCTGGCTTTTAGGATTTCCGGTGAGAGGACTTGTAGATGTAACCAACCGTCTTATTAAATAAGAAACACAGAACCAATGCAAAGAAGAAAGCCAAGAGATCAGAGCTAAGAGCCTTACCTGCCTGCTGCAGCTAGCCTCTTAAGCCAAGACACCTCTCCGAAAGAGGCCTACTCTAGCTACAAGGACTGATGTTCATGCGATAGGTTTGTCTCTGCAAATGACTTAAAAATTCTTTCACGGCTTGGAATATTCTTCTGTGTTTAGGCTAGAATCAAGGCTCAGGATTTCCAGATTTTTTTTTTTGAGACAGGGTTTCTCTGTATAGCTTTGCACCTTTCCTGGAACTCACTCTGTAGACCAGGCTGGCCTTGAACTCACAGAGATCTGCCTGCCTCTGCCTCCCAAGTGCTGGGATTAAAGGCATGCGCCACCACCGCTCGGCGTGATTTCCAGATTTTAAGGATAAATTAAAAGTACTGTACAAGTACAAGCATCAGAGGCTGTAGGTGAGTTACATATCTTGGGCCACTCTGTAGTAGAATATTTTAAGGTGTGTTACTTTTGTTTATGTTGCATTTGTTTAACTCTGTGAAGCTGTGTTACTGTGCCTGTGTAAAATACCTGATGGTCTAATAAAGAACTGGACAATAGTGAGGCAGGAGAAAGGATAGATGGGGCTGGAAGGCAGAGAGAATAAACAGAAGGAGAAAACTGGGAGGAGGGATCTATGGGTAGGAGACAGAGAAGGAGGAGGAATTCAGGGGCCAGCCACCCAACTACATAGCAAGCCATGGAGTATGAGTAAGATTTATGGAAGATAGAGAATGGGAAAAGCCCAGAGGCAAAAGGTAGACAGGATAATTTAAGATAAGGAAAGCTGGCTAGAAACTAAGCCAAGCTAAGGCCAGGCATTCATAAGTAAGAAAAAGCCTCTGTGTATTTATTTGGTGGCTGGGTGGCAGGCTTCCCCAAAAGGAGTAAAAATCTCCAACAACATCACTCAAAATTATAGGTTGCTCTCTTATTTCATCAGACTGGATCAAAGTAACTCAAGATACATAGACACTGTTTCTCTAAGCACTATATTCATCTTAGTTGTACTAAGAAAGATTTGTGTGACAACTCATATCACATTTGAAAATGATACATGGCTTATTGTATTCTAAACCTCTGTCTTTTATTTGATTCATAAGCTCTGTATTGAATTTCAGTAAACCCAAAGAGATAAATATGTCAGTTCTTGTCTCATTCAATTTCATGAACTGAACAAGAGATAAGATTTCTCTCTTTGGTCCCTGTTTTCTTGCTCCTGCATAATCTTCAGGAACATTGATGCGAGTCTTATCTCTTCCATTAGACACCTCTATCTCCTCTGTGCATACGTGTATGTGTTGTATGTGTGTATGGTAGATGCATGTGTATGCAGATGTGTGTACCTGAGTGTGCATACAGAAGCCAGAGGAAGACATTGGGTACCTTGCTCTATCTTTCTTTGCCTTATTCTCTTAAGACTGGGTCTCTGAATCTAACTCTCATCATTAAAAACATTTTTTTTTTTTTTTTTTTTTTTTTTTTTTTTGTCTAGGCCGGCTAGCAATAATCTCTAGTGATCTTCCAGTCTCCTGTTCCCACCTCCAAGAGCTGAGGTTATAGGCTCATGCGACCATGCCTGGCTTTTATGTGGATGCAGGAAATCTGAACTCTGATCTTGGTACTTGCTCAGCAAGGATTTTTATCCACTGAGTCATCTGCCTAGCATGAGAACTCTTTCTTTTTAATAAGATTGTTGTAGTGGTTGGAGTGCACAGTGTTCTCAGCATCCTTCTTGCCTCCTTCTCATACAAGCAGAATGCTTTACACGTTTAGGCTAGAATCAAGGCTCAGACTGTGGTCATCACATCACCATGATGGAGTGCAGGATGGATGTATAATCTAAGTCCGTGAGTTTCAAATTTTACAGTGAGCCAGAATCACTCGAAAGGTTGGTGTGTGTGTGTGTGTGTGTGTGTGTGTGTGTGTGTGTGTGTGTGTAAGTCAGAGGGAAACTTGAGTCTCATTCTTTAGGTCTCATTCTTTAGGTTCCACCCACCTTACATTTTTTTAGACAGTCCCTCAGTGAGGCCTGGAGCTCATTGCTTAAGCCAAGCAGCCTAGTCAGTGATGCCCCAGGGATCTGTTTCTCTCTGGCTCCACAGTTCGGGGGTTAAACATGTGTGCCATCTTGCCTGGTATTTTTGTGTGGATTCTGGGAGTAGATCTCAGGCTATTATGCTAGCATGGCAAGCACCCTGCTGACTGAGCTATCTACCCATCCCAGTAATCTTTTTAAAAATTATTTTTGCTTAGTAATTTAATTTTTAGTATTTGAGAATTTCATAGGCAAATATAGTGGGTTTTGATCGAATCCACCTCGATTCCTTCCCCTCCAATTCCTCTCTTAATCCTCTCTCACTTTCTTTCCCCTACTTCCTGTGTTCTTTTTTTTTTTTAAACCTAGTAACTCCATTGTTACTGCCAGTATATGCATGAGTATAGGGTCATCTAACAGAGCATGGGTGATCTCTCAGGGTTTGCGTCCCCCAAAGAAAACTGACTCCCCCATTTCCAGGAGGGATCAGTTACCAGTAGTTACTCAGAGAGGAGTCAGACTTTGAGACCTTCCCATCCTTGCTGGGATTTTGTCTGGCTTGAGTTTACCCCAGCCACTTGGATTCCCCGTGTGAAACAGCCCCGTCATGCCCAGGAAAAACACTCTTTTGCTGTAATCATCCACTGCCTCTGGTCTTATGATCTTTTTGCTTCCTCTTCTTTGATGATCTCTGAGTCTTGGGAGGTAGGGGAGGGTAATACAGATATCTCATGTAGGATTGAGCACTCTAGTCTTGTTATTCTCTTCACATTGACTGCTTCTGTGTCTCCGTATTAATTGCCATCTATTGCAGAAAGATGCTTCTCTGATGAGGGATTAGAGATGCACCATCTATGGGTCTAAAGGTAGGAACTTAGAGAGTTTGACGTTGTGTCCACTTAGCACAAGAGTAGTAAGTAGGTCCTCCCCTATGGCCTACGGCCTGCTCACTGATCAGTGCTTGGCCTAGTTAACAGTACCTGGCATTAGTAGTCCTGAAATCTAATCAAGAGGTGGTTGGTGACTCCCATAAAATTTGTGTTACTATTGCACCAGTGGTCATATGTTGTCAGGCCAGTTATTATTGTGCCGCACAGGTTCCAGAGCTGAGCAAGAGCTTTTCTAACAGCTTGCATAGCACCGTCCCGCACTCTGAGAGCTAGACAGTAGGGATGAAACTTCCAGCTGTATTGCTACATGTTATATGACTCAAGTATGTGTTATCTTTAGCAGTGGGGCCTTATCATCAAGTGGACACTGCCTCTTCTACCCCGCCTTCCTCTCCCTCACCATACTTACCTCTTCTTGCTCCATTATCTCATTTCCTCCTTATACTACCTGCATTCTATTCTTCTTTTGAAAGTTTCTGTCATGGTCCCTATTTTCCTGACTTATCTGGGTATTCCAGATTAAGCACATATGTCTGAAGGTTCAAGGCTAGCATTCACATAATGAGGGAGAACATACAGAACCTCTTTGGTAATTTCATACACGAATATAATGTTTTTAGATCATATCCACCCCCCTTCCCACTCCATCTCCTCCTGGACCTCTTACACTAACCTCCCAATTCCATTTCTTGCTCTTCCACCTCACTCTTGTCTTCATCTTCTTCTTTCCCACTTTCAGTGACTGTTATTAACAAGCATATAGATGATGCAGCTGCCATTCCTTGGATTTACATTTCTTTTATATCAATATGTGTACACGTATAACTACTTAGTTTTTTTCTAGCATTGCTCCTTACAGAAAGCTCTGAATTCCATTTTGAGCCAGGTGTTGGGCATTGACTATAGTAAATGGTTGCTGAAGACGTTAATTCAATAAGTGTCAGCTTTCAGCCTCTGAAATACCTGCCAGGCCAGGATTATAGAGCAGTCTTCTTGCTTTTACACAGCTTCTACACCTTTTAAGTGAGATTAAATTTCATATGTTCCTATTTTTTGTCACCAAGGAAGATCAAACTGACCCAACATAGAAGGCAAAACCCTGCTTCAAATTACTTTGGACACCAAAAAGCATCGTCATCTCAATAACTGTCTCATCTAGCTGGACCTTAGAGAGTATGATTTTGTGTATTCATTTTCCTTGTCAATAATTGTCCTAATCTTACTGTCATCTTTCATGAGAAATTTCAGAGGCTTTATCCAAATCTAAGCCAAGAGGTAGCATTTGTCCTTGGGAACACATGTAGATAATGAGCACTGTTTGTATGATTTGAATAACTTGTTTAGAGAACCTATAATACAGGGTGTGCCATGCCAGCATCCTGAGAGGATGTGTTACTACTGTCTTTGAAGTTCCCATAAGCCAGGGCTCCTAATAGCCATGAGGAGCTCATCAGTGATCATGTAGGGAAACAACACAAATTATCCTTTCCCTGATAATTTATGCATTCATTAAATACACATTTTACAATTATCTGAATAAATGCTATTAAAAATGACTTGAGGTCACAATTCCCAATTTCTCACTTGAGCTATATTTGTTACCATGTTACTAATTATAGCTTGCAAGTACAGGGCATCTACTCTTGCCAGTTCTTGAATTAAGAACCTTTTGTTCTTGGTTTAATCCCTTTAACCATTATTTCTACTATTTAATAGAAGATGCAACTGAGCCTCAGATTGGATCCTTGCTCCAGGTCACAAGGGCAATCAGCTATGGGGCTGGCCATCTGTGTCTGGGCCCTCTCCTTCAGAGTCGGAGTGATCCCCATTCTCTTAGTCTGCTTTGATTGAATGCCTCCACTAGGGAAACTGGAGGCATCTGTCAATGTGAAGTTGCCTAAAGTCTAATGTTGTGGGATTTTTTTTTTTTGCACACCATGTGAAGATATACCTGTGATTGGTTTAATAAAGAGCTGAATGGCCAATAGCTAGGCAAGAGGTATAAGAGGGACTTCTGGGCAGGGAGAGAAGAAGGAGGAGGTGACCCTAGGCATGAGAGAGACATAGAATGAGTTAGACACAGAATGGGAAAGAAAGGTAAAAAGCCACCAGGCAAAATGTAGATTAATATAAATTGGATAATTTAAGTTGTAAGAGCTAGTGGGACAAACCCAAGCTAAGGCTGAGCTTTCATGATTAATAATAAGTTTCCATGTTGTTATTGGGGGGTTGGCAATCCAAAGATAGTCCTATGAGAAAGCTTTTCACAATCCAACCTTGGTTCCCTTTAGACTCATTTGTGAATTCTTTCATACATGCACTCATCAAGCATTTGTTGACACTCTTGCCCATGCCAAGTCCTTTGCTAGCCTCTTGAACCCAGAAACAAACACCGTGCAATCTCTGCCTCTAAGGACTTGCATGCTTGGATTCAATTAATTTTCCATCTTCCACAGATTTCTCTTTTCATTACCTTATGCGTTGCAACATCAGAAGGTGACAGTGGCCCATTTTAGTCGCCAGGAAATCTTCCACATCTAATTTCAGTTGCATATTCTAATGTCAAGGTACCGTAGTGTAGAAAATGTAAGGCATTTATTCTGCCAAGAAAATCTTGCTGGTTAATTTAAGACTAACAGTTTAGGCTTCAGAAGACACATCATATGCTAGAGAAAACAGGCATCCCAAGCATCTGCTAATTCCATTAAGGAGATGAAACTGGTTAGAATGAAGCAAGGCTTCCACCTGTAACAACCTTGCATTACTCAAGGAATGTTGTGAGGAGAATGAGTTGAGTAGTTGTCTGTAACTCCAGCCAGGAACTATTTCTGAGACCTGTGGAGGAGAGACCTGAATTGCACGTACAGTCTCCTGCATTTTGTCAAAATTACTGTTTTTTTTTTTTTTTAAACTTCGTGCAGAAAGGACTGCAAGAGCTGCACATTTGGTCAGAGTGGAAAAATCAATAATAACTACAGCAGCATTCAAGCCCATTGTTCACATTTAAGTTTCAAATTTTGGTTGTTATTCTATTAATGACTTGATTGAAAATCCAACTTTAACAATGTTATTTTTATTATTTGAAATGAAAATATAATTACATCATTTCCTCTTCTCCTTTCTTCCCTCCAACCCATTCCATGTACATCCCCTTGCTCTCTTTCAAATTCCTGGCCTCTTTATAATTCAACACACACACACACACACACACACACACACACACACACACACACACACCCCTAAATATCTAAGTACAACCTGCTTATTTTGGACAATGTCACTTGTGTATATATGATTTCAGTCCTGACCAATTGGAATTGAGAGACTTCTGTGGGATAATGCTTTTGTACAGTGGTTTAATAAAACACTGATTGGCCAGTAGCCAGGCAGGAAGTATAGGTGGGATAAGCAGACAAAGAGAATTCAGGGAAGAGGAAGGCTGAGTCAGGAGACGTCAGCCCACTGGCCAGGGAGCAGCATGTAATGGCACACAGGTAAAGCCACGGAAAATGTGGCAACATACAGATTAACAGAAATGGGCTGAGTTTAAATGTAAGAGCTAGTCAGTGGTATGCCTGAGCTAATGGCTGAGCAGTTTTAATTAATATAAGCCTCTGTGTGTTTACTTAGGGGGTGCGAGTGGGAGAGATTTGTCCCGACCACCAGCAGGCCAGGACGTGGAAAACCTTCCGAATACAAGAGACTCTTCTCTTGGGAAGACTATTTCACCCTAAGTATTTCTTAGTTTCCTGCAGTTGTTTGTCTAGGATTGGGACCCTTTTGAATTTCCCTTTTCCAGGTTAACATGTCTATTGTTCTTGTTTGGGCAACCATGTTGTTGAGATTTTGTGGGTGTAGCTTCCTGATATTTTGAGGAGACAGAGTCTCATGGTACTCTTCTTGATTCTCTGGCTCTCAAAACCTTTCTGTTCCCTCTTCCTCAATGTTCTCTGAGCCTTAGGTGCAAGAATTGTGTTGTAGATGTATCAGTGGGTGCTCAGCACCATGGGATGACTTGTTCTCTGCATTTGATCAGTTGTAATTTTCTGTAACAGTTTTTGTTTGCTGCAACGAGAAGGTTTTTGTTTGCTTGTTATGAGAGTTGAGTGCTACACTTATCTCTGAGTGCAAGGACAAATATTTGCGATGCAGCTAGGAATTTTACAGAAGTTGTAGATTCTCTTTCATGACCACATTGTCCCCAGGTAGTTGGCTAGGGGATGATTTCCCTTTTGTTGAGTGGGTCTTAAGGCCAACTGGAGAGCTCTTGGTTACTACTAAGATATATGTGCCACCATTGTATCCTTAAGGTTATTGTGCCGTGCTGCTCATTGTTTTAGTTCACAGGCATCATATCTGGTTACTGGTACCATGAATGCTAGTTCTCAGGAAGGAGACTTTCAGATTGATCCTGCTTGGATCCTGTGAGTCCTTGTGTCTGATATGTATGGTATCTTCAGCAATGTAGACTTATCTTCAACCTCGGGGAGGCAACCAAGGGCAACAGTAATAGCTGATAATGTTTTGGGAGTCTCTTGGATAACCCTCACCAACAACTATAAAGGAAGCTTCCTTTGCTTTGTGTTATTACTTATTGTTTGCAAGTCTATGGCTTTGAGGGGAAGCATTGTCAACCCATGTGAAAAAAATTCACTTAGACTATATATTTACGTGTGCACATAGATTTACATGGATTCTATGTAATTTTAGGTAAACAGATTATACGAACCCTTATGAATTTTTCAAACATCCTCACTGAGAAAAATCCAACTTTTAATGATATACATATACATATAATAAAGCCAAATGGAGGCTATTATCAGAAGAGTAAAATGATGTTGCCCTGAGATCCTCCAGAAATAAACAACTGCTTTGCTGTATGAGAGGTTTTGTAGATGACACCTCTCTGGAGCAGGGAACTGTTGGATGAATTTGCTGGACTACATTCATTTGTGCTTCTTGAATTTTAAGAACATCTTGTTTTATTCTTGCCAAATGTATGATGTTAGGAAATCCCCGCTCTTGGGGTGTGGTACCTACCCATAGCCCCTTGGGATTCTGACTCATTCAAAGTAGAAATGATAGTAAGACAGAGGAGGAGAAAAGGAAAAAGAAGTAAAGACTCAGCATAGTTAGACATCCAAGTCATACTACAGATGAAGTGAACAATAGTTTGGAAAAGGCTGTAGCCGTACCCGATCAACATTCCCAGCCCTATGTATAAGTAACCATAGTAGCTGAGCCTGAGTCCCCAGAAGGAAGCCTGAAGATGATTTTTTCATCATTATCTGCAACTCTTAGGCTTAAAAATTCTAATGTAAATGGTTTTCTTTGGAAAATACTTTATTTAGCTCTTCTAGATGTTAAAGTCAAAATAAAGGACATTGAATTTTGAAAATCTTTTAGCTGTCGGTAGCCAATCTGATAAGCCTAAATGAATCCATATCTTTTTGCATGACTGTTCAGGAGGGAGAGACTGAAAATATGATGCCACTTTGTGGAACATGATGGGCTGGTTTAGAATGTTTCTGAGATGAGACACCAAAAGATCTCTCCCACAGGCTTGGTTTGCTGCTTGGAAATATTCACATGGGACCATCTTGTACTTTTAAACTGACTTCCCATTTTTCCTTATCTTTGTTAAAAAATATAAAAAAAAACAAGGAAACAACAAACAAAAATAGATTTAAACTGATCTCTAGAATCTCCTCCTAGTCATTATTTCTTTAAAAACTGCTCATCTACCCTCCATATTTAATTAAGTATTACTAAAGTGACTCAGTACGGTCAAATGTCCTGCAAATGCCACTGCTTACTTACAACAAGACAAAAGTCCCAGCCATCCTTTTAATGATTAGAGTTGTATTACTTTTGGTGGAATACAAGAAAAATCCTAAGTTCCAGAAGTTGATGTCCTTTATACATGAGGAATCTAGTCAAGAAGTTACGATTTTATAGTTAGTATTAAATGATGTAACGAGATTGCAAACAGATTTCCTGGGGAGTCCTCCACGCGAGTGCTATTTAAAACTCGTTTTTGAAATTTGTCCAATCATTCGAGCTTAAACCAATTTCTTTCTCCAAATGAATTTTGAGAATGTTTTGATCGCTTTCATTCCTATGACTGTATGATCAGTCCTGTGAACTTAGCCCAATGTCTATTGTGTCTTGTGATTTATAGTCTCTCCACCAGATTATTCTTTACCTAATCCCAGCTCCTCGTACATGTATCCTATTGTGGCAACATCTAAGGATGAAGGAAAGGCACCCTTTAGTGAGACTTTTTTTGCTGACATCTCCACATATCACCTGGAACATTTAGTCACCTCTACTCTGGACTCAAACTTGCTTTGTTGTGCAGAAGTCTTAGCAGCTCCTGTCCTGTGTTTATAGGAGGATCAACTCTTACCATGCTCCAACACTGGGCAGATGAACTTCCTGCTAGGAGAGGACAGTAGTTTTTCAGCTCTTCTTGTTTTTCCACAGGATATCACCAGGGTGCAGGTGCAGAGGGTGGGCCCTTGGATACTAGTTTTGCTATTCCTCATAAATTTTCCTATGTCATCATCATCTTTTTCTTCTCTTCTTGGTTCTTTTTCTTTCTTTCTTTTCTTTTCTTTTTTTTTTTTGGAGGCAGGGTTTCTCTATGTAGTCCTGGCTGCCCTGGAACTTGCTCTGTAGACCAGGCTGGCCTTGAACTCAGAGATCTGCCTGCCTTTGCCTCCCAAGTGCTGGGATTAAAGGCATGCACCACCACCACCATCCAGCTCTTTCCCAAGTTTTCAAACTTCTTTTCTTACTTTCAGATGCAGCACCCAGTAATCATCAGACTTTGAAAAATGTTTAGGACTTGCCATCATTGATGTTGATTGCCTCTGGAACAATGTGACAAGACAAGAGAATGTCTAGGACTGTTGGTTGCAACTTGTCAATTCACTACCAACACATGACATATGTGTACTCCACCCTGCACAGCCCTTGCTTTATCTCACGTTCTCTCTCTTTCTAATGACTTGGGCAAGGATGCAGATGAGAACCAACCACAGCTATGATTATTTCTCACTCTCAGTCAATCCTGGGGGTAAGCTTCCTTGGGCTTAGTGACATGGCTTGGGTGGGAGGACTTGGCAAGGAGTGCAGCAGCTGAAGGAATAGAGGGCCTCAGATCCGAGGGTGGCTGTAGATGTGATAAGATGACCCTCACCACGTGGCTACTGAACAGGGTTCCGATGTGTATGGGAAAGACTTAAACAGCTGGAGGGAAGGAGAGGGATCTTTCTGTTGGGAGGAGAAGCAAGATGAGGAGTTCACAAGGGAGCAGAAGACAGGCTCTATGAAGGGTCTGCATAGGAAAGCAGGCAGACATGAAAGCAGGAGGAGGGAAGGGGGCTTCCTAAATGGTCCTGAATACCACTCAACTCTTGTAAAATGTACTTTATCATATTCTGAACTAAGTATCCTATTATCAATACATGTCACATATACCTTACAGTTTTCACTGATGCAAGTACAATGGCCTAGGGCCCACTTGTAGCCCTAGTGAATAATAATTTGGCTTAGTATCATTTTGTCATTTTTTGCTCTTATTTTTTTTTTTATTTTCTGATGCTCATAGGAACACTAGTATACTTTTTTTGGCTTTCTGGATTTTGACTGATATGAGATAATAAATCACCAGTCTGAAAATATGGTGAAATCTTTGTGCAGAACAGTATTTAGGGTTCTGGAAACCAGTTTGCTAGTGACATGTTCTCCATCATTTTAGGACCATGTGCCACAGAGAGCCATCAATCATTACAAAGGAAACACACCAGCTATTCCATTGATACTCACTGCTCAGTGAGCCTGAATATAGAACAGGAATGCACGATGTGAGGTTTGGACAATGGATATTTGTTTCTAAGGTGACCGCTACCAACATTGAAGTAGTGTGATAATTTTTTTTCCACTCTTGGAATTTTTCACTTTGAAATGAGAATGAAAAGAGAGGTAGCTATGGTGTGGGCTTATGAGTGGATAAAGAGACGGAGCTAGGCCTAACGTTCTGTGTGTAAGATACAATTCTGTACTAGGTATCTGGGGCTCATTTTTAGGCTTTTTTAAATCTGCAGAACTGGGGGAATCTTCTACTAGTTTTAAAAAACTGAGTTTATTTTGAGGAATTGATTTCAGGCCAATTTATATAAAGATGAAAAAGAATACAAATAAGATTCAATGTCTTGACAATTCAAAATCATGTCATTGCTTTATGATGCACCATCCTCTGCAAGGCTTTGGGGCAGCAAATTAGCAGAAAACTCAGTGCAGTCCTATGCACAGTGTACAAATCATGTGGCTCCAGCACTGGGCTCTAGCCCTTTCAGTGTCTACCTCAGAAAGTTTAATGAAGCTCAGAAACACATATCAAAAAATAAATTCATCTTGCTTGGTTTGGCAGCAGGTGCTGTACTGTCTGCCACTGGACAGACACACAGACACAAAACATTTGTCTGCCTTGGGGGTCTGCTTATGCACATGAGTACCAGTCAGGGTGTATAAATAAGCATGACCTAATTGATGCTGGTGATTAGGCCCTGGTGGTGACTGAGGCAAGCCAGAAAGCACACGTGAAAGGCTTAACTCTGTCCTCATTTTAAATTCATGTCTTGTGGGAAATATGAATCCAACATTGCCAAATGCCCTGATTTCTTGACAGACACCAGAAAGCTAGAATTATATCTATATAAATGCACCTGATATGGATGTGTTGACATATAATTAAAAAATACAATGTGGAGATAAGACATGAATGTTGGGTTTAGTCACCTGCCTGCCTATTTGATATATCTAGTGTAATGAAGAGAAGGGACAAGGGAACTGGGATGGTACAGGGCATGTTTCCATGCTGTTTGGGAAAGACATCTTTAGTCTTTCTAGAGTATTTAAACTTCTTTTATAAACCAAGTCAGGAGCAAAACACAGTAAAACCATTTGTCATACAAATACAAATAATTGTGATGCAAAGACAAGATGACATTAGCCTAGGTTAAAAGGATCTATTATGCTCATTTCCTTAGAGATCTTTGGAGGGCTCATTTTCATATCTGGGTGGTCACCTGTTGCAAACAGTTTCTTTAGGATATGATGGGTAGGCGGTTGGGAAGAGCGTCAAGACCCGGACCTTGTAGGCAAGACCAAAGGTAGAGCACATCAACAACATGATCTTCCTAGATTTCCTCAGCATCAACAATAACTCGGACAGCTTAACAATTTAAGTGGAGAAAATTCAATGATAGGCACCAAGAGAGCAGGAGCCAGAGTTCAGCTCAACATTGGGCAGTTTTTAAATAGTAAGCTGCACTGGGGAACAGAGAACTTAGATGTGTCTTGAGAAGTCAGAATTCTCACCCAAAACATCATGTTGTCTCTTCTGGGTTCATGATAGCTGAAGCTTTTTCCAACGCCTATCTTATCTCCTTGTTCTCTTGTGCTGATATTGGCTAATAAAGCCAGTGTAGCCAAAGGCTGACCGAGCCCAACTAAGATCCCCTTCTTTGAGCCTAGGGCTTTGGAATAGCTGTCGAAGGGGACTGCATGCTGCCATTCAGTAGCTTGCCTTCTGCAGCTGGACGCAGGTCCGTTGACTCCACTTCAGCTGAGGGTGGATGGGCATGTGGAAATAGGCTACCCAGTGAAAGGTGGCAGTCAGTCCCAAACCTCACTGATTATCATTCACAGTTTCAGTAAGAGAGACACACCAGTGAGGACAAACATAATGCTGCAACTATAATCAATCCCGAGTCTTGGGGACCTTAGCACTCAACACTATATGTTTCTCTCTGACACTATATGAGCTATGGGGTTATGTGGGATATGTGCACATCTGGCCCAGTGTGGTTACCTGGAGACTAGGGATGATTTTAGTGTCTTTCTTTGTGTACTTTGAAGATCTATATTTCAGGGAAAGGATGAGGCACAACCACTCACTGGCTTTTAAGCCTCTAAATAAACTGATTTTGGTCAGCAGCTCCTACTTCCCATTTCAGTGGTTACAGCAAAGCACATGTCCATGCTAACTCCTAGAGAGGCAGCAAAAGTACAAATCCTACCACAAGTTTATGGAGTACATCAAGACTCTGGTTCATATTTCCCCTAAATTATTCTAATCTCCTATATTTAGAAATCTTCAATGTGTTTAATTCATCTCTAGAGGATCATCTAAGCTGAGGTTTGGGTCACTCTTTCGGTAAGGCATTAAAAGGATAGAGTATGAATGGTTTGATAGCCATCCAATAAACCAGTCACAGAAGCCATTTTGGCCACCTCTCATGTACTCATGCTGGTCCCTCCCTTGCTAATTAGCTGCAGGTGGGTGGCCTTAAACTTCCCATGCCCCCCCCCCCCCGAGTGTTAGGATTGCAGGTGTCACCACCATATTTGGTTTATGCAGTGTTGAGGATTGAACCCAGGCTTTTGTGCAAGCCAGGCAGGCAAGCATGCTACCAACCCAGCTCTTGAAAGGAAATCAAGTGCAAAGCAATGGTATTTTTATTTATATTAACAACAGCAAAATACTTTTATAATTTCACATACCATTGCTTTTAAAAGCACATATATTACAAATAAAAGAACTTCACAAACTTTAAAGGTTAGTATTTATCAACACTTTTTTACACATACACAAATATTTTAATATAACATTATCTGAAAATGTTACTCATATAATTTTAGTACTTTCATAAGTCTTAACTAAAAACATTCTTTGAAATTTGATAAAAACCATATATTTTACAACTTTCTATTTACATCTGAAATATGCTTAAATGTTACAAAAACATTCACTTTGACCTTTAAAATACGTGTACTAGGACCTGGAATTGAACACATTATACCCAAGAGCAAACTCAGTTTGCTTTTAAGCTGCACATTCATTGGAATTTCAGGACAAATGTTCAGTGTGGTTTGATCAATACCACTCAAAGGAAACAAAGGAATCATAGGAAATGTGCAAATTCAGAGGCTGGCAAAATTCTCAAGCTAGCGAGGTAAACAAAGATATTAACACTGTAAAAACTTCAAATAAATTAAACCTATCTTTTTCTTCCCCGAGATTAGCTGCAAAAATTCAGAGTTCTCTGAGAGGTGCGTCTGATGCCCCAAGGGTTCCTCTCAAACTTCAGCACTGGGTGAGATGGAGACCGTAGGTATGGCTGGGGTCACCTTGCTAGTTACCCGTGTGTAGGGTCGCTCCACTCCGTGCTTTGCTGGGTCGTCCCTGCCCATAATCTTAAAGCAAGACAGAGATGACACATGCATACAAAATGACGAGAGATCAATTTTCATATCCTCAAACATGGAATTAAAACCCTGAATAGTGACTCATTCCCAATGGGGTGTTAGTAAGTTTGGAAAATATCCTAGTCAAAGTAGTTCTGAAGGATATTTTCTTCGAAGCCCATATGCTGGTTGCCATGGGGATGTTGAAAGTAGCTTTACTATACTCTTTGACTGTCAGATATGAATTTATAAATGTTTAAGTGGCTGTAAATGTACGTGAGTGATTCTAGTGTCTCATTCTAGTTTAAAAATTTATAATTTATTGCTAACATCTACCCTAAAGGGGAAAACATCGGAAAGCTCACTTAAATGTTTGGACTAATGGGAGTATAATAAAATCAATTTGATGTATCTGAGAATACTATCAATATGTCTAAGTGATACTCTGTCAGCTCTATCAAAATGACCATATGCAAATAGTAACCGCAGACCCACAGAAACTGCAGGTGTATCTCTGCAGTTTATCTTTGCACAAAAGAGATTTGATGAGTATTTTAAATTCCTAGTTATGATTTCCTCACTAACCTTACACACTATCGTGCTGTGCTGATTTCTATGTGTGTGATATTAGCCTCACCTCTCATCCAAGAGCTTTTTTCCCACAGAGGACTCGGCAGCTGAGGGTCACATGTTTGCCGTACATCCTCCTTCGGGCCAGTGTTATGCGATCCTGCATATATAATTTGGCTCTTTATGTGTTTCAAGTGTATCTGAGTCTCTAGCAGCAAGATGCTCTCACATCTCACTTTCTTGGCATCAGGGCAGAATGGCTCTGGTCCCATCTCTGTGTTTTAAGTTGGATACTCATGACCACAGCTGACTCCACTCTGCCGCCATCCTCCCTCAGTTGAAACACACTCCAAAAGAGCATCTTATATTTATTCTTCATTTGCATGCTTGTGTGAATTCCACTGGCCCCAGCCAAAGAAAGTTCTTTACGGTTTTTGGTTTTTGGCTGTTTATGAAACAGTGTGAAATTCTGGCTGCCTATTAAAGAAATGGTTGCCTGTCACTACCAATTCAAATTACTTGTTTTCCACATCTCCATTTTACACACCAGCATGACTCTATCTTGGTTCGGCTTCCTATCTTTCTTTTTAAAAAGAAAGGTGCGTGGGTGAATGTATGTGCATGGGTGCACACATGCCACAGTATGTATGTGGAAGCCAGAAGGCAGCCTGTGGGAGTGAGTTCTCTTTTTCTACCATATGGGTCCCAGTGGCTGAACTCAGGTCATCAGGCATGGGGGCAAGAGATGTCACCAAGAGAGACATCTCACTGGCCTCTATAAGGTACTTATTTTCTTTTTGAGAAAGGATCTCATGTATCCTAGTCTCAAGCTTGCTATGTAGCTGATGATGATCTCAAACTACTCCTGTCCTCCTGTCCTCCTGTCCAAGTGTTGAGACCACAGGGATGTGTTATATGCATGGCCCTATTTCCTCCTATATTGAGGGTTTTCCCCTAATGACATTTTATTTTATTTTATATTATTTTAGTATTCTGTAAGCTAACACTTTTCTTGGCCCTATGGGGGTGCATATAGCATAATTAATTTTGTGTTTCTATTTCTATGTCATTTGATTCTAATTGTTTCTGATTTTCAAAGCCCAGCTGGTAAGTTCTCTCACCACTTAATTACCTGTTTCTGGAGCATGTGCATTCACATTGAGATGAAGGAAGCTATTCCCTCACCTAGTTACCTATGTGACCAGGCCCCATTATAAGCTCAGGACCAGCAGAAAAGTCACATTTCTTTCCAACTGATATATTTCTTTTACTGAATAATGAGACCAGTGAAACCCATCAGGTTTTTCTCTTTGATCAGTTTCCAGGAAGCAGAGAGCCAAATTTTACTTCTTTAGGTAAATTTTTTTTTCTCTCCTCTGGACCACCTGGTCTTTGTATCTTTGTTTTATATTTTGAAGTATCACAAAAACCCTTCAGTTCTGTATATTTAAAAACGAAGAAGCTCAAATATATTTAGCAGGCAAAGGAGCACGGGTTTTATTTTTCACAGTTAAGCTGTTAGCGTGACATGTCTTAGAGAGGCAATGAAGACTTAGAGACGCTGAGCCACAGAAGCTGATGGGAGCAAAGGACCAGTGAGGAAGAGGTGGGTGGACAGAAGGCTGCAGGGCAGGACAGGCGTACGGAGGAAAGAGGAACATACCACTTTTGCTCACAGTGCTGAGGGAAATGCTAGACACAGAGGAGCAGAAGCTGTAGAGACACGGACCTCGACAGAGCTGGCAGGAAAAAAAGAGAGAAACATTTTTGCCAGACATTTCAAGGCCAGGCGTGATTTACAGTGAGAGAAAAGTATGGCTTCACCCGTGGTTCCTAGCTTTTACATGCATTCTCTTAATTTTAACCTCAGATTTAATGATGTCTCTTGTGTGTACTCAAGGGATCTCCAGAGTAGTTATCACCACCCATCAGAAATCTCAAACCGACATGATCTTTGTTGGGAATCCTATCTATAAAGATTCATTCTTTCCATCCTAAGTCAACCTACCATTTCCTCCTTCTTGAGTTGCTGTGGAGAGCTAAAAGGATTGGTAGAAGAGGCCAGGAAAGAAGGAATGTATGATACATGCAATTAAAATAACACTTCCAGTCTTTGCCGAGCTCTGTGGTGATGGCACTAGATTATTAGGGGCAGGAGACGGAACTGATGTGAAATCAGCAGTCTCACGTGACTGGAAAGGCTACAGGTGGTGAGGGACCGACCCGAGTAGAGTGTGAGGGTTGATGGATGCTGCAAAGCAGGCTAGTGAACATCACTTGACTTTCACCTGAGTGCTTTTAGCCTCTTCAAAACACTGACACTATTGAATGGTCGCAATTCATGCAAGCCATACAGAATATGGTGAATACATACCCAGGATGATGAATGACTTGATTATGGAGTGCAGTTTGATATGTATCATATATTATATTATTCAATTACCATATTATAAATATATTTAGTTTCTTTTCTCCTAATTGTGGACTTCTGTAGGAGGCCCTGCTTCTGCCCAGGAAGTCTTAAAAGGCCCATGGGAAATCCTGAGGCTCTCTCTGAGCCTGGTGCAGAAACCCCTACTGGCAAAATTTGAAATGCCATCCCATATCCTCGGTATTGTGAGCTGTAAGGGAATGATGGAGTGGCAGCAGACCAGGATGGGGATTCATACCTTGTGTTTCTCAGTGTCTGACTAGACCTGTATAGTCTAGAGTCAACAGACTGTACAGCTTGGGTAAATACCTCTAAAAATTGTGGAAAGCGTTTCAGTTCTCATACTCTTTTTCTGTAGGCGTGTCTGTTCTTTGAACTAAGAGCTGTTGTACACGGGGGAGATAACAACTCCACATCATAATGCTGATGTAAAGAATAGTGACTTTTGCAGTAAAGAAAGAGTCTTCAGTCCCTCTAGCCATGGCCAGGGACTGTGGGTCACACGAAGGGATGCTCACCTGCTCGTTCATGATGGCGGACAGTTCACTGAGCATGTCCTTATAATGGGACCTCAGTTCTTCCTGATACTCGAGCTGGTCCTCCTTGATGAGACGCTCATTCACATCAAGAGCCTGCCCACATGCATCTGCAAATTGCCTTTAATGACAGCACGAAGCAAATTAAAAGCCAGTCACAGGAGGAGGTATTGAGTTCAGTGACTTTGGGTCCAAACTCAAGCTGTGGATAGACTGCCACCTTGAAGAGGGTTAATTGAGTGGCTTTCCTAGGGGGTTCACATCTCTCTGTATGTGGTAGTTAGAAGACCAATTCAACAAAGAGAATCTTACCTGAATATTTCCTTCAATAGCTTTACTTGGTTGTCAGGGTATTTCTTTGCATTAGTCTCTTCAAGAAAGGCTCGGGCATACGCCATTGGGCCAGCATTGACCTATGGAGAGAGGAAACTTGGTTGAGGTTGGTTCCTCTCCTTCATGGAGCATTCTCCATGGTAACAGGAGGTCCAGTTCTCTGACCAATCACATGGCACCCTAGCACTCCCCCTCCACATTGTGATCCACCACTTTCTAACCTTGTTATACCTGCTGTTTTTTAAGTCTCAGAAGCCACTAGTAGGTACACTAGAGTCCAGCCTTCCCTGCTCCCCTTTCCAAACTCAGTCATGTGTCATCCTATAACGTGGCAACTTCCTCTGAATGGAAACATCCCCACCCCCAAAGGAAGCGGGCAGCTAGCTCATGAAAGTCAGGAAATAAAGAAAGCCTTGTAAGTTCCAGAAAAGACTCACAAGATGCCTCCCCAAGGTTACACCTAAGCACAAAGAGTTACAAGGAAGAAAGACTCTTCAACTTATGCGGCTGCCTACGAGCTGAGCAGCGAACCCCAGGTGAGTTGTCAGCCATGTTGAGGGTGTTCAGTGATGCAGCTGCGTCTGAGTCATCCATGCTTCTCTAAGGAATGCCTCACTCCCACTCCAGTAGGTAATCCAAAGAAATGTTGGACTTTGCTGGAATCACCACTAGCTTTGTCCTTGGTTCCCTGTCTGGGATGAGCGGATGTCTGGACACGCCTCCCCAGGAAAAGGCATACAACACAGCCCTTCTTGCCTTTTGTCGCCTTCACATACTGCTTGAGTGCCCTTTCTGTAACAACTTTGAAAATGGGATTCCTTCCTCATAAACACTTTCACTGAAGTTAAACTTAGTCTTTGTGACATCCAGTGTTTGTTGTGTCTGTTGGTTTTCTCTTCATTTAGCACTAAAATGAACACATAATTGTTACGAAAAGACATTCCACAGAGGTAGTGGTGTGCGCACTGCCCTGGCAATCTGTCTTCCTCTGTGCTCCACTTGAAAGCCTTGCTAAGATCTGGGCCAAGGAAGCAGTCATCAGAGTTGCTGAATGAATGCAGAACCAAGCTGTTTGCTTTTTAGCTTTCATTTTTTTTGTGGTTCTGGAGGCCGAGTCCAGGGCCTTGCATCACACACACACACACACACACACACACACACACACACACACACACACACACTCTACTACTGAGATACACCCCTAGCCCTACAATACCAACTTCTATTCCCACTCAGGCACATGAGCTTACGCTAGTGAAGGAGCTCATTTCTCTTAGTGCATATAACTTGTTAGTGTGGCTATGGTGTTTGGGAAGTGTGATGGTTTGCTTTAGTCTTCAACCTGACACAGCCTAAAATCATCTGGGAAAAGAGTCTCAATGAGTGATTGCTTTCGTTGGGTTGGCCCGTGGGCATGTCTGTTAGGGATTATCTGCCTTAAGTTAATTGACATGGGGAAGACTCAGCCTATAGTAGGCATCTTGATTTTCTAGGCAGGGGTTCCTGACATGCGTGAGGGTGGAGAAAGGAGGCTGAGCAAGTGTGAAAGTGTGCAAGTGTGGATTCACTTCTCTGCTTTTGACTGGAGATGTGATGTGACTAGCTGTTCGATGTGTCTGCCTTGAGTTTTCACAGTGGTGGACTATTACTGGAATTGCAAGCTGGAATAACCCCTTTCTCCCCACAGTTCGTTTTGGTCAGGGTCTTTTACCACAGCAGTAGACGTGAAACTGTGACAGGATGGGAGCTAATGTGGCATCTGAGTCAGGTGGGCATTGCAACGCAGTGGGCACAGTCCTTGGTGCTACATTCCCCTTTGGTTCCCCAGGCCTATCCTCCACTCAGCTTTGTGCCCAGGCCTGCTGACCTCTCTTGACTTCACGCTTACTGTATATATCTATATCTATTTTAGTCTTTTTGAGTCAGCCAGTGGGGACCCAGACAAGAGAGACAGGCAAGACATGAGCATTTCAGGATCGGCATCAGTGATTTTTTTCCCCCTTTTGTTACAGATCAAACACAGCAGGGGAAAGACATTGCTACCGGTCTGGTTTTGTTTAAGACTTTAAATTTCTGTCTTATTCTCTTTAAATATTTAAAAAATTGTTTTTGACATATTTATTAGATTTATTTATTTATTGTGTGTGTATATGTGTGTGTGTGTGTGTGTGCACGCGTGTGTTAGCATAAGTGCCATGATGCTCATATGGAGGTCAGAGGACAACTTGTGGGAGTCAGTTATCTTCAACTCTGTAGGTTACAGAGATCGAACTCAGTCTTCAGGCTCGACAGCAAGTGCCTTTACCCACTGAGCCATGTTTCAGCCCCTCCTTTCCTCCCTCCCCTCCTCCCATGCACATTTGAATGTGTGTCTCTGTGCACTCACTGGCAGAGGGCAGAGGAGACCATTGGGTATCCCACTCTCTCACTCTCTGCCTCATTCCCTTGGGAAGAGTCTCTCACTACATCTGGATCTAGGCTGATAACCAGCAAGCTCCAGTAAGCCCCCCCCCCCCATCTTCATTTTCCAGACCTGAGCTCTGGGGTTACAGGCATGCATGCAGCCACACCAAGATTTTTTTTTTAAAATTCTGGATATTTGAATGCAGGTCCTCAAGTTTGCCCAACAAATGCAAATGCCCTTACTTCCTGAGCCATCTTCCCAGCCCTGAGACATTAATACTTTGTTCATTACAGGCGTTTCACATTAATTTTGACTTTTAAAAATAGTTATTAAGCTACTATTTTATGTTCATGACTGATTAAACTCTGATGAGAGCCTTACCTCACCCCCCACCCCACAGTGTGGGACAGGTTGGAATACAATCCCAGCATCCTCCTCAGAGAACTCCAGGACAGGTGATGCCTGACCCTTACAGGCTCCCTCACTTGCTTTGTTCCCAGCAGCTCTCCTGGGCTAGCATGCTTAGTTTTAGGGTGTGTTTATGCTCAGCGAGTGTGGCTAGCACCTAACCAAGTGCTTGGTTTTCCTCAGTGGTTCCCACATATCAGTAAACCTCATTTTATTCTTCCCCATCACCCACTGTTCATTCCTCATGCTTTCTGTCATAGCTCTCACAGCTCATAAGCACTTAATACACATTTTTGAACTACTAAACATTATTTTTTAAAAAATTATTTAGAATAATAACTTTCTTCACAACAATTATGTATTGAGTGCAATATTTATGAATTGGTTAATTCATTTGTTAGTGGATAGGGGAGGATTAGGGAGAAGAAATTTTCTTTAATCCAAACAGTTATTTCTATTGATGTTTTAAATTTTTTGATGCTTTCAAACTTTTATATAATGAATTTTAGTCATTTTCATATGCTGCACCCCTATCTCATCTATCTTCCTTTCCCACTGGAGTTTTCCTCTTGAGGCTTCCCCCTGGTTCCTTAGCCATGAGGTAAATGCAAATCAAAATGACTCTGAGATTCTATCTTACACCAGTCAGAAGGCTAAGATCAATAACACTAATGACAACTTATGCTGGAGAGGATGTGGAGAAAGGGGAACACTCCTCCACTGCTGGTGGGAGTGCAAACTTGTACAGCCACTTTGGAAATCAGTATGGAGGTTTCTCAGAAAACTGGGAATAAATCTATCTCAAGACCCAGCTATACCACTTTTGGGCATATACCCAAGGGATGTCCAATCATACCACAAGGACACATGCTCAACTATGTTCACAGCAGCATTATTCATAATAGCCAGAACCTGGAAAACAACTTAGATGCCCCTCAAAGAATGGATAAAGAAAATGTGGTACATATACACAATGTAGTATTACTCCTGTTTCTTTTTTAAAATTTTATTCTTTGAGGATTTTAACATAAGTACACTATACTATCATCATGTCCACCTCCTACCCTTCCTGAGTCTCCCCTTTACCCTCTGGAATTAATGACTCCTTCTATATTATTATTGTTTTGTACACACTCACCTCCACATAAACAACCTCCTGCACCCAATTAGTGTTGCCTATATGCACATGGGTTTGGGGCTGTTCACTTAGGCTTGGGAGACCTACCACGGGTCTTTCATGACTGCCTTTAGCTCTCATCTAGAAATGGGACCTCATAAACCTTTTCTCTGTCCATGTAAACATTAGTCTAGTTTCAAAGATGCAGAGAAGAAAAACCTTAGATGGTTACTGTTATCAACTGACAGAATCCAGAATCATCCAGGAGATAAATTTCTGGGCATGTTTGTGAGGGATTTTCAAGATTAGCTGAATTGAAATGGGCAGACTCACCCTAAATGTGGGTAGCATTACTCCATGGCTGGATAGAAATGATTTCAACATCAGCATTCTTTTTATTTTTCCAGACTGTGGGTACATTGTGGCCAGTCACTTCCTGTTTCTGCCACCAAACCTTCCTTACCTTGATTGACTTTACTCACAGACCGTGACCCAGAACAGCCCCTCTATCCCTTAAGATGTTTAACCTTAGGTATTTGGAGTTATTTGTTCACATCAATGAAAAAAGTAACTAATGCAGACAGTACCACAAACAGCCAGAATGTTTCTTATATACTTAAAAAGATTCCTAGAGCATTTTATAGCAAGTTTCACTGGACATGTGAGTCTTAGCTCTGGGCAATGCTTACTGACCTTCACGCTGACACTGCCTTGCAGTTTGAGCTGCAGTCTGATCATGTCCACCTCATCTGTCGTGCACAGCTGATTAAGCTCAGAGACCTTCCTGGACATCTCATCAATTGCCACTTCAATGGGATTCAGTTCTGTACTCGACTGGCCGATGACCTGGATCCTCTTCTTCACGTAGGGGAACAAGTGGCTGGCTGCACAAAAGCCACACAAAGATTTAAAGGGAAAGAAAAGTCCCAGGTTCCTGTGAAAGTCCTCAGGATTTTGTATTGTCTCCAGCTCCTTCTCCTGGTGTCCCTTTCCACTTTCACAAGCTCACACCAACCTTCTTGGGGCTACGTTAAGACTGCCAGAGCAGTCAAAACCAAGGATTATGGCGTGTGCTGAAACTAGTCACTGGAATACAATCCACAGGGACCTCCAGTCACGACTTCTCACTGTAGAGAACAGCATATAGAAGCTCTACTCCTGATATGTTTTCACCACAATCCTCTGGGTCAGCTTCCTGAAGGTGAATGCTTTTCAGAGTTTGGAAGTCAGTGTGATTCTTGGTGGTTCAATTAAAAACTGGAGTCTCTCAAGGTAGTTGGGTGTCTTTCTCCAGAGGACCCTCACTCATTTCCCTTTGGGGTCTTAGCATCCTAGACCTATCTATGCCCCTACATTTAAAAAATTAATTTATTTTTTTATGCTGTCTTCCCTGGATATCTTTCTTTCACTTTCGCCTTTTTTTCTACCCCACCGTGAGCACCACGAGGGCATGGTCATATTTTATTTACTTGAATGCCAGGACCCTGGGGAGATCCACCATCTAGTGAGCTCACAGTGTCTGTTAACAAATGAAAGGTGATTCGTTCACAGGGTAGACGCAGAAAGCATAGAATGAGGTATTGCAGATCAAGGCCTTCCTTCATTCTGGAGAACAGCTGGAATCCTACAGTGGGAAGAATTTTGCCCTAAAGCCTATGATGCCAATAGCTGCTAACGCAGAAGCAGGTAAGGGTGGATTCAGGGAGGGGAGGGGAGAGTTTAGTGTCCGTGTCTTTACCATGGCATGACACCATGACACTTGTGAATATCTCACCTCCAGGGACAGGATGGCAAACTAACTCTATTGACAGTGTCTGCCCAAGCCTCTTTTTTTTTTTTTTTCCATTTTATTGTCATTTTGAGGTGGAATCTGGCTATGTAGCCCAGGTTTGCTTTGAACTTAGGCTCCTTCCCACTACTGGAATTAGACTTGCTCACCATCCCAGCTGGCTATGGGGCTTCCTCTTAGCAGAACATAGAGGGCAAGTCTCCTGTTCCCCCAAAGAGCTCTAGGTTAACCCACTTTGGGAACTTATCTGCAGGACTGATGTAACCTCCTATGTATGTCCCTAAGTGCAAGTGCACCTGTGCATGTGTACATATGTGTACTCATATGCACACCGTTAGTACTGCTCTTCAGAAGTCCATTGCCTTGTTTCTGAGACAGGGTCTTTTATGAGATGGGGACGTGGGGTTCCCTGATTAGGCTAAGCTGGCCGTCCAGAAAGTGCTAGGGCTCCATCCATCTCTGCCTGCTCAGTGCTGGGATTATCAATACATGCTTGCATGCCTGGCTTTTTTGGTGGGCTCTGGGACGGAACTCACGTTTTCATGCTTGTATGGTAAGCATTTTACTATCTGTGCCGTCTCCCCAGCACCTGCAGTAACATCTGACTTCTGCTAATCCAGCCCCAAAGAAGACAGTCTTGGCCTGAGGTGGGGAAGGTTGGCACCCTACACTTACTGGTCAAGACAGTCCTCCGCTTGCACTGCTCGGCCACTCCACCATGCTTCTTGCCTGACAGAGTGAAGGGTGTCTCAAAGACAAAGCGATTGATGTTGTGATGCATTTCAAAATCTGTCTTCCGGTCCTCTATCTCCTTTTCTTCAAAGAAGGGCGTGACATAGGTCACCTGAATATAGGCATATTTGGGGTCCAGATCCTTGGGGTTTACCTGTGTCAACACAGTAAGGGTATAGCAAGAGTAGTGAGCTGCAGGTGATTTATGAGTTCCCTTGCTGCCTCCTGGTGGATAAAAGGCTCTTATGCTCTTTAGGCCACAGAAGACTTTAGGCCACAGAAGACTGGGTAGCTGGCAGTGGGTAAGAAGCCTGGCTCTGGTTAGCAACAAGGGTCTAGCGCTAACTCACTATGCTGGAGCCAGATCTCCTTGTGGATCTTTTGAACACTGATTCCTGGCTAGGGCATTATTTAAACTTTTACTCTATGTCCCTTCTGTAATGAGTCACTCTTGTGCAGAGTAAAAGTTTCTTGGAAGCAGAAACACTTCTATTTGTTCCTCTGTGGTATAGCCGTGTGTGCTTACACTGGTACTGTTGGCTTTGGACTGTTAATGCAGAGAAAGGTTCCTTGTCTCCTTTAGCAGACTACCCGTTTGCCTGTTAAATGACTGCAAATTTTTGTATTTTCATTTTTGACGTGTGTGTTGCATATGGGCATATGTGTCTTTGTGTGTGTGTGTGTGTGTGTGTGTGTGTGTGTGTGTGTGTTTTCATGGCCACTGGTGCATTTGTGGGGACCTGGGAATCATCCTCTTTAGCTCTTCCACTTTATTCATTGATGCACAATCTCTCAGTAAAACCCAGAGCCCACCTATGATAGGATTAGTCTTATGTTTCAGTTTGCTCCAGGGAATCCTAGGCCTCTGCCCTTGAAGGCAGGAATTGCAGGTGGGCCACCATGCCCAACTGCCATTTACATGGGTTTCTGAGGATGTGATCTCAGGTTCTCATGTTTGGGTGGTACTTGCTTTAATTAGCTTTAACTGCTGAGCCATTTCCCCAGCCCCAAGTTTTTGCATTTGCTGTATCTCAAATCCTTATAAGCAATAACCCATTCTACCCAACTTCTTTGCCAACTCTACTTTGGTTCCTAGTCTTAATAATAGGAAGGAAATGGGCTGGACAGCTCAAGGAAATCTGAGGAGACTCTTCTGGCTCCCCTTTGAGCGTGGGAAGGATGATTCTCAGCCTGTTTCCTGAGACATATTGATTTTTTAGACCTTTTTCTAATTTTCTCTGTCTTTTTATCCAACCACTTCCTACCGAATTCTAGAAATTTCAGGAACCTTTTAACTATGTTTTATAATGCTGTTATTACTTACATTGCCAGGTAGGTACAACTGAATCATTTTACACATTCAAATGGAGGTTTAGGATGGATCACTAATAATTACCAGTGAATACATGCTAGTATAGTGGAATGAAGACCTGGGCTGTTCTGATATGACATTTACCTTTTTTCTCATCCCTGTGTTTACTTTTTTTGTGTGTGTATGGATCACTACTACAATAGTTCTGCCTGCTTTTATAGGGAAGTCAACTGTATCATTCAAGCTAAGAATGATGGATATATTTTTAATAACTTGTGCCTAGACCCATGAATTTTGTGCCAAATTCCTCCAAATTTTCCTCTCAGTCACACTCTTACCCAACCTGCCTTCCAAAGACCTGCCATCCTAAACACAAACGGTCCTTCCTATCAGCATGGATTGGGCTCCTCAGAATGCTCCTGACTTTCAGTAGCACATCTTACCCTGCAATTGGCACCTCCTCTGGGTAGCACTGCCCAAGCAAATTGAGCTGTCTATAGCCCCATGCCCTGGGCTTTTCCTGCACTGCCTGGTGATCTTTCTCATGGTTCTCTAATGCATTCTATTTAGTCAACGATTCATACAAGTTTTTCCATGCATATGAACTGAGAGGTGATTCTGTGTCCCAGCTCCTAGCTCCGGGTATGGCATACAAGTAGATGCTTGCTAGAGGTTGGCTGAAGAATGGTTATGCAGGGGAAGGTTGGGAATAGTTTAATGAGAAGGTGTGTTGCTTCCTGGAGTCAGGAAGAGGTTCTTCGGATTTTCTCAACTTAATAGCATGTGATAGCAAGTCTGATTCTATTAGAAAGGACAGCTCTCCCAGAATGGTGCAGCTTGCAAAGGCCTCCTGGACTGGGTAAACAAATATATTCTACTTGTTTTCCTTCAGCTCTGCTTCTGAGCTCAGCCACTTTAATATTTTCACTGCTGTCCACATGCAAATGGATTACGGGAAAAGTAGAAGACTTGCTAAATTAAAGTTACTCAAGTAAAATCTTGTAACAGTGTCGGGGAGATGGCTCTTGCTTACTGCTCTTGCAGACGACCTGGATTTGGTTAGCAGCACCCATGTGCTAGTTCATAACCACCTACAACTCCAGTCCAGAGGATCTAGTGCCCTCTCATGACATCTGTGAACACTTGCACAAACATGGCGCTCAACAATTCATATAGATACAGACACATAAATGAAAAAGAAAAAGGATACCCCCTCCCCCAAACTTACTGCTCAACTAATGAGCAAAATGTCTAATACTTTGGGTAGTTTATTTTGCATGATCAACTGGGAAATTAAAATGGTAGCTAGAAAATAAAAAGGATCAAGTCAAGTCACGTTGTATGAACACTGGTTCCCTACCTTATTGGAGTCCTGGATTATCTTCACGTTGTCTGGTCCGAATTTGTCGGCATAGAGCTTGAGAAGTCTCTGGGAAATCTCTGAGAGACCTGTCAGCTTAGGCTCTTTGTAGATATACTCTTTACCTTCCTCCTCCTCAAAGAATCCCTAGGGGAGACACACAGCGAGCCACCTGCTTTATTAGAGAACTCCAGTGACAAATTCCAGCAAGACAAAAAGCCACTGACTAAAAAAATGGTCCTGTTTTTCAGTTGTCTGAAGCCATTTATTAGCAGCCTATGGAGTTCAAACCAGAAAAGGAGAAAGCAAAGGAAATAGAATACTGTGTCATAAACAGATAATAACATAAATATTCCTTTGAGAGGCAAAGGAATGTCAGCCAGTGCATATCCTACATATATCTTCTCTTCTTGTAGAAATCAGGAAGTACTTGCTTGCATATAAATTGGAGGAAGAATGCCCTCTTGTGGTAGTCTTAAGTAGAACACAAAATTTTGAGTATCTGGCAATTTTTAGACCATTCATTGCCATTTTAATTAAATCTTCTATAAGTCTTTAAAAATAGGACAGGTGACACCATATGACATGCAAGGGTATCTAAATGTGTTACCACACATTCCTACATCATCTGGTTGAAGACCCACGACACTGTATTGTTGTTGCAACAGAAATTACACATGGTACGCTCTGATTACAGCTATTTAAAAATATCCACATTAATACGTCTTCAAAGACTTTCAGGTACAAGCTAGCCATATGTAACTTAATCACTCAGTTATTAAATTCTCAAAAACCTGGACTTTGCAGGACTAAAAATAACACCCACACCATCATTTCTATTCCATAAGATCCCAGTGGGTTTTTAGCTTTTATAAATCTGTCTGGTTTGAAGCCAGGGAAAAAGAAGATCCTATTATCTGTAGATAACTAAGTGAGAAATTCCTTATAATTCATTCTCTTTGAAGAGACAGGAGCATGTCTCCTCCTGACCCTGTGGAACAGATGTGGGCTCAGAATATTAGATGAGCTCAGAGGGAAGAATCTGCATTATCTGTTTCTTCTGATGGCAGAGTTTCCCTATGAAGAAATGGATTTTGAATTCTGTAAAACTACTGAGTCCAAAAACAAACAAACAAACAAACAAACCCCCCCCCCAACAACACTATTCAAAAATTGTTTTTGAGGAGTTGGGGAGATGGCTCAGTGGTTAAGCATTTAGCAGCAAGTGTGAAGGCTGGAATTTCAATCCTTAGAACCCAGGGCTTCGGACTGCCTTCCTGTAATTCTAGCCCCAGAAGATGGAGAAGAAGGTGCCTTCAAGTAAGCTGGTTAAGGAGACTAGCATATCAATGATCTTGGAGATTGACTGACAGGCTCTGCCTCATTGAATAATATGGAAGAGTGATCCAGGATCATTCTCTCTCCAGCCTCTACCTGCATGAGCACTCATGTGCACATAGACCCCCAACACATGTGTGCTCATACTTGTGCAAACACACACCTATGCATGGCAAATACATACATATGCATGACATTCACACAAATGGAAGGCAGAAAAATTATTTTTGACTACAATATTCATTACTTGTGAGAAATTGTGGACAAATGTCCTAATGCTGTATTTTTGATGGGTGGTATGAGGTTACTTAAGAATAATGATTCAACTCACAACTGTTTGGTGTTGAATATTTGCATCATCCTTGTTCTTGGGCAAATGTGACCATCAACAGCTCATTATGCAACATAGAGGGCTATGGGGTTGCAGAAGACAATGCCCAGGATCCATTTCCCAGCTCTGTCCTGTCAAGCAGGCACTGCCTATCTGCTTGCCCATCTTCCTAATTGACACTGGGTTATCAGGGCATGAGACAATGCATCCCCAGCTTTTGACACATTGTCTGGCTTTAGGAAGAGGGTCACTGTACTTGCCAGATGAATAAGTAGATGGATGAAATTGTTTTTAGAAGACATATATCTCATGAAGGTATAAATACACCTGGCAAAGATCCCCTTGCTCTTTATTAAAAAGCTAATATTGAATAATTCTTTGATAAACATGCAAACCCAAGTAGCTGATTTTGAACTTCTGTGTAACCCTGAATGGCTAGAAGGTGGCCTATGATGTGGAGAGCATAGAAAGCTGAAAATTGGTTCCTGATCATTCCCCTAGACCCCGCAGGGGTGAAAGAGGTCTGATTCTCTTCCTGTGGGATGCCTGCCTGCTCTGCTTCTTCTACTGCTGACTGTGGGCTTTAACCCAATTTAAGGTCAGGAGTCAGCAGCGAAAACTGACAGATTGACACATCAGAGGAGAAAGCCCAGGGAAGCTAAACACCAGGATTCCCGAAGGGTCTCAGCCAAAGCAATATTTACAATTTCAATTGTAACAGAAAAAAAAAGCCTTCAACTTCAGGAAAAGACTCCACCTGCATCGCTCCCCTCCACCCCCATGGCATAGAAACTAGTGTGGAGAGACATGTTCTCTGTGACTTTTCCTCCTGACAAATTTCTAAATCCAGGGTCAGCAGGGAGTGGACAGATGCAGACCTTTGTTGTGGTCATTGTGACTTTGTGACCTCAGTTGTAACCCATGATTTTCTTTCATGCCTCCTCCTTGGCCTGTAGGATGGAGAGCATACATTCAGCCATTGTGTTAGGAACTCCTAGGTGCACTGTCTGGTCCACAAAGGACCATTCGTGAGTATTAACTAGGATAATGATAATGACAACCAAGGAAGACTTCATGGTCATCAAACAGGCTGAGTTCTGACTTTCATGCAAAGCTTACTGCAGTTTCATTGCTTAAGAATACAATACCCAGCCGGGCGGTGGTGGTGCACGCCTTTAATCCCAGCACTCGGGAGGCAGAGCCAGGCGGATCTCTGTGAGTTCGAGGCCAGCCTGGGCTACCAAGTGAGTCCCAGGAAAGGCGCAAAGCGACACAGAGAAACCCTGTCTCGAAAAACCAAAAAAAAAAAAAAAAAAAAAAAAAAGAATACAATACCCAGCATCTCTTCCATCAGAGCTGTACATTTTCCTTATTACAACATGTCTTCTTGATGATCATCACAATATTTGGGCAATTGATTGGTGAGAAACAAATAATCCTTAGAACTTTTTCCTCATGAAGTTTGCTTTTTGTGTATGGTGTGTATGTGTGATGAGTAATCGTGTGTGTGTGTGTGTGTGTGTGTGTGTGTGTGTGTGTGGTGTCTAACATGGACCACATTTGTTGTAGAATATTATTTTAAGGTGTGTTACCTTTGTTTATGTTGCATTTGTTTAATTCCGTAAAGTTGTGTTACTGTGCCTGTCTAAAACACCTGATGATCTAATAAAGAACTTAATGGCCAAAAGCAAGTCAGGAGAAAGGATAGGTAGGGATGGCAGGCAGAGAAAATACATAGGAGAAATTTGGGAGAGGAAGGAACCAGAGGAAGAGGAGGACTTTAGGGGCCAGCCACCCAGCTACACAGCCAGATACAAGGTAGAAATAATGAAAGGTATACAGAGTAAGAAAAAGGTAAAAGCCCAAAGGCAAAAGGTAGATGGGCTAATTTAAGTTAAGAAAAGCTGGCAAGAAACAAGCCATGCTAAGGCCAGGCATTTATAATTAAGAATAAGCCTCCATATGTGATTTATTTGGGAGCTGGGTGGCAGGACCCCAAGAGAAAAAACAACTAACAACACACATTAGGTGTCTTTCCTGGATCACTTTTCACCTTTAGGTTTTGAGACAGGATTTCTCATGGAACCTGAAGCTTATAGATTTGGCTAGGCTAGGCTGTTTGACCAGTGAGCTTCAGACACCCTTCTGTCTCTGTTCTCAAGGCCAGGGTTACAGGTATCTGTTGCCATGCCACATGTTTTTCATGTGGGTTCTGGGGATTTGAACCGGCTTCCTTGTGCTTGCATAGTAAGCCCTCTGAAACTCAGCCATCTTCCTAACCCCAGACATGCCCCTCTCCTTGTGCGTGTGTGCCTGCATGCACACATACATGTGGTGTGATGGAGTGTCTCACTACTGATAATTTTGAGACAGAAGTATGAAGAAAGAGGGGTAGTAGAATTAATATGTTGTCTGTCAGGGTTTAATAAAGGTACTTTCTGAGTCAGACCAATGGCAGCTGTGGAAATATTTGGAATGGATGCTTACCTTTTGATAAGGAAATTACTAAAGAGGGCAGAGGCCACTGAGCTGCCAGGCATGATCTGAGGGAAAGCTTCACTCCCAGACACACCCACAGAGTCACTGATTTAGGAGTGGGCCGTGTGTGATGCAAACCTGTAACATGAATTGCTAAATGGTCTTACTAATAAAAAAAAAAAAAAGCCTGGAGCCAGATATTGGGGTGAAATCTGAAAGATCAGAGAAGCAGAAGAAGCCACAGCCAACCCCACTTCACTGATCCTGTTTCCATGAATCCTCAGACTGAAAGCCCCTGAGTCCTCACCCCTGAGGGTCTCAGTTGAACTGCTGCTTAGTTCCTGTCTCCTCAGGCCTTATATACCATTCTCCACCCAGCCATGTCACTTCCTGGGGTTAAAGGTGTGTGTGCTTTCTAAGCAAAGGCATGAGATCTCAAGTGCTGAGATTAAAGGTGTGTGCCACCACTGCCTGACTCTGTTCTCAGTGTGGTGTTGAACTCACAGAGATCCAGACGGATCTCTGCCTTCCAAGAGATAGGATTAAGGGTGTGTGCCACCATTGTCTGGCCTCTATGTCTAATCTAGTGGCTGGCTCTGTCCTCGGATCCCTAGATAAGTTTATTAGGGTACACAATATATCACCACACAAACCAAGGGGCAGCTTCCCACTTTGCTCTGGTGTTCAGGTTGTGAATTGACCGCATTTCCAGGCAGTGGGAAATGTGGTCTGCTCAGGGCTATAGCTGGTTTGATTTTTATCCAAAGTTATTTAATAATGCAGCATGTGCCTTAATGTGTTGTCATTCTGAAGCAGCACATTCTAGTTAAGTAAGTAATTTGGGTCGGTCAACACATGAGACTGTGAAACCTCAAGGTATTAAACATGGATATAAATCCACTTCAATCGACTGACAAATAAAATTATTGATTCTGTTCTAGATTTTTTTTTACAAGTTCTTCAGAATATTGAAGTGCCCTTGGATCAGAACTGGGATGTCAAATATAACTGCCCCTGCTGTAATGTTAGAATGATCCAAAGTCCACAAATAAAATAATTCAATCCAAGAAGAATCAGTGTAGAAAGTGTTAGCAGTAGGCTAAAAGCTTTGAGAAGAGAAAACACAAGAATGCAGAAAAATTGTTCCTAGTAAATAGTTCATTATGTTTAGTCTCTGTGTGTGTGTGTGTGTGTGTGTGTGTGTGTGTGTGTGTGAGAGAGAGAGAGAGAGAGAGAGAGAGAGAGAGAGAGAGAGAGAGAGAGAGAGAGAGAGAGAGAGAAAGCCAAGATCAGTGACTTTCATATAGGCACAGAGCTGGAAGACCATATCACATCCCAAACAGAGATGTTATTTTATTTTCAAACTGCTCACGTACTTTCTCCACTCCCTCCAAGCTCTTTTCCATCAGATTATGAAATGCATCTACACTGAAGGAGACATGACCAAGAGTCATGCAATCTATATCTGTTGATGCACCAAATAAATCCCACCCGCTGTATTTTTCAGCTAATTCCAGGAATATCTGATCTATGAAGCTATGCAATGAGCACTTGTTGGCTTGCTTTCTTGCTAAAGGCTAGGGCCTAAGGGTTTCATTGGTTACAGGCAGTGTTTGATCACTACTGGTGTTTCCTTACTCTGGCAATGGATCCTTGAGGAAACTTGGAGAGATGCTTTCTGCAGGCTGTTATATCCATAGCCTGCCAGCTGCTGTGTGAGAAACTCCATGCTATGCATGACTTGCATTTTTAAAAAAAAGTCCCTGCTGTGAAGAAAGAGTTTTCAACTTGTTTGCTAATGTCTGCCACATTGCAGACTTGGTTAATTTTTTTTTTTTTTTTTTTTTTTTTTTTGGTTTTTCGAGACAGGGTTTCTCTGTGTAGCTTTGCGCCTTTCCTGGAACTCACTTGGTAGTCCAGGTTGGCCTCGAACTCACAGAGATCCGCCTGGCTCTGCCTCCCAAGTGCTGGGATTAAAGGTGTGCGCCACCACTGCCTGGCGACTTGGTTAATATTAAATACCCCTAGCCAGTACAATAAAATGAGAACACTAGTCCACACAGTGCACTAATGTACTCAAAGGACTTTGTAGAGGCAAAGAGCTCATTTCATGTTATATTCACATTATTATTTTTTTTTTTAGCATGATTGCATGATGCATCAGTGTGTATGTTAAAAGGTGTGTTTCAGAAGAATATAGAACGCCATCTTGAATAAGAAGCTGCTTTTTTGAGTACAGGGATTATACTAATCATGCACTGGAGCGTTCATCTCTGAGCTCTGGAACCCTCATTCTGCACAGGTTCAGGAAGATGCGTAAGCCTACTTTGGTTTACTTATTATCGTCAAGGTGAAGGGATGGGAGCTGTCTACTCCTGTTGAATACCACAGTTCACACTTACTATTTGGTGCCCTGGTGTGGGCATTTGAATATCATTTGCATAATGGTCATTAGAGCTCTAATTTGCTACTTGTCGGGATGAACTCCACAGGTTCTCCTTGTCCAAAGGCAGTTGATGGTGGAACTTATGGAGGGTCATGCTTAGGCAATATTATCAGGTCTGCACACAGTAAAAAAAATAATTTTCCTTCTGAGCTCTGATTGGATTTATTTTTCTTAACAAAAGGCAATTGATAGTCCTGCCACTGTTACAAAAGAGTCAGGTATACCACCAGCATATTTTTAACAAATCTGAAAAAAGAAAAATGTTAGGTCATTTGAAAGCAACATCCCCCAATGGCCTCCTCAGTCTATTTAGTACGTGATTTCCCAAGCATTCTTCTAGTAGGTAAGTTAAGGATGAACTCATGAACTCAAGTTTGTAAATGAAGGTATAAAATACCCACATGGCATAGAGGTAGGAAGGAATTTAAAGAATTACAAAAAAGTATGCATTGTTCATAGGAGAAGAGCTGAATGGTGACAGAATGTGGGTATTGAAAGAATTTTACTCTCCACTTTAATGGACAATAACTATATCAAACCACATAAATATATCATTTTCGTAGGTTAAAATAATGCTAAAGATAGGCAATTTCAAAGACAATTCTTTTTCCAAGAGTTCTTGATACTGGTAGGTAATTTCTGGTCTGATTATGTTCTGGGTCTTTCTATACCTCTTTCTGCATCTCTGAAGAATTTGCCTGTTGGGTGAAGATTTTTTTCTTAATTCTTTGTGTTTGAAATCGTTAGCATCATCTCTAAAGGATAAGACTCTGCCAATAGACAGCCCTATTTCTCAAAGGGATTCCTTGCAAAGGACTCTGGGAAGGACTCTAGTCTCTAGTCCTGTAAACAGCCACTATTTCAACTTCTCACCACCTTCAACTCCATACGCAATGATTCTCAACCTGTGAGTTGTGACCCATTGGGGTTTCATATTACTATTCATAATGGTAGCAAAATTACAGTTATGAAGCAGCAATGAAAATAATGTTATGGTTGGGGGGGTCACCACAACATGAGGAACTGTATTAAAGGGTCACAGCATTGGGAAGGTTGAAAGCCACTGCCATAAGATTTGACTCATGATAGCTCAAATAAGCAGGTGAGCTCCAGTATTAAATCTATTCTGAATCTATTTAAGGTGTGTGATATTTGTATCTACTGTGTGTGTGTGTGTGTGTGTGTGTGTGTGTGTGTGTGTGTGTGTGTATGTGTGTGTGTGTGAAGCTTCTAGATTACATCCCCTACTTTTGTGGAGAAATGTAGTGTGCATAAAAAAAAGATACATTTTTTGTAATTCAGGTAACCGGAATAAATAGAATTTAGTTCAAGAAAAGCAAGATGGCTTCATAAAGAATCAAAGCAGCTATCTCACTCTTTATACCCAATGTTGATCTGTACAAAAATGTTAAGGTTCAGTAAAACTGTGAGGAGGGAAGTGTGAGGATTATTAGTGATGCAAAGGGACACAGAGAGAATGAACTTACCACAGCCTGGAACAATCAAGACCAAAGGAAGAAAAGAGCAAACATCTGCATTAAAAACCAGTAGGAAAGCAGCAAGGCCTGTTCCACCTGCTCAGGAGCTCCTGTCTCACACCCTGGTGTGCACAGTCAGAGCATTAATGGAAGCTTGTTCCTCTTTCATTGGCAAGTCACCTGAAGATTTGCCATTGTATCCTGGTTAGCAACACACCCCTGACATGCCATTGTTTCACTGCTCAGTTTGCCTGTGTTTTCCCTCCAGTCATCCAACCCCTACATCCCCTTCTTGGTGGGATTTTCTGTTATTTTTCTTGCTAATGCTCTGCCGATGCCACACAGTGTATATTTCTTCTGACATAACATTTCCTGTCATCTGAAGGTCCTTTCACATCTCTCTCCTCCTCAGCAGATACTCACACTGCGTCTAGCTCAGATTCTTTTTATCCCCCTTTCCTGTGTCTATAATTAACTTTTCTCTACAGACTCTTCTCATATCACTACATTTCTCTGTCTCTACAGTTGTGATGCTGTTGGGGACTGAGAGGAATCCAGGTAGGATGAGGTTGATTACTGAGGTAAACTACTCATGGGTCCTTTTCGGGTAGACAGATTCAGAAGTTAGTTTTAAAGATACCTTTTGTGATCAGAGGAAAGTCTGTTTTTCTAGAGACTTCAGTGGGAAATTATCTATATGAACAACAGTGGACCAGACTCCATCTGTAGCCTTAATAGATTCTGAGGAGAAGCTGTGAGCAACCGTGCCTCAGATGAGGGAGACAAAACAAGTGAGAGGTCTGAGAGCCACTGTGAGTATAAAATAGGCTGGTGTATCTGTCTACATGAGCCAAAAAGACTTCTGCTGAGCTAGAAGAATGCCACAGCCTTTCTGAAAAGGAACCATGGTGTCCCCTGGCATATACCTTTAAAGCATCACCACTGAGAGAGAGTCATAATTGGTAACACGTCCCTTCAGGCCAATGCAATGGCTAGCTAATATCTTTAACCCTGTTCATTGCTAATGCAGTGCATTGAGAAAGATAACTTTAAAATCACGTTGGCCTGTGACACAGGAAACAATACACCCTTGTGATGGTCTGCTTTGAAACAGTGGTGATTTGAAAACAAGAGATGATTTGAAAACAACTCACATGATTGCAAAGTCAGTGTTTGGAAAATGTGGGCAATTTAGGGTGCTGTTTCTTAAAACATGCCTGATTTGATTTTACTTTAATCTATCACGTAAACCTGTTAGACATGTTAGGGTAAGACTCAAAGCAAAGAAGACGAAAAAGAAGTCTCCTCTAATTCCAAAAGCTAAGAATGACTTAAAAAAAAACTTAACATGTATAAGTTTCATAGATTTCTCTGCATATTTGTGATTAATACATCCATACGAACAAACTGATAAGCAGTCACATTCATAGAAACACTCTCGTAAGTTCAGGCACATCCCTCCCCTAGCCCACTGGTATATGTAGTCAGATGTCTTACAAAGAATGGAAGACAACAACTGGAATGGAGTGGTCAGGCCGTGTTACTTCTAGAGTACTCACCTGCCCGTAAAATGCCACTCTGTAGTAGCGACCAAACAAGCGCTTCTCGGAATTCACCACCTCTGCCACTTTCAGATAGGACCGGTGAATATCATAGTAGAGATCGGATAATTTCTGAAACCGTAAACCGGAGGGGCTTTGTGAGGACAATACCGACATAAAAAGAGGACACTGCTACGTCTGAATGCTGTAAGTCATCTGTCAACTCAAAGGGAGAAAGTTCCACGGCTTTCAAGGGGGATGAAACACGTACTTTGAAGTCTCGTTGCTTTTCAAAGACAGCGATGATGGGCTTATTGACATCAGCGATGAGTTCATATCTTTCAGACTTCCAAAGGAACTCCACGCACATGTATAGCTGTTCCACCAGGATATTCTGCAATTTTCCCCGAGAAAATGAGGTTTCTATGTGATTAAAGATGTAGCTCATGCCTGAAATTTTAGCCTTAAGTGATTTCTGGATTCCTGATCTTCATTATTGAGATTACAGCCCACCATGGGATTGCTGTACCATCTTGGATTCCCCTGTCTCCCTCTCATTATCACGAACTAAACCATGCAATGGATGTACCGAGTTCAGACCTTTTTAGTTCTTTCCATGGCTATTGTCACTGATGCTTAATTCCCACCCCTGCCCCTTCACTCTCAGATATGGAGCAGTTTTCTAGCTAACAGGTGTCTCTCTCCAGTGTCTGCTCTTCAGTGATACTTCTTTTTAAAACATAGATCTGCTCCCAAGATCTCCACGCCCATAAACCTTTGTGGAAGTCTTGTTTATACAACACTGTCTGATTTCTCCAGACTCATATTCAAGATGGTTCACAATCCCTCTTTTGCATTCTGTCCTTGTTTTTCACCCTGCCTCCAGCTTTCTGCCTCGCTCCATCCTTAGGATGCTTCTGTCCTCTACACTATTGCTCATGCTGCCGATGCACCTGTAAGAACACTCCTTTCTTACATGATACCTTGGTGTCCTATCTAACATTAATATTCATTATACAAATATAGAGAGCTTTTACTGATGCCTATTCACCTCTGTTACAGTCACTTTCATGTAAAAAACTTTAATTTACCAAAAATAGAATGCCTCAATTCATAGTATTTGGACATCTATTTTGAACGGACTACTTTTCACCTTGTAGGAAATCTGTTTTTATTTCCAAGATTCTAAAGTCTTCAAAAGCAGGGAATATGCCTGATTTATCTTTGTTTTCCTGCTCTTAATACAATGTCTTTCAGAGTGGTGCTATATTAATTAATACATCCAACCATGTGAAATTATAAATTATTAATCTCTAAAGCAAGCGTATGTGATTTGAATATTTCTGACAGCATCTTTTGATAAAAGGCTCTTACACATCATTTGCAATCATGACTATAAACTCCAATTGTATTTACTATAGTCACACGCAGTATGCACCAAGCTAATGTAGAATTGTTTGCAAAAGTTCATAAAAACTCATCTCCCAAATTTGTTTTCTTTCTTCCACACCTATATTAATACTAAGACATTAAAAAAATCAGCTTATGGAATTTTACTTCTTGGTGAAAGAAACTCTGTTGTATTCACCAGAATTGTTATGTGATTTCTACTAGAAAACTGCTTTTTCATGAGAACTACCCAGCTAACATATCAGAAGGCTTCCCCACAGAAATCGTGAACCCTTTTGCTGAGCCAAATTTGTAAATAAATAAACTTGTGTAAGAAACAGCTGTGACGAGCTCATAAAAAATTTAGTATCCCTTATTACATTTTCCCAGAGAGTAGAGACTGTGCATCTTACAGAAGGGCTGACTATATACATCTGAGTAAGGGAAATAAATCAGGCTCAGTGTAAAATTTCAAGGAAGATTATACTTTATCAATAGAATTGATATCTGCTAAACTGATATCTACTAATCTTGGTCTTCTTTGAGCCTCAACATCACATTGTTTAACAAAGTCACAATGGGGAGCAACTTCATCTGTCTTCTTGAATGCACACAAAAATCACAATTCAGTGCATTTTTAAACTTAATTAACATTAGATCAACTGAATCCAACCTCATTGTACGGTGTATCTTGCATTCCAGAATCCTCTTTCATTGCTCCTTCTTCTTTAATGTTTGGGGTGATGCTCAGAAAAGCTGGCCATCCCATAGAGAACATGCCTTAGGGAGGATCAAGCACAATGAAATATCGTTTTAGGCAATTCATATTGAGTTAAGAGCCTGGCTTGCTTCATGAAGTTAGTATTGGCGGTATCATAACACACGCAATGCACAAGATAGTTAGATAGATCGTGGTTTCTGGAGTTGCCCATGTTCACTGATATCTTATCAGATACACATTGCAAGAAAGGGATCATTTACTTCTCCAACTCTGAAACCTCATAACACAAAAACATATTAAGCACTCATATATATCAGTGGGATCCAGCAGATTGATATATTGATAGATATCAATACATGCTAATGAAGCATGTATTGCCATTTCAGTGTTCACTCATAAGTATATCCCCTTTTCAATAGTTATAGCATATTATAGCCAGCATTACCTTCAAGATGACAGGGGGTGTTTAAAGTGCTTGAATATTGAAGAACCCCAGAACTAACTGGGACATAAACAGACACTTGAGTTTTATCAGTTTTCTTCAGTTTGGTTTTAGATACAATGTGAAAGTCTTTATGTTGCTCTACAGGAGCTAAAGATGATAAATAGCTGAGCAGGAAGGACATGCTAAATAAAGTGATGTCTGATGACTTGCTTATAAAAATTTTTACGCATGGTATATGACAATAAGAGGGGTTTTAAGGTGGATTTGCTCTTGTGGTGTAGACCTGATCTCTTCTCCAAGGTCCCCAAGCAAGAGACCTCATTATCTCACAGCTCATTTAGGAGATTTGGTTTTAATGCATTATTTGGCAATTTTACTGTGATTTAAAAAAAATATATATACAAATTTAAACGAATAAGAAATGAATTGTGCTTTTGAATTATTGCAAATTAAAGTCCATTTCCATTTCCACTAAAGTCCATTTTGATTATAACTCTACACTGAGTTTTCAACAGCAATTTTCAAGCTAAAATAATGTTATCAAGTAGATTTTAGTTCAGAAATTTTGTACTTGAATGAACTTTTAAAGAGATTGTAGATAAAAATGTACTAATGATACAGCCACATTTTTACACAGAGAAACCCTAGCTGTTACAAAATGTTATTATACTTTGAAGGTGGACTATTTTCAGTGAAAGTAAATAAGTATCATTAATCATATGTTATAAATTGTCAGAGTAAATTATTATTATTATTGTTACTATTATTATTATTATTAATTTTGCAGTGCTGGAAGTCAAACACCAAGCCATGTACTTTCTAGGCAAATATTCTATCACTGAGATACACAGTCTTTAAGAAGTGAAATAGAACATGCCTATCATAAAGGTATATACATCTATGTGAATGTATATATCTACATTCTTACTTTGAACAAACTATTACACCCACAAACTAGACTCTCCTTGCAAGTTTACATGCTTTATCAATTTCAAACTAAAATTCTAATGGAGAGCCAGCATGCCTACAGGTATGACCATAATTCATAATCCTGAAGATTGGATAATATTTCATTTGCTGAGAACTGAGAAGCAAGCTAAAATTCTTAAGGGATTTCTGGGAAGGGATTTCTGAGTGGTCAGTGCTTGAGATTTTTATACAGTAAGTTCTGTTGACCTGAAATGGATTTTGCTTCTAAGAACACATTCACAGAGGTTTCACTGAAGCAAGATTTAAGCTGTAAAGTTGATTTCCTTAGCATCAAAGGCAAATGAACACAGATCAACTCACTTCCTCCACCTGGAGTTGTTAGTAATGGGTTGTTACCACAGGGATGGGTGTCTTCTGGAAGCAGGGGTGGTGGGCAAATCTTTTCCATTTTCCAGTAACCTATGGTAGTGCAAGATGAGGTTAAGGCATGGCTGCATGTTCTGGTTAATACAAGCTTATGGAACCACAGATTGTTAATTAATGAGACATCACCATCATTTGGAAACAAGAAGCTGGCCATCCAGTTAGCCTCACTGTACATAACATGAGTATGCCAGTGAAATCATAGAATTAAAAATATTGAAGTATGGCATAATGAGAAATGTTTATAAAAGTGAAAGTTATTTAATAAAACATAAATTGAATGATTTATGTAGAGTTAGGACTCGGGATGCTGATTCCCAGGTTCTTAACCCCTTTACCAGGCCCTCTTACCCTTGCGTTTGAGGTATTCTGCGATGAGTGCAGCTATATGGATGTAACACATAGCAGCCTACAACAAAAACAGAAAACAGAGATTCCAAGGACGGATTTAACTCTTCAGGAAACTAGTGCTTTCCCAAGGGGAGTCAGTGTGCCCTCTCAGAATACGTCATGTAGATTAACCCTTCATTATGAAAGAAGTGAAAACATTAATCAATTGGACTTTTTCAAAGTTCACCACCAAAATAAAATGAATATTTGAGGATATTTTTTGTTTTTTATTCTTGATATAGATTTGACATTGGATGAATTTGCTCTCCTAAGCATTTTTTCCACAAAATAACCTCCCCTCCTTTATTAATGTCTAATCATAACATTACTATTTTTAAAGCTACATATCTTTTTTCTCAAATCTATATAGACTATAGTATCTGAAGAAAAACGAAATAAAAAACACCAGCCTTCTAAATTTTACTGCCTCTAATGCAGGTTTCTCTTTAATTTCTCTTTAACTTAGAGTTAACCCATCAGTTAGCACTTGGTTGCATTATGTAAGCTAATGTAATCAGCAGATTCTCCTCAAACTGGTTATATGGGTGATATTTTATTTTTCTTACTGATGCTTTTATCATTGCTGGATATATTAACTCTTGACTTGATGAAGGTCCCAGGGCTTCAGAATTCTTCTTTTGAGGTCTCATGAAGTGATCTTGCCATTCTCAGAGAAATTAATGGTAACTGGAAATGTTCACCACACTGGCGGAGCCAGTTTTCTGCTTTCTGTTCTAGAGGCCCTTATTACCAAATGGGCTCCAGGCTTGAGGCTTATCCTAGATAAACTTAGTATCAATTTCGACAGTTCTGGGAAAAGGCAGAACTTCCCTAGTGGTAACCCAGAAGCCCCTGGATGCTATGAATCACTGTGTATAAATCCATTCAGCATTACAACTCGCATAGAAAAGTCAAGTATTGATTTACCATCTTCACACAGTGGGCTCTCTTCGCCATGGCTGGTTCAGATGAACTTTGATGAACTTACCATAGCAACAACCTTCCCTGCTCCACCCCAATTTCAGGGAACAAGTTTGCAAACACAGAATATTAATTCTGATATAATTATTAATTTTGGAGTACTTTTAACAACATTCTCTTTAGCTTTAGGTTTTAGACATCTATCTACTCCTGCACTGCATTTCAAACAGTTGATGTTGCCACCTCCATATCTGGCCACAATCTGATGTCCTCTACTTAGAACCAGGTGTCACTGAGCCCTACATGAAAGTTACTGAACTTGATATATAAATGTATGTTATATACATTGGTGGAAAAGATGGCACTTTTTATACTTCACGCTGTACATAAAAAGCCAATTATTTGGATAAGGAGGGCAATGTTGATGAAGAATGAGTGAGCCTTTGCTCATCACCTCAGACAGGTCTCCATTTCTTGCATGAATCTTGGCCATGCTCTCCAGCCAGGTCCTCCGCAGCTCAGGGGTACTTGCGTAGGAGTTTGCTAGGCTGTATTGGAGGTCCACCAGCATCTCAGGGTCCTTCTCATGCTCTTTCATCTGGGCTGTGGCCATCAACACAGTCCTTATACGTTTAGTCAGATCTTTCACCTCTGCTGGGAAATTACTGTTCTTTGGAAAAGAGAGAGTCTGGGTCATTATCTGTTTAGCATTCAATTATTAACTGCAACCTATACTCTTTGAAAAATTATTTTATTATTTTATGTGTATGGGTATTTCACTTGCATGTATGTTTGTGCATCACAAGTTTGCCTGGTACCTTCAGAGGCCAGAAGAAGGTGATGGATCCCTTGGATCTGGAGTTATGGACAGTTGTGGGCTGCCATGCAGGTTCTGAGAGTAGAACTCAGGTCTTCTGGAAGAGCAGTCAATGCTCTGAAACACTGAGACATCTCTCCAGCCCTTCAACATATACTCTTAATTATGCCTTGACATCACAAGTTCTTATGTTTTATGTGTTGTTCATAAATGTATGCATTCTATACATTGCAGTTGTGACTATATTCAAACATTTGGTAATAAGAATTATGGTGAACTCTACTATCCCATAGCCCAGCTTTCTATCAATAACTTCCTGAGTGCCCTTGAGATTCTGTCCTCTCTGAGTCTAGTTCATGTCACTTGAACAAGTTTTGACTTCATTCCCATTGACAGCATGTGGCACTGGACTGGTCAATCGTATTCTGGATACACACACACACACACACACACACACACACACACACACACACACGTAGATCAAAGATGCTCCTTTTCTTGGCTTGAGTTGGTAGTGTTTGAAGAGGAGCTTCTCCATTCCTAACACAGGTGTCCTTACACTTTCAGAGGGAAATCCACAGAGACAGCTTAAGTTAGGCAAATGGAGAAAAGCTGATGCAATACATAGACTAAAAGTAACAGAGGGAGGGGCTTTCAAAGCATTCTCTTGACCTCTAGATCAAGCCATGACTGAAGCTTTTTCTACCTTTAGCCTTCCAAAAAGGCTAAAAGAAAAAAAAAGAGGAAAAGATGAATTTGCTTATGATGATTATGAATAAATAATGATGTGCCTGGTACACTTCATTATACAACAATTGAGCCTGGATCTTAGAAATTCCACCTAAAACATCATGTGCTGAAAGTGTGAGAACTAATGATTATCAATTTAAATAAGCCAACAGTATGAGCGATCAAAGTCTTATAAGCTAAGCACAGAATTCATAAACATCCCATGATTTTGATGTCAAAGGAAAACTCCACCTCAGTTTGTTTCTGATTCTTTAGAAATAAAGGCCCAGGAAACATCTCTTACTTTCATCTGTTTATCTCCATTGGCAAAATTGTTGGTAATTGCAAGGGAATGTTGAAACCGAGATCCTCCAATCCCTGCATCGGCTATTAACTGGCTCACTGCTTTGATGAGCTGGAAGATAAAAGAAAGAAGGATCCCTCTAGATCAGTGGTTTTCAACCTTCCTAGTGCTGCGACCCTTTCATACAGTTCCTCAGGTGGTGGGGACCCCCAACCATAAAATTATCACTGCTACTTCATAAATGCAGTTTTGCTACTGTTACGAATCAAAGTGTAAATATCTGATTTGCAGGATATCTGATATGCAACCCTTGCGAACAGATTGTTTGGCCCCCCAAAAGAGGTTGTAATCCACAGGTTGGGAAACACTGTTCTAAAGCAAAATGAGAATTTACATTTTGTGTCTTGTGGATGCCTGTGGGAAGATGAGGGCATGCTTGTGTGGGTGCACATCTGTGTGTGGGAGGTCAGAGGTCAACTTTGAATGCTGATCTCAGGTGTCATCCATTTTGTTTTTTGAGACAGGCTCTCTCATGGGTCTGGAGCTCAGCAAGTAGGCTAGACTAGTTAACTATTGGGTTCTTCCCATGTCTATCCCCTCAGTGGTGCGATTACAAGCATGTGCCATTGCACCTGGCTTTTTATCATGGGTTTTAGGGATTGAACTCAGGTTCCCAGGCTTACTAGGCACATAACCCACAGACAGAGCCATCTCCCTAGCCTAGAAACAGTATTTTTAAGGGGACCGACTGGGTTAGATAAATATGTCATTAATTTCTGCTAGTAGGTTCAATGAATGACATCTTTAAGTATACAGTCTTCAGAAGGCCACATGATCTAGAGACCTCATTATAAATGTAAATACCCAAGGAGAGATTCAAGAATCTTGTAATCTTGGGATGCCTTGAAGAAAGACATGGTTGTCTTTAGAACTTGGTGATATTTGGCCTCTAGATTAACCCTGACTGTCAAGAGTTGTTTTGTTCCATGAGATTCTAGGGCATGGGCAGAAGAAACAACATGGTGAGTGGAGATGTGACCTGAAACCTGTTAATTTCTCCCCAGCTCTGCTCTCATTTAAACCAGGACCAAGTGTATTGGGGGAACCTTCCAGGAGGAGTCTGGAAACTCAAGACAGTTAGTGACTGGCTGTCGGGGAACAGGATGCTTTGATCATCTCTGAAACACAGCAGCCATTTTAGCAACAGCACTCATGAAAACTGGCAGGACTTACTTGTAGGTGAGACCGGACAATAGACTTCTGCTTGTTAAATTCAAAATTCTTCCTCATGAAGAAGTACAGAAGGGCTGAGGCCTCCGTCTGAGTCAACCGTGACCTGTGGTTACAGCATTTGAGGACTTCATAGCAGAATGATCCACAGAGGTCAGCAGGCCCTTGAAAAAATGCTGAAGGAAACTAGAGAGACAGAAGAATGAGGGAGTGAGCCATGTTCCTTCATGTCTCAAACTTGGAGAGTAAAATACTATTTAAAATAAGCTTTCTCCATTTGAAGGAGAGGATGGAATTGTAATCCAAGTTCAGTAAGCTCTCCTCTCTTGTATTAATTATCCTCTTGCATTAATATTCCATATATAATAACTGACAAGAACCCAAAATACATGAGATCTTTGAAATGTTCCATTATTCACTTGACACTGTTATAAAAGATGCTCTTTATAGTCATCTTCAATTTTCAAAGATGGCTGCTGTAGCTACCTTGGTATGGAAACTTTAACTTGATGGTGTTTTTTTTTTTTTTTTTTTAAACCAAACTCTCCAGTTAAAAACTCTGAGCAACTATATAACTGGTAACAAGACAGAACCAAAACCTTCTGGAGACAGCAAATGACTAGTATCTAGTGAAACCCAAATAGCACAAAACAAGCCTTTTGCCCTGCACACCGAGAGATGCAAAGATTATTAAGTGCTTATTGTCATCCTTAGCTGAGATTTCACTGGGACCTGGAGCATCCTTACCTTGCACACAAACAGTCTCAAAGAAGCAAACACATGTTTCAGGGCTGTGGCTGACTGGTTGACTTGGAAAAACAGCATGTAAGTATCAAAGACCCTTTTCATGAGTGAGTTTTGACAGTCAGATTGTTGGAGCTGTCTCTGAAATCCAGAATAGATGTTATTTAGGGTAAGTGGAGGAATAATTGCTTTCCTTCAGAAACATTTATTACGAGCCTACCTGTGTTAAGCTTAATCCCGAGTGCTAGAAGAAAATGCTGAGTAAGAAGACATGATTCACGTATACTCACATAGAAGTTTACACAGCAGTGTCAAAACCAAACCGAATCAAACCCAGATAAGGCAATAACTAGAGCAGGAAGATGTGATAGAAAGAGGTTGGAGGTGGATGACTTTGCTTAAGAAGGTCAGCAAAGATTCCTCCAGATGCTGAACAGAACTGAAGGAATGTGCCCCAGAGAGACCTGGGAGCATTGTCATGGAGTAAGAGCCTTGGGTTGGAGAGAAGCTTGGGAGTTCACGGCTGAGAAAGAACAGAGTGGCTGGTGTCTGACTAGTGGGTTGGGTCATGGGGGAGAAGATGAGGTGGCAGATAGGCATTGGGAAAGCCTTTCAGCTGGGAGACAGTCAATGCATATGTCCATTGAGGTATAAAGAAAATAGAGTTGTGTGTTTCTCCCACCAGGCCGGCATTTCACACGAAAGCAAGGTTTTCTTGGTGCAGTACCGCTAGAGGGAGAGGTCTCATTTAACAGATCCAACCTTTCCTAGTGCAGTCCTTAAAGCAGTTCATTTGGTTGAGCTGTAAATGTTTTAATAGCATTATTAAGATGCAATTGGTATGAGAAACTATGCATTCAAAAAGCACAATTGCATAAATTTGACTTCTGAATACACCCGTGAAAACATCGCCACCACAGCCAAGAAAACAAAATATCTACCACTTCCTAAGGTTTTAATATACATTTTTGGAATCTGTATTTCTTTCTTATCGCCACATCTCCAGTCCATCACTGATATGTTGTTCCTGTTTGATGACATCAACAGCACAGTAGTCTTCTCTGATTTGGGTTCTGAAGCTTCATGTGTGGTGTAGCCTGGGCAAGTGGTTTCTTCTTTCTGTTGAGTAGTATTCCATTGTGTTGCAAAAATCTACCTGGTGATGCACACTTTGGGTTGTTTCTGGTGTTTTTTTGTTATTTAGAATAAAGATGTTACACATATTTGTGTGCCAAACTTTATATGGATAGGTGCTACTGTTCAAATGGTTGGTTCCATGATAGATACACGATTAGCACTGAAAATTTTTTTTGTTTTTATTTATGGCTATTGTATGTGCATGAGTACGTGTGTGTGAATGAATGCATGAGTTTGTGCAAGTGTGTGTGTGTGTGTGTGTGTGTGTGTGTGTGTGTGTGTGTGTGACATGTGTGAAAGTGTATGTATGTAGGATAGAAGATGGCATGATATTCTCTGGAACTGGTATTACAGGCAGTTGTGAGTTCCAATGTGAGTGCTGGGAACTGAACTTGATTCTCAACCACTAAGCTATCTCTCTAGCTCTGTAATTAGCTTTTAAAGAAACCATCATAATGTTTTCCAAATTATCTTTTCCCACTTGGATCCTTACTATCAGTGAATGAGAATTACAGTTTCTCTAGGTATTTGTCAAAACATGGTGTGACTAGGCTTGTTAGCACTAGAAATTTTTATCAAGTATATCATGATAACACCTCATCCAAGCTTTATATATATATATATATATATATAAATAATATATATTATTTATATATATTTGTTATATATATATGTATATATATATATATATATATATATATATATATATATATATATATATATATATATATCAAATAAGAAAAGATGCTTGGCATTAACAATTTTCTCTTTCCAAAATCTAGTCATCAGTTAATACATAGCGTTATTTGTCTTTTGCTTTTCTGTTAAACAATATGGAGTCTCATTGTTACTCAGTGCAACATGCTTGACAGAACAGCAAGAGGAACGGGGAAGAAAGACATTATTGAAGTAGTGAAACACAAATACAAAGTGTGAGGATTAAGCAAGCATTAGTCAACTTGTGACAAAATCTGAGAATCTCATTTTTAACATGCTTCCCATTAATGTGTAAGCTGATTTACGTCAGGTTAGCTGATTCCATAAATCATCATAAAAATATTCTTGACTTCTCACGGTTTTTCCTACCTCCCAACTCATCATTTTACAGAAAACATTATGATCATATTCACCTGGTGGACTTGAGTGAAGAGAGACAGCAGGTCTAGAATAGTGAGGCAAACCTCTGTGGCTATATTGGCCTCAGTGTCTACATGGTGGACAATGTCTATTTCATTGGAGTTGCCTATAAAATACAAAATAAAATAGTGCATAAACATGAAAGCCAATTCTTTGTGCGCAGTAAAATATTTCATTCTATTACAGTGTTTACTGGATTTTGATGAATAATTTATAAAATCAAAGTGCCTTTGTTTGATCAATTTCATTTATTTCCTCAATTAAAAGAAAAAAAACCCCACTAGTTAGAGTGTTAGACCTGAATGTTTTTTGCATACATCAGCTGCGGGTTTTCTATTATTTAAAAAATTCTTTTCCTTTAATTCAACCATCAATACAATCATATTTCTTCTGTAATTAGTCTGTTTAAAGTTCCTGCTTTTGGGCTAATAGAGTAAATATGTGATCTCAGTGGACAGTCTACAACAAACATCCTCCTCCGAAAGGCACATAGTGTATTTAGAGATTAAGGCAACACAGATTTTAAACAAGTAATCATGGGCCACATGCTCATAATTTCCAGGCTTCACAATACCAGGTTCTATTTTTATCTCATTGCCAAGCTGGACTGTGTGTATCTCTGGAGTGAGTCATGATGTCATGGTTGCTGGAGTCATGATGTCATGGTTACTGGAGTCATGATGTCATGGTTACTGCTTTTGGGACATGGGCATTTTTCTCCTCTTCCACTAGAGCCAACAGTAATTACCTGATTGAGAGAGAGCCCATAAACCCACAACACCAAAAGTACCCCAACAAGCTGCCCTGAGCCCATTACATTGAGTTTCATTTTTTTCCTTTCTTCCCTGTGAGAGCATTGCTTCTTATTTGTTTGTTTGTTTGTTTATTTATTTATTAAGTTACTCCCTGATGATTCTTTCTTCTAAGCAATGTTTCCAGGCCTACGGCAGACTTGAGAAGAGTGGTTTCAATGGTATACCAACAATCCTCTCATCTTATACACAGTGCATTTCCTGTCCTACACACACACACACACACACACACACACACACACACACACACACACACACCGAGAGAACAACTCTCATTGCTTCTGGTTCACTTACTGTTCATGGTGTTGTCCAACATCTGTAAAAGCTTGGGGTTGGAAAGTGCATTTTTGCCCCGAATTATAGGCAAAGTTTGAGATCGGTGCTGTTTATGTCCTTCGTGACCAGAAGTGGTATGCATCCTGGAACAGAGAGGGGAAATGTGGCTGATGCTATCTGCCAATGCAGTAGTCAATATTCATTCAAATACTGTGCACTGAGACAAATATATAGAACATTTGCAAAGAACCTTTTCACTGGTAATATTGACTATAAGCAGCACAATGAAGAGACTTTTAAATACATTTGAAGGAATTCATTTAAGCACTAATAATATTAAGAAAGATATATAATGGGGCAATGCCACAGTGGATGTCTTTTTTAGCATATTTTGATTTTCTTCTTTTCTTTATTACCAAGAACCTTGTTATATAGATTCAGCCATCTAAAACTGTTCTCTGGCCAGGTGGTGGTGGCACACGCCTTTAATCCCAACACTCAGGAGGCAGAGGCAAGCAGATCTCTGTGAGTCCGAGGCCAGTCTGGGCTACAGAGTGAGTTCCAGGACAGGCTACAAAGCTACACAGAGAAACCCTGTCTCGGAACCCCCCCCCCAAATCAATCAATCAATCAATCAATCAATCAATCAGTCAATCAATCAATCAAACTGTTGTCTGACCTTGTCACCAACTTCATTGTATGCTCAGATAACCATACGATCATACAATTTTTAGGCAGACAGGACCTCAAATCGTTATCTGGCCTCATCTATTGCTTTTAAGCAAATAAAGTCATGTCTATTTTGTAAGTGAAGATGTAGCTACGGATGTGTTCACCTCACCCAAACAAACAAACAAAAACAAAAAACCCCCAAACTAAAAGACACTCAAAATAAAACTGTTTGTAATTCATTATTGCTTTTATGGACTTACAACAAATTAAGACTGCTGAGTTAACTACTGACTAGGCAGAAAGGGAATTAAAAATATATACAGACATGTCCCCCCACCCTTTAATTTAGAAGCAAAGTACAAAATAGCTGAAGGAAGCCCTTTCTCTCATCTAGTTTTGCATATGGGAATTCCTATGCATAACGATTTATTTGGGCCATGCCCCTTGTGAAGCTGATGTGGAATCAGTGTCAGGAAAATAACATTTGAGGGTCTTCTAGTTGCTCATCTGGGATGGCAATGATAACGGCCTTCAGTGTGTGTCTTTCAGTGCTTTGTAGCATGTCCACCTGGAGAAACTAGCCAGCCTGTTTGTGGAGTTAGGAATGCTCCCTGCTTGCCACATTTTCATTTGTCCAAAAAGTAGCCTGGTGGTGAGAGATTCACTGTCATGTAAATTACCCATAAACAACACCTATGTGCAGAAGGCAGCCAATGAGAGATGGCTTTAAGCGTCAAACCCCAGAAGGAACTCTGACTTTTGTCCTTGTCACAGTATTCAAGGCTGTTTGAATCTGGCTGAGTCAAAGGATCAACCTGGGCTGAAGCCTGGGAGAGCAGACTTTGGCTTTCTGTGACCTAGGACATCTGGATCGTGCCTGAATCTACAGGCAGTAATGAGTTCTGAGATATATGGATGGGACTTTGGGGACTGAATTTTTCTCCCAGATTTTGAGCCTATCACAGTCTGGAGGGAGGGGGGAAGCCCTGGTTTCAGGAGATGAGGGCCAGTGGGGGCAGGGTCTGTCCAGCCTATCAGGAACCTTAAAACTTGTCCATAATACATGATTGACTCGGTGACCTTAGGTGGGTAGCAAATGCTATGAAAGATGAGAAGCATTTCTTTCTTGCCTTCTCTTGTATTACAGTTTGCAAAGCAAACTCATGATTACATCTTTTAAATTTACTTTCCCACTGGAGGCCAATTTCTCCAGGTCCCCATGGATGGCAGCAAAATTTATTTCGTTATTTATTGACTACATACATTTTCCTTTTCTTCCTAAAGATCTTTTCTAAAATATCCACATCACATATTCTTATGATATGCCTGGGAAGAATAAATCAAACATATGAAAGTTTGGGGAAATAATTTTTATTTATTAGACCCACAGGACCTTGGAGGTGGAATTTCAGGGCAAGTCATTCTGCCTGGCAGGTTAATGAGGGAGGGAGTGGGCTCTGCAAGATTGAAGATCATGTAGTAACTACGTAAGTTAAGAAGACTTGGGAGGTCACCCATGCTTCTTCATGGCCCCTGACCCTTTAAAGAACAGTGTGAGCTTCAAGAACACTAAGGAAATCTTATAATTACTCAACAGAATTCGGAGTCATGATCCCAGAGTTTCTTTTTCCTACACTGCTCAGAACTAAGGGAACGTTTTATTGGAGTCCTGTGCACCTTTTGGTCTTAGCTAAATTGAAATGCCTATTATTGCTTTTCCAATCAAGGCTTTAACTGGCTATAAACAAAGCATAGTCTTTAGTTTTTGTTTTTAAGTCAGTGAGGAAGCTGGAGAAGTATCTAAGGAGTTTCTTCAGATAAACATAATGCTGCTGAAAACTGCATTTGTTTTGATGTATGTACATGTATAAGTGTATCCACCCTCATGTGTACATGTTCACATATAAAGAACACATACACGACTTCAAATATCAAGCAATGGTGATATTACCATTGTGACAAGAGACCTGAGTTCTGGCAGGAAGGATTGGATCCTTTCAGAGTTCCATTGTTCTGGGTAGACTGCACAAACTTAAACGCTGCAGCGATTTTTCTGGAAGGAACACACATTTCAATCATAACTCTGTGTTTATAATTTATATATGAAAACAGAATGCTAAGAGACTAGCAATTACTGAACAATAAAATATTTCATATTCTGTGAATTAATGAAAAGTAAGGGGCTGGGAGATGGCTCAGTTGGTAAAGAGCTTGCTACGAATGAAAGCACTGGACCTGCATTCTGAATTTCAGCACCTATGTAAATGCCTGAGAAGCCTGGAGGCGCATCTGTCATCCCAGTCTCAGGATGCAGAGATCAGGAAACCACAGGCAAGAGAGCTAGCTAGAGTAACCATATTGGGAAACTCTGGCTTCAAGGGAAAGGACCTCGACTCAGTATTTTTGGTGGAAAGTGACTGACCTTGTCATTAACTTGATTGTATGCTCAGATAACCATAGGATCATACAATTTTTAGGTAGACAGGACCTCATGCCTATGTAAATACTGAGTTGAGGTCTTTTCCCTTGAAGCCAGAGTTTATCAATATGGTTACTCTAGCTAGCTCTCTTGCCTGTGGATCCTGATCTCTGCATCATGAGACTGAGATTACAGATGCGCCTCCATGCTTCTCAAGCATTTACATAGGACCTGATGCCAACCTCTGGTTGCATCCAAACACTTGCAAACACATACAGCCCGGCACCTCATACATAAGCAAAATAAAAATAAAATCAGGATTTCAGTTTCTTCTGAGAATAGGGAATTAGAGGGCTTTGAATGTTCTTGTCTTTGTGACAAATGATGCCAGCATGAAGTAATTTTAGACTAATTTTTGTTTTTAGCTTTTTAGAATCATATTCTCAGTCAGGCAGTGGTGGCACACGCCTTTAATCCCAACACTCGGGAGGCAGAGGCAGGCGGATCTCTGTGAGTTCAAGGCCAGCCTGGTCTACAGAGGAATCATGTTCTTAAATAGATGTGTTTCATCCATATAAATCAATCTCTCTCTCTCTCTCTCTCTCTCTCTCTCTCTCTCTCTCTCTCTCTCTCTCTCTCTCTCTCTCTCTCTCATCTATCTCTGTCTATCATCTCTATCCATCCATCCATCCATCCATCCATCTATCCATCTATCCAATCTATATAATGAAAGCTCTCTCTCTCTGTCTCTGTCTCTCTGTCTCTCTCTGTCTCTCTCTCTGATCCTGGTGTGCTTCTGGAGGTCAGAGGATAACCTCAGTTGTTAGTTCTCACCTCCCACTTTGTTTGAGACAGAGTTTCTTGTTTACCACTGTGTATGCTAGATTATCTGACTCGAGACCTTCCAGCAGGAAGAGAATTCTCACAGGAGCACTGTGATTATAGACTTATGCTCTATGTCTGGCTTTATGTGAATTCTGGGTGTCTATATACACACTGAGCCATATTCACAGCGCCATGAAATTTTTAAAAGACTTTATTAGTCTACTGGAATTTAAAACAATTACCTTATTATATTACGTTTTCCCAGGTATCTAAAATTTTGAAGACAAACACTAGAAGGGGAAAAAAGTCACATTCTAATTATTCACATTCTTTAATTTATACACAATAATTCATCTAAATATGTGGAAAGAAAAATAGTAAATTTTCTTTACATATTCCATATATGATTATTGATATTTATTTACCATAAGGCTTCTTTGAATGAAGAGTGGTATAGTGAGCTATTTTGAAAGTTCCAGAAAATAAGTTATTGGGTCAACCGTAAACTTACTCCAAGATGCTGAAGAAGTCTGACACCTCAGGACTGGGAGCTCTCTGCCAGTAGGCAATCAGAGTCTCTAGAAAGAAACAACATGGCGTGAGGCTCTTAGAAACGTAGGCTTCTTTCTTTTGCTCCTTTTAAATTGACTTGAAGTCATTCTGCTTACCAACTGAAATGGTCTTCATAATATGAAGAAAGCACATAAGAAGACTCCTGGTTTCTGCTTGATCTAATTTGTCAAATCGAAGAGTTGACCCAATCAAAGACAAGGGCCTTGGGATCTGAGAATCAAAGGACCAGTAGGGATGAATAAGACTGAGAGCATCCTGGCTTTCAAGTATGGTACCTGATGTGTGTGGTGGAGAGGGAAACTGTACCTTTTCACAGTTGTCTGTCTTCTCACTGCTCTTCTCTGTGGTGCTTGGGTTGGATTCGAGGCTTGCTAAGGATGCTCTGGAATCTGCATGGTTCACTGTAGAAATAGCTATTGATGAAAATGCTGTAAACACAAGCCACAGCACACATATGGTGATGAGATGTATGAGCACAGACAAGAACTCAAATGATGAAACAGAGTTGCTCATTGTTGTAGTGGATCGAGCATTGTGAAATAAAATCTAGGATTGACATGGAAGGCATACAACACTTAAAACATCACACAACAGTGGCCATGATAGGTCTAGAAAAATTTAAACCATTTTACATGGATATAAAGTTTGTCCTTTTGATCTCTTAAAATGCTTTTAAAAAATAGACAAAGCTAACTTCTATTTTAACAGAAGATGATTCAGGGAAGGAGTGTTTAACTTGACAGTTTATGAGAAATAAAAATGACTTTTCCAAAATAGTCCTTAATATAATCTTTGAAGCTGAAGAGCTCTTATATTTTAAGAGGCTGTGCATAACAAAATCCTAAAGACTGTTGGCAGAATGAAGTAACTTGATAACATCTGAACAGACAGCTCTTTAAGCCAAGTAGAAGTGAAAGTCACTGGATAACATTCAAAGAAATATGTTAAAGACTCGTTATATAACGTGGTGTACTTTGCCAGGTGTATTATGCATATGAATTATGGATAGAAAGCACTATGATGTATAATGTAAACATCGATGAGTGTTAAACATGAGTGTTCTCAGCAGGTCTTGAGTACCTGCTATGGAATTTAAAACATCTTTGGAAAATGATGTATCCACAGAAGTTGCATGTTTCATGGACGTCTGGGTTTGGAATCCTCCATTAGTGCTTAGGTCATCTCTAGATCCCTGCATTCAAAGTGGAGAAGAGAATTAGGGTGTTTCAGAATGGTATGTCCCCATGCCTTTTACATCCCTTTCAATTAGATATTCAACTGTGACATTTTATATTCTAGCAAAGATGTTCCACTGAAGTTGGCAGTGGAAATGAATAGGCAAAAGCATAGTCGTGCTCACAATTTGCTTTTCTTAAGCAAAGTTTTAAAGTTTTTATTCTTCTACAGTTTCCTTCTCGCACTAAGTCTTTATCACACTTTTATGTCTTTTGTTTTTGTTTCTGCTTTGTGAGTCAATGGGTTTGACAGGCTACTTGAGTAGGTATGGGCTAGCCACTGGAGCATGAGTAACTCAACAGTGGCTACATCATTAAAGACAAGGAATCCCTGTTCTCCAGCAGCCCTCCACTGCCATTAGCTCCCAGGGTGGGTGAGGTCCCATGACCCCTCCCCATCTATGATTGAATATTTACTGGCTCAGTCCTATGCAGGTCCTATTCAGGCAATCACAGCTGTTGTGAGTTTCTGAGTTTAAAAACCATGACATATTGTAGTGGTATTGTGTTCCCCAAAATATTTTGTACCCTAATAAACTTATCTGGGGTCAGAGAACAGAATAGCCACTAGATACAGAGGCTAGAAAATGGTGGCACTCACGCCTTTAATCCTAGCACTCCAGAGGCAGAAATCTGTCTGGATCTCTGTGAGTTCAAGGCCACATTGGAAACAGCCAGGCATAGTGACACATGCCTTTAATGCCAGAAAGTGAGCCTTTAATCCCAGGGAGTGATGGCAGAAAGCAGAAAGGTATATAAGGTATGAGGACCAGAAACTAAAAGCTTTTGGCCTGGTTAAGCATTCAGGCTTTTGAGCAGCAGTGCAGCTGAGATCCATTCTGGGTGAGGACTCAGAAGCTTCCAGTCTGAGGAAACAGGATCAGCTGAGGAATTGGCAAGGTAAGGTGGCTGTGGGTTGTTCTGCTTCTCTGATCTTCCAGCATTCACCCCAATAAATGGCCTTGGGTTTGGTCTTATTAATAAGAACTTTTTAAGATTCCTGCTATAACATATGACAGCGTTTCACAGCCCTCCTCTTTAATGTTTGGCTCTTTCTTTCTTCCCACTTCTTCCCACTCTTCTGGGAACTTTTAAGTGATGTAGCAGAGATAATCTTTCAGAGGTGGGCTGGAATAATTACTGATATAGTGATGTATTAAATTATAGATGTAATTATCATCATATTATGTATATTATTATCACTAGCAACTAGATTTGAAATAGTTATGTTACAATCATTGTGGTAAATGTTTTCTCTTACACAATTTGATATGAGGGATTCCTGTTATGTTAGGTGCTTTAAACAAATATGAAAACAGAGGCCTAGAAAGCTTGGATAACTTTCTGAAGGGTATAAACATGTTACATGATGCTGATGGGATTTGGTCAAGGTTCCTCAAACAAAAACATATTTAATGGCACAACCTCAACGTTTAGTAGGTCTTATCTTGGACTATTACTTGGACTACCTTACTTTTGTGAGGCAAGGTCTCTCAATGAACCTGGAGCATAAAAGTTTGCCTAGAGTGCCCGGCCAACGAGCCCTAGGGAATTTCCTGTCTTTACCTTCTCAGTGCTGAGATTACCGATTCACGACACAGCATTCAGACTTTTATGGAGATATTGGTGATCAAAGTCAGGTCCTCATGCTTGCATGCAAGCATTTTACCAACTGAACATCTCTGATCCCCTTAAATAGATTACTGTGCTGTGACCATGCTGGCTGGGTGGAGAATACTCACAATGGGCTGCATTGGGGCTTTGCCTACTTTGACTCTGTAAGACACTTAGCTTCTGTGGGAAGAAGATGATGGGAAGTAGTAGCTGAATGTTGTACATCGAAGATAAGGCCATGAAGACATTATTCAAGCTGAAAAAACTGTGAAGGCTTTGGTGATGATGCAGAGAATAAAGGGAACGAAAACAGTTCTGAAGAGAGGGGTGGGGGCAGGTAGAAGCTGCTAGCAGCCATTAGGGACACACGGTATTGGTGTAAATACTTGTCAGATTGTGTGGTTTAACGCCTAGCTCGTTTATAGGTAGGAAGAAATGGTTACCCAGGACATAAATATAAATAAGAGAATTTCCTTAAACGAAAGAAATTAGGTGAGATGTGCAAACATACCTGATTGGACGTATTCACAGTGAAAGGATAAAGGTCCTTCAGGTAGATTCTTGGCATATTGTCCAGCAGCATGCCATACAGAGGCATGTACAGACTTGCTATCTGTGCCTGCTTCCTCTAGGTGAGGGCAGACAAGGAAATGGTTCACATGAAAATCAATAGACTCAAGGGTTTTATATTCACTTAATGCAGTGAGCCATTAAATAGTGTTTGGGGGAGAGGGAAAGAAAGGCTACTTACGGGTTCTCTGTATCGATCATCGAAAGAATGTTTAGCCATTAGATTTTTTAGGACAGCTAAAGCTAAGTGCCTGATATCTTGATCCTCCTGCAGGGCAAATCCAACTTCCCGGAGCAGAATTCCGATTAAGAAGTGTTTGCGGCAAAATTCATTTGTGACCGAGTATTCAGGCATATCTTTGAGAGGAGGAGATGATGTTATTGAAAACCGAATAACCACTTTACGATTACAAAAGGCAAATTGGACTGTTACTAAAAACCCTGCCCCCAAGCCAAAGGGAGTCACAGTGCAGTCTCGCTACAGAGATGTGGCCTTTTGTGGCCTTTGGGGTGTCTAGTCAGATGGTAAACCATTTGCTTACATAAACACAGACTCAAATACTAACACAGCATGTAAATAGCTACAACCTAGCAAATGGCCTGCTCACATCACTGCAGGGCTAAAACAAAAACATGCATTGTCTATAGGAATCGAGAAAGGTCCTAGGAAAAGAGGGCTAGGCCGAGCTAGACCTTGGAGGTTTGCTAATGGTCTAGAGTTATTGTGGGAGTATATGGAGGCACTGGAGACAGGGGAGGATGTTGGGAAAAGGGTAATGTTTATGTTCAATGGCACAGAGTTCTGAAATATAGACAAGTATGTGGGAACAGACATGTGGGAAGGGTTAGTAAATACAGTGGTCTAAAGAGGAGGCGTGGGGATTGAGTTTGAGATACTGGGGGTAGATGTGGAGAAACCCAAATACAAATTCTGTATCCAGTACTTAGGTCCACCTGTAACTCCAGTTCCAGGGGATTCAATGCTCTCTTTTAGTCTCTGCAGGAACGAGACACCCAGGTGGTACACACGTACATACATGCAGGCAAACATTCTTAACACTTAAAAATATTCATCTTAAAAAATGATAAAATATAAATAATCTATACAAGTTAATGGCAAAGCAAACAAAATGACATCCCAAACCCAAATAATCAGATTCGAAAGGTGGTAAAGAACTTGAATAAACAGTTTTCTAAGGAGGACATTCAGGTTCCCAGCAAGAGGATGGGAGAAGTGTTTAATGCCGCTAATATAACCAGGAAAATGCAAATCATAGTCACAATGAGCTATCAGCTAATTCCTGTCAGAGTGGCTACTATTAGATGTCATGTGACAATGACTGATAGGGACAGAGTGGAGAAGCAGGAACTCAATACACTGTTCAAGTGGGTTTATATATTGGTGCAGCCAATGGAAAACAACGGGGCTTCCTCAGATAAGTAAAGACATGACCTCTGCATCACTTAGAGTTACAACTTGAGGATATATGCCCAAAGGAATTGAAATCAGAACACTTCTTTTTTCTTTTTTAACCAATATATAAAAGACGTGAAATTTCTTCAGGTGAACAAGGCAGCACGTAATGTTTATATATGTATACACACACACACACACACAGACACACACACATACACACACACACACACACACCACATGCACACACACACACACACCACATGCACACACACAGTGTTGCATAATGTTTTAATCAGCTAAGCATATCCATCTCCTAAATATTTGTTATTTTTCTCTCATGAGAACATTCGAAGTCCTTTCTTCTTGCTTTTTGAAATGCATGGTACATTGCTGTTACCCACAGTTCCTCTACCACGTGACCGCGACCAGAACTTCTAGCTTCTACTGAACTGGAACTTGCTATGTTTTGATGAGCCTTTCTCCATCGTTCCCCTCCATACTTCCGGAGCCTCTCAGAACCACCACTGTTTTCAGAACCACATACAAATGAGATCAGGTGTCACTGGTCCTTACTTCTGGCTCACTTAGCTCACCAGAATGAGATCCGGTTCCATCCATCATGCCCCAAGTGACAAGGTCTCATTTTTAATGGGAAAACAGTAATCCACCTTGCCAGATACATTTTGTTTGTTAGCAGTTGGAGCCCTAGGCTGCTTCCACTTCCTGTCTCCTGTGAATAGTACTTCAGTGACCTAGAAGTGCAGCCTTCTCAAGGACACAGCAATAGTACGTTTGCTTATTCACCCACCAGCGGGATTGCTGGATTGTACAGCAGCTCCGTATTTATTTATTTATTTTGAGGGACCTCCAAACTCTGTTCACTTACGGCTTTACTAATTTACATCCCCACCAAGAGTGTACCAAGGTTCTCTTTTCTCCACACATCTCATCAGCGTCTGCCACTTTAGACTTTTTTTATATAAAATGAGTATCTCAGAGAAATATCTGCAACCCCATATTTGCTGGGATTTTATCCCAAAGATATGGAAGTGGGGAGGGATGTTCTGCTTTTTGCAAATAGTAGAGGAAACTGGGAAGTGAAAGCAGAAACAGAGATACCGCAGGATCTCATTGTAGATGTGAAAAAGTGAGCTCAAGGAAGTATGCTGGAAAAGGGGTTGTGAGGGGTGGGGGGATGAGAGAAGTGAGGCATCTTCCTCACAGGGTGGAAACTCGGTGACAGGATGAATACATCATGAGACCAAGTATGTAGCGCTGAAATTGTAGTTAGTAGTATCGCATTGTCCAAGCCATATAGACCAAGTTGTAAGGAATAAATGTGCGTACCCGGGAGCTTTCTTTTTTTGTACATATGAGGAAAATTTCAGATGACTTGGGAAGTTAAAACTTTGCAACGCTTGGAGAATAAAATATAAAGGAATTAAAGGTAGGGCATCAAATTCTGTGTGACAAGAGAGAAGTTCAGATATGTGTTTGGGTACATTGGTTCTACGTTAACACACAGGAGTTGGTAGAGCCTGTGCTCATTAACAAGAGAATACGGCTATGGTGCTTATGTAGGTAACATGAAATATCATTATTTACCTGAGGCATGTAACTCTTGAATTGATTCTGAAGGCGTCAGAGGATCTAGATTTAGTATGAACAGAGAATAACTTCAGATACATCCAAATTCAGATATGTACATACATCCAATCCAACTAGTTTAACTTATCATAGAAATTTAAAATGTATTTCAAATTATTTGCTATTATATCACCATTTTCAAGAAAAATGAAGCTGTATGACTCCCCAAAAGAATTTCATGAACAAAATTATTTTAATTCATAGCCTTGTATTTGAGAGCCATATTTTTGTAGCAAAAATCTGCCCACTATGGGATGTATAACAGATTATCAGGACTTTTTCTGTTTTGTTGACTGAGAATAAATAACTGGAATTAAAATAACCAAACAAAGGTTTGATCCCCTCCAGAATATCTTAGCCAAGAACCTAGCCAAGAATAACTCAGCATTAACTTTAAAAAAAGAAATTCTCCTCTTCTCCCTCCTCTTTCCCTCCCCACCCCTTCTTACTTATTTCCTTTTCTTTAGTGCTGGGGATCAGACCTCAAGTTTCACACGTTCTAGGCAAGGACTCTACTATTGAGTTATACTTTAAGTACAAGCAAAAGGACATCCCAAACAGACAAAAAACCCGGAGTCTCCCAATGCTACTGTCTGACCTAAGATTTCTACTCTTTCTCTCCACTACGGAATGCGTACAATATACTAGAAAAGGAACGGTATAGTGTTGATAGACTACGTTTAAAATGAGAACAGCACCGTATTTCCGGGCCTGCTATTGTAACTTCCTTTCTGCAGAGTCAGTACAAGCTGCCACAGGTCTGAGGAGGCTCTGTACCTTCTCATTTTCTCATTTCTTGACCATGAACACCGCAGTGGCAACAGTGTCGGTAGCAAGGTACTTCAGGACTCTGACTCAATTTCAGTTCTCTCTTCGTATTTTGATGCTCAACTAGTTTCTGATGTTTACATTCTCTTATCATTTTCCCCCATACGCACATACACATGCACGTAGAATGGTTTTAAATTTACAAAATAAATTAAACCTCTTGTGTGCAGTATTTACATGTAATAATGTATATCAGATTTAGTAAATGAAATGTGCTCCATTCTTACATCTTCACCCAATCTCTCTGGCCTAGGAGTGTCAAGAGTTTATAAAGCTGCTCCTCTCCCTCCCTTCTTTCTTTCCTCCCTCCCTCTCTTCCTTCTTTTTTCCTTCCTTCCAACTTTCTTTGCACAACTCATTCTAGCAACTTTATTCTAATGCAATTATGCATGATAATTAATAATCTTTACCATGATTATACTCACAACCTTTTCCTCCCTGTCTTTAGATATCAAAAATCATGGAAATCTGTCCTTTGGAGCTACTAGGATTCTAGGTTACTATTAAACCCTAAGTTAACCTGTAAGCCCCACCTGCCTGAAGACCAGGTAACTTCCTCAATTCTGGGAGTTGTAGTTCTTGAAAATAACAACAAAGCCTCATGGGAAAGGATGGTGGCCTATGGGTTTTGTCCATATAAGCCCTGACAACATGTGTCTCAGGGCCACTCAGCTGTAAAGTTTCCAGGAGTGGTCCTGACCAAATTCCATCTTGGTCAGTATATAATATTTTAATAAAATAGCTTGCTTTAATCTGGTCAAAACGGTAGAACTGGTTTTTGTCCAGTGAATCTCAGGGTTAACAGCTACAATTCTTTGATTTATAATAACAAGGTTTAAAGTTCTGTTGGCTTTCTCTTTGACGAAAAGGGGAAGGGAAATACAGAATTGTAGTCATCAACCATATGGGGCAACTTCTTTTGGACTTTTATTAGATTACTAGGCTTTCATACCCAAGTTACATCTTTAGACAGAATTGTTATGGGATCTGGAGAACAGAGGCAGAACAAATGATCGGCCATGTAAGAAGTTGAGAAGACACTGGGCCTTGTTACCTGGAATGTTTGCTGATCTTATGGGGAGGCATAAGGGAATGAAGTGCTCATGTTGACAAACTTCTTGAAGAAAATCAAACTTATACTGGCATAAAGTCTGAAATAGAGACAAACAGAATGGCTATTTGCATATCAAGAATTTCATAAAAATAGGCAAAAAAGGCATGTGCTTCAAACTGACCCCCACAAAGAAGAAATAGTAATTCCGTATGACCACCAAGTAATTCTTAGGTTTAATGGAGTCTGCTTCTTGTAGTCACACTCCTGATCTTTGTACACCGCTCAAGGCCACCTAAGGAAAGGAGACCAACTGCCACATTCAGCTCATGAGAGAAAATCCCAAGTCATGCCTTTAGCTTATTTCATATGTGTTTATTGTGTCTTCACTCCTGTTGCATCATGTGAACGGAGCTCTCTCAAGCATCCAACTCAAATCACAGAACAGACTGTGATCAGGAGGAGGTGAGGTCCACAGTTAAGGAAGACAATGGTACATATTATCTGAAGTGGAGTCAACTTCACACGCCACTAGTTCTCAGTATCATTAACTTCCCCACTTCCCCTTGTCTTTGCAGAAAGGCATGTCTTTTCCATCTGAATTTGGACAGTGAATCACAGAGCGTAGACTTGGTCTAAGATAACTGTAATTCATGTCTTAGGACAATCACATCAGTAGGAATGTCTAGCATAGTTATAACAGTTTTATATCCTCTCTCATGTATGATAGATAATCATTCTTTAAGAGCGAGTTAGCTTGTCACTACTGTATTTACTGCTATCAGCTCACAAAATATAAAAATACCCCTTTACCTAAGATTAAACTTCTATTTTCTGGCAACATCATTCAATAATGTAGAGCATTGCCATTTCAAACAAGAACAGTATTTGATGTACCCTTTTACTATGTGAACAAGTGTATAATTAAGTTATACACACATATTAATTATTCTTCACTGAAAATATGCCACTTGATCTTCAGAAAAATATGTAGGTCTAGTACAATTATACTTAAGTGAAGATTATTCACATTTCATGCATGATAGCAACTCAACTGAATATTCTTTAAGAAATAGTTAAAGGACCTTTGGGATAGAACTAAGGCTATTCCTAGAATACACTTTACAGATATGAGTGCATCTATGAAAAAACCCAGAAAGATCTCAAATAAATAACAATGTATATCTCAAGGTCTCAGAGAAAGAAGAACAAATTTCAACAAAGTAAATGACAAAAATAACAAAGGTCCAGGGAAGAAATTAATGAAATAGAGACTAAAAGAATAACACAATGAATCAACCAAAGAGTTGTTCTTTTGAAAAGATAAATATGATTAATACACCTTTATCCAAACTAATAAAAGAAAAAAGATCCAAATTAATAAAATCAGAGATAAAAAGAGGGTATGTGCAATGTACATACAAAGCACATACATACAAAGTACCAATGTACATACAAAGTACAATGAATGTAATATGTATGTATGTACAAAGTACATACATACAAAGTACAAAAATGTACTTTGAAATCAAGTACAATGAAGTCCAGAAGATTGTTAGGGAATGCTTTGAAAACACAACTCTTGGACATCTAAATTAAACAAGTTATTAGTCATATATTATCTAATATAGTTAAATCAAGAGAGTACAAACAACTTAAACATCCATAACAGTCAATGAGATTAAAATAGTCATAAGAAGCCTGTCAACAGAGAAAAGTCCCAAACCAGATAGTATAGACCTCTTTTTATGACTCACTAAAAGGATGCTGGGTTAGTGTTCCACACAGAGATCACCTTAGTTAGTTATCATGCTGGACTTGGCAAATGATCACTTTCATCCCTGGTCCTTACCTTGAACTCACCAGAGGAGAACATGCTGATGTAATTGTTCACCATCTTAAACACGAATCCCCGGTCCATAAATGTAAAGCAGCGCTAAGAAGATAAAATTCCAAAGTTGTCTTTTTACTTGGAGGGATTTTAGAAAAGATAATTGTATACTGAAGCAGTGTAATATTTAACTAAGTGTGATATGTGTTTAAAAAAATCTATAAAGGATGTTAGAACACCCATCTGCGTATAGCAAGTAATTAAAATGCCATAGATAGTATAAATGCCTGAAATTCCATATCTGCACCTATCAGCTGTTTAAATATTGCTTGGAATCTCGCAATGAACTATTTTAGACTTTTTCTTTCATATAGAAAGCTGTTTACTTTTTAATTACTTGGTTACATTTTATTATTGTTTTTAGTACATTGATCCCAGAGTTGCTCAGGTGGAGACCATCTGCTACACACTGCGGGTGGGATGGGAAGTGGTAAAACGGGCCAGCAGTCTTTTCATTCTTATTGGCTTCCTTCAACAGGGGACTGTTCTTTATTTCTTCCAGGGAAGCATACATTTGAAGAGGAAAGAGAGGAGATCCTGCCATTTCTATTGGGGAGCTGTTTGTGTCTTGCTTTTTCTGTTGTCAGATCCTGTTAGTCTAGCCAGGAAGGTCTTAGGTCAAATTTATAACGGGCACGTTGATGGTTATGGAATATGTCCTTTTCAGCATCTGGCAATACTACTGTTTCTATCAGTTCCCTCTTCACTCTGGACCCTGGTCCTTTAGCCTGGTGGTAGGAACTGATTTATGATGACCAGTAAAAATGATTGTGGGGGAACATTCAATTATTTCCCAAGTACAGGTTATCTAGCCAAACAGATTAGATATGAAGACCTTCCCTTGTAGAAAGGTGCTTAGCCAATTCTTTTTACTGTTTACAATGTTTTTAAACACATTTATTAATATTCGAGGTCCATCTTATATATTATATTTTCAAAAGCTAGTTGAAATAAAACAGGGATCAGTCAGATGAAGAGGCAGCAGGACATGGACATTGAACAGGAAAAGCAACATTTGCCTTGACGTTATGCTACAAAAGAAGAGCACTTGAACAGACATGCATCAGAAAGAGTTGAGACTCAATTTGGTAGGAAAAGAAAAAGAAAGGGAAAAAACAGAAAAGCTATACAGTTTGCTGAGCTGTGGGTCTGTGTAAGACTCACCTGCTTTAAGGAGAGAACAATAAAAACACACAAGATTTTGGCACAACACTGTAAAAATGGTTCGTTTCATGATGTAGGTTGAGGGAGGATACCTGAGAACCCAGGGCATGTTTATACCCTCAAAGGGCTTCCATAGAGTCTGTCCTCCTGCTGACTCGAAAACAACTAGCACAATTATGGTCTTATAAACTTCCCATCATTAAATACCAATGACGGACAGTTATTTATGGCTTAGATCTGGAATGCCCCACCCTGATCTGAGCATCGCGTTTTAATTCATCAGTACCCGTGTTATGTTGTTATTTTAATAGTTATGGAGCCTTACCTTTAGGACCTAAGGCTTGGCTAGTGGGCATAGGTTGATGGGGTAGGACTCTGAAAGTTCTACCCTTGGCCTTCCTTCTCTGTTCTGTTTCCTTGTGTCAGCCATGTGAACAAGTTGTCACACACCCCTGACACCAGAGAACAGTAGTTCTACTTGGCCTTCCCTCGGAAGATGGATCGTGACACTCCGAATCCAGGAGTCATAAATCACTCCTTAAGTTGCTCCTATCAAGGATTTTGTGACAGCCAGCAGAAAAGTAAGGATTGCTCTGATTCACAATATTTGACTATTGATGAGGAATTAGACAACCAAAAGTGGGAAACACTGAGAGCCTTCTTGAGGAATGGCCATTAACAGATTTCCGGGAGAACAAGAGATTTGTAATGCAGTACCAAGAGGGCAGTGCTGGGGTGGGAAAGCTCAGGGCTCCTCAGTTCCTGGAATTGGGCCAAATGAAGACTTTCAATTTTACATTTTCCAAATCTGGTTTTAGCTCCTTTCTTTTTCTCCAGTACTTTTAACAATGATCCCAAAAGCATTTGTTGTCTTCTGTGTCAATAAATTATTAATAAATTAATAAATAAAATGTAATTAAATTAGAAGTGTGTGTGCTTGATGGATTTTTTGGACATTTATGATACAAAATATAATCTTTCTATTCACAAATTTCTCGTGTGTGTGTGTGTGTGTGTGTGTGTGTGTGTGTGTGTAGATCAAACTGGAGTTTATGTGAAGTATTGTTATTGCTATTTTTAGCTATATGTGTTTATTATCAGTCCATGCTTTTTCACCATTACCATTTACTTTTTCATCTTGGATATTTTCCATTGCCTCCACATGAGGTTTATACATAGACAGCAATAACCTTTGTATAAATACACTACAAATAAACACATATTTTTTAATAAGCATCTAAGCCAAGAGTAGCATATATGGGGTCTCTTTGCTTTCTTAGAAAATTGCTTAGTCATCTTTTTTTTCTTTCTTTCAGTTTAGGGAAGAATACTGCAGAGGTTTTCTTAAGTGCATTTTGCTTACAAGTTGGACTGGATATAAATTTGTTCACCAAATTTTCTATTCTGTCAAGCACTTCCAGTATGCCACGAGCAACACAAAACCCTTTACTCTCTGGGCCTTAAAGTGTGGTAGAAAATGTGAGTCATTTTCCTCTCTCCTTTACTCTTTTCCCTTTTAACAGACACCATCTTTTTCTTCTACTTGAAAGGAAAAGAATATTAAAAATTATCAAGGGGAGGGAATAGTAGAGTGTTGGCGCAGTGAAAGTAGAGATGGGGAATTGGGGAGAGAAGGATTTCAGCAGATAGTAGTTTGATGGGGATGGGGAGGCCAGAGGATAAGAGAAAGGTTCACCAGAATGAAGTGTGCATGAAGAAGCTTTCTTGGAAAGCAATGATTTTGCAACCCACATTAAAAAGTATAAGAGGAGATAACAGAACACATGTGATATGAAAGAGCCTCTGAGTTGGAATGAATATTAAAACATATTTCAAGATGAGAAATGTAGACGTGGCAGTGTTCATCTTACCTCCTGAGCCTTCATCATAATAGAGAGTAAGTTAATGGCATTTAGGTTGCTTTGCAGCCACTGTCAAGGGGACTTGAACAGAACTGTGCTCTCACATAGCTGTACCTTAAGGAATCTGGCAACGCTGTGGTTTGCCCTTTTTGTTTCCTCCAGGGCATCCTTGTATTTCCAAATCACATGGTCGCACAGGCCCATCACCAGATTGTCTAGTTCACTTTGGTAAGACTCAGGGAATCTTTGAGCTCTGGGAAGCTGAGGAGAGAATGGCTTATTCATAATGTAGTGTGTGACGTACCAAGCCAGGACAAGCAAACTGAAAGACTTACATTTTATAGACCAGCAAATCAAAGGAGCTCGTTGGAAAACTTGAAAGCAGTAATAAAACTTAAAATCTCTTAAGTTTCAAGATCATAATTCTATCATTTTTATTAAATGTTCCCTTCTAGCTTGACTGGTAAATTTATACTTTTACATTAAAAACTGTTAATCTCAAACACTCAAGCAACATGTGCAAAGCAAAATGTAAATAATTTTATGCTCTCATATATTAATTCCCTCCTCTTGCCTCCCAGGAAATTACTATTAAACTTTATATAAAATATATTAATTCTAAAATGAACATTATTCCAAAATAATTTCTAGTCAGACAACTCCATTGATCTTAATTTAGAATGATTTTTAAAACACAGGAATACTCCCAATGGAAAAAACTATGAGTGCTAAAGCCTTAAAAGAGACATCTATAGCAAGGCCCCCTCCCCATCCAAGGAAGTATCACAAAAAAGAGGGTGGAAAGAATTTAAACCATGGAGGATTGGGAAGAGTGTCATGAAATGCTGCCACCCAGATAGGACATTGCTACAACTGTGATCACACAATGGTTATAGAAACCTGTACAAGATTGGACCCTTGAGATATCAAAATGGTTCCAGAATTTACCACAGATAAGAAATATCAAGATCCAAATAAATGAAAAAAATTAAAAAAAAGAAATATCAAGATCCTCTGACACTAGATATAGAAGAGCTTCTATGTGAAATTATATAACATATTTAATATAATTTTATGCCATATTTGGAAGTCAGTACAAAAGGGGAAGTTTGAGAAAGCTGAGCTGTCTCTTGGGTTTATCTATAAGGTCAATAAGATCCATTCATCTCTACAGGTTGGTTTTAGTGATTGTTGTCACCACAGTTAGAGTTAGAGTGGATCATGTAATGTTCAACTACAAGCACACAGCCTTTCACACTGTAAGAACACGACAAAACACAACAAAACACGAGGGTTGTTAGTTATTACAGGGATTGCCTTAAATGGAGATTTAGGAATGGAACGTTGGAGCTGACTTTCGTTTTTCTTTCCATAATACCACTTATAAGTATTTCGAAAGCCTCATCATTATTCCTTATATGTAGTTAAAATTTATTGTTGAAATCATACAAATTGATAAAAAAAAGCCCACCCAACCTAACGAATCACATATACCATTTTCAATCTTCTCCATATATCTTGGGAAATAAGGATAAACAATTTATCATTACAAAGGCATCAGTCATTTATTTATGTATTGTGTTTGTGTCTGTGGGGAGTGTTGTGTGTACTCAGGTATATATGCATGTGTGTGTGTATAGGGAGGGCTGGAGGCCTGGGATTAATTTCAGGTGTTTTCTTTAGGGGCCTTTCTCCTTGTTTTGTGGGACATTATCTCCCATTGGGACCTGATGCTTGCTATTTACTATGTCTATTAGCCAATGAGCTCCAGAGAATCTCCCTGTCTCAATTTTCCAGCACTGGAATTACAAATGTATGCCACCATACCTGGCTTTATATATGGGTGATTGGACTTGAACTTTTGCCCTTGGGTTTTGCAGAAAGCACTTTACTGATGGGGCCATCCCCTGGATCAACAACCACTTGTTAAATAAGTGAAACACATTTGTATCTTCCCCATTGGGTGTTGTTAATTTCTGAGACTTATTATGTATACCGGAGCTTGTATTTTCTCCCTGGAGATATGTACAAATGCCATAGATTTTTGATATTCTCTTTCTTCCTCCCTCTTTAAGCCTTCTGTTGAAATTCTCCTTGTGTTATACTCCTACTCTTAGCCCAAAGGCATGTGGTGTGGTAAATGCACAAGGAACATTTTCAACCATTCCCTGAAGGAATATCAGAAAAGCTTGAGGTGAAGGATAGCAGAGACAGGGAGTGAGACTCAGAGGCTCCCAAACTGCCTATCTGGAGAGAAATGAGGACCTGGGCTGTGAGACAGCCAAGGTCATGAGGGGTGGACCCAGGTATGGGGCATTTGGGAGCTTTGTTGGAAACAAGTGTGTGATGGGAAGGAGAAAGCTAGTCAGCTCTGTGGACCTGCTGGTGCTTCTCAGTGTTGAGAAGACCTTTAGCAGATCCCAGGAATATGAACGTCCCCTAAATCGGAAGACCAGGGGCCACACAGGGGTACTCTATCCAGCCACGTCACATCTCTCAGCAGACCAAATGAGGCATTGTACCTGAATCCCTCAGATTCCCCACCCATTCTTGCTCCAGAAACTCATGACTAAAATTCCTTCAATGAAGAAAGCTACTCACTTCATAATTAAAAGAGAAGAGAAAATAAAATAAAATGTGCAAATATCCTGGGAGATGTTTACTTTGAATGCTTTTGTATCAAAGGATGACACCTTTTCCTATGGAGACTAGTAAGGAAAATGGAAGGTGTTGGTTTCCTGTATGAATTACTGTGAGGGCTACTGCTAAAGTAGGTGACATAAAGGCCAACTGTGAAAAATGAATTTCTGGGTACAACGGGCTGTCTAGATATTTTGTTCTCAGTCTGTTCTGTGACCTATCTATGTGAGAAGATACACATCAGTCACACTGGTAGCAGAATTTAGTTCAATCCATTCTCTTACAGCTGAAATAAACAGCCCCTATCTAGATGTCAAGAGTCATTTTTACTACCCAGTACTTCAGTGGCAGAGCAGGAATTACAGCAGCGAGAGAGAATTTCGGATCCCCACAGGGTAGAATTTAGAGATAAGAATCGTTTTTATCTTCATGTTAGATTTTCCTCTTCTTTGGGGCAGGAGATTCTTATTTCTAGAAGAAGGAAAGCAGGTGTATCCAAAAAACAAAACAAAACAAAACAAAAAACACATGCAAGGATTGGGGTGAAGACATTCACTGCTGTAGAGATGGATGAACAGCGAAGGCACTTCTGTCCTACCAAAGTCAAGGTGATGGTTGGAAAGTGCTGGGACCTGGAAGTGTGGGTTAGTGTTTCTGTCACTGAGGAAGGATCCCTGTGTATTTTCTTAACCTTTAACGCCTATAGAGTGTCTTCTATATCCCTCTAACCGTCAATTCTTCTCATTAGAGAAGACACCACCAAGCCTTCGTTTCATAAGGAAATAGGCAAACTCTAGGCAAGCTGACCCAGCTGTTCCTTGGTTAAAAGACCCTGACCTAACGGCTTTCTGGACCTAATCAAGTCATAGAGAACATACCACAGTTGGCTATGGAAACCAGGTAGCATCTACAAGGGCAACATGAAAGAGATTTAATATTGGACAGTGAGGCTGTTTGATTTAAGGGACAGAATATAAAAGGGTACATATTAGAATTAATAGCTAAGAAGGTTTTTGAGCATGTAGGATTAAATGATAGGGAACTTGCTATAAGGCATTGATGGCTTTTCAGACCCAAGAAAATGGATTTAAGTCACCTGAAGTGAAATTTATAAATGTCTTAGCTATTGTACCAGAGGATGAGGGCTGGAGTAGAGATGTAGAAGAAAGTGTACATGAGGGAATTCCTGTTACTAGAGCCCATTGTGCCCATTATGCCCATTAGAACATGAAATTGCATAGGAAAGCACAGTAAACACTGCACTGAGCCTAAGCCACCATCAAGGTGCTGGTACTACCGTTACAGTCACGTTTCATGGTGTCTGGTGTGTGTTGGTAGCAGAAGCAACCATAGTACTGACTCATTAACAGCCATGGAGATAATGGGTCACTCTAGTAACAGAGACCATGTGATGTGCTTGGCTAGGGTATTGTGATTAGTGGTAAGGCTATAGGGACATCCAAAAAAGCTCAACTCTGAGGGACTTGTAGAGCTGGATAATTCCATATGAAATATAACAAAGAAGTTAGGGCCAGACAACTTGAAGATGGAGGTCTGTGTCTTTAAGTAGACATAATCCTGTCTCTGACCAGCGTTAACTTCTACATACAGTGCATATGAATTAAGAGGAAGCTGAGTAAGAGGAAAGCTTCCAAAACCTCTACCGAGTAACTTATATGCAGTGATGATTCTATCTATTTTTCTTCCAAAGGTCTTATGGACATTTACCAAGGCTATGCATGCTGGAAAGAGGGGGGCATTTGCATACTTCAAGCACTATTGGACACAGGATCTACATGACATTCCTAGCTCAACACCCAAATCACCCTCATATTTACCCTGCTAGGAGTGCAGACTTATAGGGACTGAAGTTGGAATCTTGACTAAAGCTCTGATAACATTTAGATGGATGGAATGGGGGTGTCAAAGAGCCATCCAGTCATTTACCTGGTCCCAAATGTGAAGTTTATATAGAAGAAACTAACATTTGAATTAAACATTGCACATGGTGGCCATGGTTTGGAGCTGTCTTTGTGAGGATGCCAGAGGGAGCTCTGACATTGGCTGTCCCCCATCAGGAAGGCAAGTCAGGACAATGTCACTGATCTGCTGTGCCCACCACTGCAATACTGTCTGAGTCTACTTCTGGTGGTGGTGGTAATGCCAGGTGGGGGTGCACACTGGCGCTCCTCTCTTGGCTCTATCCAAATGGAGGCTGAGAGAGGTGTGTGAGAACTCAAGATATTCCCTTGGGTGCTTATGGGTTGGTTCTCATTCCCTGACTCTGTGAGTAATCACAGATCACATGCAGTGACCTTGGCTACAGAAATGGGGTTGCCAGAGATTCAGACCACTCTGGAAGGAGGGTCTGGGCCACATTCTCTGGTGGGTCACTGAGACCTTCCCAGCTATGAGCTAGGATAAGAGGACCTGGAATGGATTGTAGAAGAAGGGGTGGTGAGCTTAGGTAAGCTTCTGAGGAGACTGTGATAGGAGCTGGAGTTAATTCCACCAACCCCTCTTCTTCTAAGAGAGGGTGATGGGGGCTGTGAAGGAGCAGATTCACAGCTGTGTGCAATGTGCCATCGTAACTGTGGACTGTAGAAGCCCAGACATTTCCTTAACTATTATAAAACATGTAAAAACCTGCTATATCCCAGACCCAATCCATCACTCATGGCAAAAAGGCATTATCTCAGGCTTCTTCCATTCAATGATGGAGTTGGCTGAGACTTGCCGGCAGGACCTGTGCAGTGTACAATTCCTCCAGTGAGCGTCCTCGGCTTCCCCATGATGCACTGGTCAGGCTGAAAGCTTCTTCAGTGCCAGGCTCATTTAAACCAACGCCCCTTCCTTCTCCATTTTCTCTCATAGGTATCAGATCTGCCTACCTCTTTTTTTTTTCCATTTGTCCTTTATAATTACTTCTCCCCAATAGATTTTGCAATTGTAATTTTGTCTTAGCATCTGCTTCTGAATGGGCCTTTATTAACATACATGATCAGTTCTTGTACTTAAAAAGCAATTAACATAAATTGCTAAGGTTTTACACAGCCAATAAAAGTGGAACTAATGAGAACATGTTCATTAGTGTAATTGTTGGATGATATTACAATGTTATATTACCTATGATCTTACCTGAATTTTATTTGTATCAATCAAGTGCTGTGCCATTGATTTTAGAATAATTGCAAAGAAGAACCAAGAATGCTATAAGGGAAAAAGACAATACAAGATTTATTAATCTATGTAAAAATAATGATGATTATGATCTTTATAATACAATATTACTACATTTTTTTTATCTTAAAGTAAATGAGTAAGTAAGTGGACCAGGGCAGTAACACATTCTCTGTTACCTTAGGATGACAATTATCAAAGTTATACTTGTCATAGCTCACATCATACATTATTACATACATTAGCTCCTTAATAACATCAAAAAGTTGAAGCTAAAAGTGTACAGTTTACTTGAGATGACTTTTTGAGCATTTGTTCATGAAAGATTTATTCATGAATATTTGTTTCACTTAAGTTAACAAAACTAAAATAAAGCTTTTGTGATAGGCTCATCACTGGGCTCTTAATTTTGTGCTCATTTTGCTATGTGTTAATCATTTTCCCACCAATACTTACATGTTGAAAGTGTATTTCCCTTTTTCTACCACTGAACACCAAATAAAAATTGCTATTCTCTACCTATTCTCCTGAGACTGCCTTTTTAATTCAACAAACCTCGTTTAGAGTCTCATGATGGAGACTCATTAGCATGGGGTCACATCCCATCACCACACTACATATTCAATCATCATGAATCTCTCTGCTGTACTACCACAGAGCAATTGAATCACATCCTGTTTCTGGCTAGTACAATGCTGTGGTGACCCTTGTGGACCATCACCTTAAGTCCAAGAGGTTGGCTTAGGCGAAGGGGATGAGAGGCTGATGTCCATTCTAAAGAAGCAGATGTGGCTTAATGAAGGGATCACTTCCCTGAAGAAATGAAAGTGTCTGCTTGATAGTGAAAGTGAAACCCACACTATCAAAAGTGTTTAAGGAATCCAAGGCACACTGCAACTATCTCCATCTCCTATCCTGTCCCAAATTGCACCTTTAGTCATTGTACCAAATGTTCCGCCATTTGTTTCCATATCCAACAGACTCCCTCCATTCTCATGGTGGTCCATAGGCATGGCAGACCGCTCATGGCTTCTCTGACTTCATCTAACCGCTCCCAGCCTTGCCCACAGTGGTGCTCTAAGACTCAGAGCTATCTTACTGGATAGGTAAGGCCTTTCCTGCACCTGCTGTGTTCTGCTCTGAAATCCCCATGGCCAGCTCCCTTACTTTTTTCTCGTGTCCCCTTCTCTATCAGGTCACCTGCCCACCCTAGGGAGTTGCTTGTTTCTTTGAACTGCTCCACACTTCCTTTTCTCATCTGGCTTGCCATCAACATATAATTTATGATTAAATTATATCCCTAGCTCATTCCTCCCAGTAAGCACCCAAAGGCAGGGAACTTTAGTCATCTCTCTAATACATCCCAAGTGCCTAGGAGTCTGATTTCTTGAAGGTAGGCAGGCACCTGAAATATATCAGTTGAATCAATACGATGAATATACTCAGAAGGCTTCTTAAAAATAAACTACTTGGTCAGTCAGAATTAGATTTTTGTGAACTTATGCTGATGGTTTATGATGTCATATTGCCTTTCTAGATATTTGCAATCAGTTGGACCCAATCAGATGAATTAGTCAAATCACAATAGACAAAATGTTTGCATCTAAATTCAGCATTCCAACATCGTTTTATAGGTTTTTCATGGTCTCTTCTTCATGTCCCTGCACACGTTTCAACTTGAGATCGAAAACTGGCTGCCACTCACTGATCCTCTACTGTCAATATGCTCGTTAATATGCCATTACAATTCTTTCCTATTTTTCCTACTATAACTAGGTGGACAAGCTTTGTGTTATACTTACTGTTTGTGAATATTTCCAGATAATTTTTAATAGTAATTCATTCTGCCTTTAGATCAAAGGACTAAACGTGGGTGCAACCTGCTCCTCTCTCTGGTTCTTGATACAGAAGACCCCACTTTTAATTGATAACTTGATATAATTAAGTTTTGATAGGAAACGTATGTCAGAAATTAGAAGGAAAAATGACTTGTGGAAATCAGTGAGTCCTGTCACCTTCAAGCGATAGAGTTCGGTATCCACTGCTAGCAACTTATGCACTGTGATGAAGAGGATTACCTTTAGGACATGCTTGACTACCGTTGAGTCGTTTGACTTCAAAAGATCACTCAAATTTTTAGCCAGTTCCTCATGTATCGTTCTCTCTTTGTAGGACCTGGTCTTGAATACAAACTGAAGAAAACCCAAAAAAATGAACAAAGTTAATTACTCTTAAAAGGCTTCGAAGATTACCCTACAGGAACAACTCATTTCTCATAATCAGCTGCTTGTGTCAGCTGTAGTCATGGAGTCAGCGGAGGCCTGATGGGAAGAGCAGGACACACTTGCTCCTATTTGGGGTCTTTGCAGAAGTAGGGCCTCGCTCACCTAAGCTCTCCTTGGCACTCTTTCTGTAGAAATCAAGAGAAAGGGCCAGGGAGCCATTGAGCAGGTTCAAGGAGTCATGGAGGGCTTGGACCCACCTACTTAGGACACACTCCCCTTCTCTTTCCTTCCACTGGCAACAGGTGGCATGGTAGCAATTCTTCATCCTGAAAGGGTAGAGCACCCACTCAAATAGCCAAGTGGGGAAGCAGGTGCCTTCCAGAAGTGAGGAGGTGAGCTCCCCATAAGCCCAGGTTTTATCACCTGTGCTAGACACAGCTATCAAGAGGTTGATAAACATCAGCCATCAGTAAGATAATGAACGCTGCTTACTTTCCTTTTTTTCCCCCAAGGATTATCTTGGTGATAACCTTCTTTATTTCTTCATATATTTTAAGAACATCAATACATACATATGAATACACACATTTCAAAGACATTAAATGCTTCATATTGAATTATAGTAGTTTGTTTATGAGTTGGGTTTGCCTCAAGAAAGGTATTGTCTTCATGATAGTCACAATTTAGAATAGACTACAACTTAGAGGGAAGACAGGCAGGAGACTGGTACATTTACTTTTGGATCTCTAACCCTTTCTTTGGACTTCAAAGCACATCAGCACCAGGGTAGGCCCTGAGGATTGAAGTTCATCTCAAAGGGGAGACAGAAAGCTAATGGGCTCATAAAACCAGTTACAGCTTAGGGTAATTAGTTTCCCCTAAGCGTTGAACTTTCTATGAAGACAAACTTACCACCAACTGTTGAATCCTACGCAGTTATTTAGCCTGAAGGGTGTTTTGTTTCAACTAGCACTGGACTAGTCTAACCTTACAAACCTGCTTCTTAGAATTGTTGGTGCTACAAACCCCTGTGAAGCGCAGCATTTAATTAGATTGACACAGACACACATCTTTGAAAAAGACACAGTGTATGTGTGCAGTTTTGATACCATAGATGGAGTGAGTTAGCAGCTGGTACCACTGAACTTGAAATGGTGTTTTGTTTACTTTTGGATAAATACATATTACAATGACTATAACATCACCCAAGGATATACAAGCATGTCTTGGAATCAGCCCAGTGGTTGCTTACAATGTTCCTAGGGGTGGGACTTAATATATACCTATATGTTAAATGTTTCCCTTCCATCTCTGGTAAAAATAATTTCAAACTCTTAGCACAAGGTCAGGCTGTTAACCATATACTTTAGCAGGAGTCTGATCACAGAATCACACGTCTGGGTCCTCGTCTGGTCTGTCTCCTCTTCTGTATTAGAGGGGACAGCTGAGGTTTCCTGAGGTTCACTTCTCAGAGCACTTCACTGCTTAGACTGAAGTCTCTCACTTCTTAGTTTAGGGTTTTTCCCCAGACTAATCCACAAGTTGGAAGTGTTTGTTTTTTTCAAAGTAAATTCTAAAATATCCTTAGGAATTGTCAATCTGAAATTCCACGTAAGTATATCTCTGGATTTGAGCTACTTTAGAACAAAGGGTAGACCACCTCTCTTCTGTACTGCAGAATGTGACACTCTTGTCAAGATATTTCATGTTTTCTGGGTGAGAATGAAGCCTATTCCAAGCTGCATTTCCAAGGGCACCACAGAGTAAGAGTCTGAGCATCTGAGGTTCTCACAGGAGCTGGCCTTGGTGATGACAGAAGCAGCTACAAGAGCTGAAGTTCTTAATATATTTTTAAACAACTCTATTAGAACAAGGAAACTGATACTACAGTTGAAATGGAGTTGTTTTATTCTATTTGGTCTCTTTGTGGACTGAAATAGAAAGTTAGGGCAAGTATTGAGAAGATAAACTCTTCCCAGATAATTACACTAGCAAATACACTCATCAATCCACTAGCAAAGTAAGTGATGCCCCTCTATTAAGCACAGAGCAAACTACACGGTATTTGTAGGTGTAATTAGCTTTCGGTAATTGAAGTCAGGGTCCTAGCAGGTACAATTATATTCTAAGGAAGGGGCTGTGAAATGACTATTCTAGCATGCAGGCTCTTTTAAGAAGGGTCACACACTCATGCTTTGGTATTTGGGGAAGACATCTCACACTTCTCACAGAAAATACATAGATAAGAATCCTTGCACGTGGAATCTCAGAGTGGTTCATTCCAGAATGAGATTTTTAACTACTTCCTTTTGTAGCAACTTTTCTATGACACTAATCATTGTTAAATAAAGAAGTTTCTATCACAGAAGGCCCCAATTCTTCTCTAGTTGCATTTCTAAACATCTAGAATGTACATGTTTATCCCTATATATGATTTGAATATATTTCCTTTAAAAAACAGTATCTCCAAAGATCCAGTCTGTGTATACAAAATGGAAATGTAAGTTTTGTATGTATCATAAAGTAATCGAGGATGCTTGTATTTTGCTTTCAATGAAAGGATGTTTGGAGCAGAGCTATGAGAATGCAAACATCACCACAAGTTCATTGGCATCGATTTACAGCCAACTGAAAATGAGAATAGAACATCTCCAAGTGGACACTTGACAAGGGACACTGAGGAAGCAGTGCACACCAATGAGATGGGCAAATGGTTCATGCCAGAAGATAAAGGACTTAACATACCAGAAGCAGGTACAAATATACAGTAACTGGGAAAATGAAATAATGCCTGAGAAAACAATAAAAAGAGCTAAGAAAACATTACAGAAGAAACACAGAGCATTCAACAAACCCGCAGAAGTCTTTCTTAATTAGCATAGAAATTTCATATATTTCTAATGTCAACGTCAAAGGAGCAACACTTTAGCTTTCTCTTCTGTCTTTTTCTTTCCACCATTCCCACATTGATATTCATTTACACATGCACACAGTGCTTTTATACTTAAACAATACAGCTAGCCCATTAATGCAAAGAAATGGAATTCTGCTGAGGCAAAATCGTGTTCTGACCATGGTGGGTACCATCCAACTTCAGGGTGAGACCCTCCCTCTTAGTGCAGACAGGAAACAAGACAAGCCACACAGCACAGGGCATATTATCAGTGCCCTAGTGGTGACCCCATACCTTAATGTATGACTGGACGGAATGGTCTAGCTGCTCCTCATGACACTTGGCCACAATGTCAGCCAGAACCCTGGAAAAGCAAGGATGTTCAGTGGCCTGGCGGAAGATATAAAGATTCTACTGTCTTGGAATACTTGGAAAATGGGGTATTTCATGAATGAATGAATGAATGAACCAGCCAAATCACACTCTTCTCTTGCCTTCCTCACTCCCAACAGAGGGCACTTGACATATCTCTATCACCTGGGAGTAATTTCCAAACAGAAGCATTCCAAGAACCCACTAAGGTATAAGTAAGGTCTTAGGGCCTAAGATCACACTGGAGACATTTCCTCTGAGCTGAATGCACCTCTTGTGGTCTTTGCACTTGCTGGCATTGTCTTCCTGGAAAAGGGATCATTTTTAGTACCTAATTAGGCTCTGATTATTGCCCGTGTTCCATTGTAAAGGGCTCACCTTTCAACCAGTGAGCAGAAGACCTATTTTTGGAAAAAGAGATTAGGTTAAGCTGTATATTTCCCTCATTAGCTGGGCTAGGGTTTCATGTAGCAGTGTATGTTGATATTTTTCATATTAACATGATCAGTTGCTGCATGGCTGGAGAGCTTTGGGAGATCTCAGAAGCTAACAGATCTGTAAGCTTCAATATTTAAAAGTCTTGTCAACATCGACATAATACTCAGCTGAAAGGGACACTAGTTGATATCACAATTTGAGATTTTTAATCTGGGTCCAGAACTGGATGTTTGTGGAACTGATACTCATACTTTAATTTCCCAGAACTTTGGGGTTTTATGTTAAAAACAAGGCTGAAAGCCTTCATTGTAGAAAAGATAAATAATATGAACAAGGAAGAAACAGTCAATATTTCAATACTAGCTGTGATTTTTCATAATGCTAGGGCTATTTTTAAAACACATAACAAATATATGTTTAAATTATTAATTCAAGATAATATAAATGCAGAATTCTAAGTTTATGACTAGACTTATTAGTGATGTTGGAAGAGTATGGTTTGACCAAATTTAACACAAAAGAAAGGAAACAGTGCAATTAAAAAAATTCTGTGGAACTATGAAATGATACAACTATTTTGGTAAACATTCTAGCAGTTTCTAAAAAAAATTCTAATACTCAACCAATGAATTGTATAGCCATTGTGCTACTGTGGATTCACACCAGAAGTCAGGCATTAGAGTTATGTTGACCTAGAATTTATAAATGAACATTTATAGTGACTGCATTCATTATAGCCCCCAAATAGGAAAAATTCAGATGTCTTTCAACAAGTGAATCCTTAAACAAACTGTAGTACAATCCATATCATAGAATACTACTCATCCATGAAAAGAAGTGACCTAGTCATAGATGGACAACCTGGGTGAATCTTCAGAGAATTGTGATGAGTGGAAAAGCTAATGATTGCATACTGTATAATTTCATACATACAAAGATAGGGATGTGTGTGTGTGTGTGTGTGTGTGTGTGTGTGTGTGTATACTGACAGTGGGGGAGACTAAATAATGAGTATACTTATTCTCTCCATATTACCCCTTTTAACTTCTAATGAATCTACGATTATCTCAAAATAAAACGTTTAAAGCACACACACAAAAAAATCTAGTGTTCCATTAATGATAATAGTCAGGAATCTGAAAACAAGGGTTTGAGAGTGAGAAATGTTTAAATCTGAAAAGCATGTTCACACGAAATGTACACAAATGTGGCTATTTAGTCAGAATCAATCATCAGGTGGCATTCCCCCGCCCCAGGGTTGCTATGGATACCTGGTGACGGTCGCAGTGATTTCTTCTTCCTCATTCTGCACTAGAATTTTGAAGAGCTGATTCAGGATGATAGGCAGGAAGCTCATGATCGAGTGGATCTTGTCCACATTTAGTAAGTTCTGCAGTGAGTTGATGGGAAGAAACATGTAAAGAAACGAGGGGAAGTAGCCCAGCACAATCTGCAGGTGTTTTTAGGAATACGATGTGATCACGTGATCACTGTGGCTCCCCTTTATCTGGTCATTTGCTTTCCAGCGTCACTGTGGCAGAAGGTGTAGGTCATGCTGAAGGGACTCTGCTTAATTAGCAATAGTAAATACATTCTCATTTTCAATTATTTCTGTTTAGGATTAAAAAAACCTGATCTTTGCCTTTTCTCCTTTTCATGTGAACAGAACCATGTAGAAAGCATGAAGTAAAACTCATTTGCTCCCTAAACTGAAAGGTCTTTTAAAGTCCCTAGTGATCATTGCTTTTTAGTTTGCTATTCAGTGGGAAATAGGTTTTCTTTGCCAGTTTCTATGCCCCAAACCACTAAATCTGCACATCCTGTTACCTTACAAGCACGGACAAAACTCGAGGTAGGTGACTGAGACATGTCTTTTTCTCTCTTTTGGCACTGATGGAAAAATGCGTTCACATGTGGGTCCTGCAAAGGCAGAAGAAGTGTTTATCTGTGGTGGTACACAAACTCTGAGTGATGGAGGCAAGCACTTCTAAGCAGTGTTTCCCCATGACATCAGACTTACAGCTCCTTCTTTCAGTAGACAGAGAGGTCACCTGAAGGTCCCTAACTGAACTCCAGCACTCTGGATGACGATGCCCACGCTCTCACATATTTCATACTCAGAGTTCTCCCATCCCTCTTGGCCAAATAGCCCTGGCTAGAGAATGACATCCCTTGGTTGGCTGGCTGGCTGGCTCCCTCTCTCTCTCCCTCCCTCCTTCCCTCCCTCCCTCCCTCCTTCCCTCCCTCCCTCCTTCCCTCCATCCCTTCTTTCCTTTCTTCTCTCCCTCCTTACCTGTCTCCCTGCCTGTTTCTCTTTTTTTCCTTCCATCCTTTTATTATTCCCTCCCTCCCTCCCTCCTTCCCTCCCTCCCTCCCTCCCTCCCTCCCTCCCTCTCTTTCTTTCTTTTTCAATGTTCCTTATTTTTCCAGTTCACATTCCGGAGAACTTTATAAATCTCTCTTACATTGTCTATGACCCACAGGACACTGTGCTGTCTTTGACATGCCTAGGAATATTTCCAGGTTTGATGTGTCTGTATCAGCCTGGTATTAGGACACAACAAAAAGTGTGACATAAACCCCAAGAAATCTTGGTTTTGATCTGTTGAAATCTGCTTGGAATATGTCCAAGTTCTGAGCTGAGTTATATAGTCAAGAAATGAAAGAATATTTGAGTTCGAGATCTATTTATGATGTTTCTCTTGTAGTACATTCTAGATGGGCATGTGGCATGGATTTTCCTCATACTGGCGTTTGAGTGTGTGATGTTTGTTTCCTATTTGCAGTTTATTTCTTAACTAGTGACAATGTTTTCCTCTTAGATATGTCTGCATATATTTGTCCAGTTAGTCATTATTTAGTGAAAGCTGACTGTGTGTCAGGCCCCTGGTACGGCTTTTTGACAGAAGAAAGTACTACCTTTCTTGGCAAGTTCAGCCAGCTGCCCATTTGACAACTTGTGGAATGATATGTTTCCCCTATACATGCAGGAGTCACCATCATATTATATCATAGTCTATGTCTCCATTGTGGAACATGACACTCACCTGAGTGTTCACTGTTGATACAACAAACGTTGACACTTTGAAAAGTGGTTTGCCACCATCCACCCATTTAATGTCGCTCCCGCCATGCTGCAAGAAAGAGTTTGCTGCCATCACCGACAGTGTGAGATAAGAGAATCAAGTCATTTAGTTTGTGTTAATTTGCTGTTCTGAACCATTACTCCTACATTGCTCTAGAGATGGGAAAAAATGGGAAAATTCGTTTGGAAGTTTTGGAGATGAGCCTGACATACTTTTATAGAATCATTCTTCTAATGGTCACAAGTAAAGTAAGAGTTGGATTATTGTAGGTTAAGTTCATAATTGCAATGGACAGGCACACTATTATGCCAGTTTAAATAACAGAGAAAAAAGATAGCCTTGTTTCATAGCTGATTTTTTAAAAATTTCTTGTAAATTATATACTATGCAATACCTTTCCACTTGCAGAATCTTGAATGCTTAAATAATTTGGAGGCAGGGTGGTTGTTATTGGGATATTATACTCCTGAGAAGCTATTTGATCATGTTTCACCAGAGGAAGCCAAGCATATCCCACTGCAAGGGAACAACATGGAGAAAGTTTTGAACGCAAACCTCTATGCTAAGAAGCACAAATACACCATTTGTCACTATAAACATTGACTTCATTTAAAAATCAATAAATCGTATCTTTGTAAAATGTTCTCCAACTCTAGTTAAACACATTGACCTATTTCTGGTCACTTGTAAGTACCTGAAGTCTCCAGAGCCTCTTTCTTTTTGGCGTTAGCTTTGGCATTGATGTCACATGTGATGTGATGAAAAGAAAACAAAAGGTGGTGTTTTTCATGAAGTTGTGTTGGTAGCTCAATTTTCACCTGCAATGAAAGATATCACATTTGGATTGAGATTAAAATCATTTGCTTCACATCAGCACAAGAGTCAAATTTAAGTCCATGCTTAGTCAAAAATGATTTAACACTAAACAAATATTCAGTCTGCTGGCTGTAATGTATTACTATGTTATTTTTACATCTTATGTGGTAGATGATAATTTAGATTATGTAGCATCTCTCATTACATGATTTATGTTTCTAGAGTATGCATTAAATACACATATTAAAAAACACTCACTAACAGAAATACAGAATGTAAGGAAGACAAACATTAAGAACTACCATAAACTGTGTAAACTGTAAGTCCTAGCCTCCAGAGCATGCTCATGGGCATGGGTAGTAAACAAACATGTGTTAGCCATTCAGAATCTCAGACACTGCCCCAGAATCTGAATCTGCATCTTAATAGGATACCCAGGCAATTCATGTGCCCATCACCAAGAACTGTGGCTGTAAAGAAGGTAACTGGAAGCCTGGCCTCTGTCTCTCTACAATACAACGAACACATATGAAATGACTTTTGTCATAGCAAGTAATGAGTCACTTAATGAAGCTGTACTGAAGGGTTACTAATGATGCCTCTGATTAAACACAAACATAACACATAAAAGTGACATGGGTTATTCCATATTTCTGGAAAGAAAGGGTTTGAAATAACCACCTACATTTTATAGCACCTCTTAAATTAGGTTTTAAAGTTCTGTCACATGCATTTAATTTCCCCATTGTCTTATGAAGGGGACACTACAGAGGTGGGACTCAAGGCCAGAGATATTGGGGGCTCTGGATGAGTAAGAGATGGGTACAGCTAGTAATAGGTGGTTTCCAAGACAGTCCTACATCTTCTGATGACCCCTGTATACCAGGATTCCAAAGCCTGTCCAGGCATCATGCACTTAGCTTTATGTGAGTCACTAAGTAGTTATGGAAATAGTCAAGTTGAACAATAACTAATACCCATAGATTATTAATTAGATATCTTGTGCATCTGGCCAGTTGGTTTTCATTCTGCTTAAGGAAGGACTTAGGACTACAGATTTCACAGTGTGGTCCCTACAATGGTAGCATCGGTGTCGCCTGGAACCATAAAATCTTAGGCCTAACTCAGACATGCTGAATACCCAAATCTGAGTATTCTGCTTCAATCAGTCTTCCAGATAATTCTGATGTATGAGGATCCCTGAGGATTTTGAGGATCCCTGGATTTTAGTGAGTTACAAGCTGATATATTATTTATATAACAGTGTACTAACCTAGTTACAAAAGCCTATATACATTTTAAAATCCATGATAGTAAGGAGAACACTAGAAAATTTCTTCTGAGTCAATTTCAACTTCATTACATAGCAATGCACCAAGTACTCAGGAACTCCAGTTAACTAAATGGTAATGAAAGCATCCTTGTCTTAGGGTTTCTGTTGCTGTGATAAAATATCATGACCAAAAACAAGCTGGAGAGGAACGGGTTCATTTAAGCTTACAGTTCCATGTCATAGTCCATTATCAAAGGGAGCCAGGCAGCGCAAGAACCTGGAGGCAGGAACTGAAGCACAAGCCTCAGAGTAGTTCTGCTTGCTGGCTTGCTCTTCCTGGCTTGTTCAGACTGCCTTCTTACAGCACCCAGAACCACCAGCTCAGGAGAAGCCCTGCCCACAGTGATCTGGCTTCTCCCACATCATTCAACAATAAAAAAAAAAAAAAAATGTACCGTAGGCTTTCCCACAGGTAAATCTGGCAGAGGCATTTTGTCAATTGAAGGACGCTCTTCTAAAATGGCTCTAGCTTGTGTCAAGTTGACATAAAACTAGTCTTCACAATTCCTCACTTAAAAAATCTTGCAAATAGTTACATTTTATTGTAACAATGCATTGGATAATTTATACCTATTTTAAAGATAATGCCATCACTTTTCTTATAATCAAGGAAATAAAAACCTTAGTATTAAATCTGTGCTGCAAAGGCCACCAAGTGATTGATAATCTACATGCCGTGTGGAAAAGCTCATAGGTTTTTATGAGATTCCAGGAAATATGAGAAAATGAAAAAGATTAAAAGCCAGACTTAACAGCACTGAGACTCTGAGAACACTAATTTATGAAATTCTTACATCTACAGAAAATGCATCTTTCACACCTGTTTTGTCAAAAAGTCAATCAATATGGTAAATATTCTGTAATACGATAATAACTCTTTCCCTTAGCTTTTTGTTTTCTTTTTTAAAATCTTCTTATCTGGATTGATGGAGGGAAAATAAGAGCATTAAGTAGATAAGGAAGTCGGAGGTGAGGTCGGGGGATTCTGTTAATTAGTTTGAAAATGACCAATGTGTAACACGGGGAGGTGGGCAGAGAATGGCTCCCAAAGGTGACTCTGTGTTCTAAAACCCAGAACCCATGAATATGTGACTGCAAGACAAAAGGGACTTCAAAGATGTGATTAAGGTGAGGACCTTGGGTTATATCAGGTATTACAAGAGGGTACAGTGTGATCACAATGAGTTTCTTTCCTTCCTTTCTTCATCTCTCCATCTCCCTCCCTTTCTTCTCCTTCCTTTTAAAAAGGGATCCCGTGTACCTCATGCTGCCCTCAAACTGTCTAGACAGCAAAGGATTATCTTAAATTTATGATCCTCCTACCTCTGTTTCCCAAGGGCTGTGATCATCACACCCAGTTGTATGTGGTGCTAGGAACAGAACCCAGGACTTAATGTATGCTGGATGAACATTTCATCAGCTGAGCTACATTTCCAGTCCCACCATAGTTCTTATAAAAGGTAGGCAGGAAAGGAGTCACAAACCAAGGTATGAGGTGGTGTTTAGAGGCTGCAAGAGGTAAGGAAACAGATCTTCCTCTGGAAATTTCCAGAGACATACTGCCTCACTGACACGTTTATTTCAGCCACATGACAGCCAGTTCAGACCCCTGACCACCAGAGCTGTAAATGATGTGTATTGTTTTGAGCAACTGAAGGGTGCGAATTTCTTATAGCATCAATAGAGTAACTCATATAAAATCCTAGCTGGTTGTAGTAGTTTAGAGCTTTGTCTTATGGTTAGAAGCTGGGTTTAATCACTGAAACTTGTCTCAGGCTGTTTATAAAAGAGCTAATATGTGAGCATCACTTTACTACTAGCCTAGTGGTATTTCTTATGAGTCATAGGAAGCGGGGAAACTTCTATCTAGAGTAATATGGCCTGGTTTGAATGCTGACTGTCACTTAGTAGTCACTTGTGACAAGGTTACTTGAGCTAGTGCCCTAGTCTATATAACAGGAGGCGGTAACAGTACCAGATTCTCAAAGCTTTGGAGGAGTTAAGTGAGATGATATCTATATGCTTGGCGCACAATGAGAGTGTTGAATTTTTCAGAACAAGTCACACTTCCAACTGTGAGATGAGGGGATGGAGCCCAATGAAGTTCATGCAGGTATGAGCAATAGTGTTGATTCATAACATCTAGTCTTCCTGCTATAAAATGATATGATATGCTGCCACTGATTGGCAATTATCTAATATAATCTTTATTAAAATCACCCATAAAATAAATGAGGAAAAATAGTCTCAATGGAAAAGAATGATAAAATAGAACCATCTTTTTTTTGAAGGTCAGTCTTGTGCTCAGCTGCAGGAACTTGCAACATACACCAGGATTATCATCAGCGAGCGTCACATCAGTCAGTGTCACTTTAGAGTCTTGGAATGGGTACACTACTGTCCTCAATCTGAGATGTGGTCTAGACAAGGTTTCCCTGACCTACTCACCCAAGAGTTATAGGTAGAGGCTGTGGAGGCCTGGTCCTTACCTCATCAGAGAAATCTGGATTTTGAGAATGGTGAAGTACAGCTGTGTAGGCAGCTGAAGTGAAGAGCGGCCCTCCAGGTTTTCCGTAAATACACTGTTTAGAAAGTTATGAGGGAAACAATTGTTAGTGCCTGAAAATATTCTCAAGTGAGAAAAAGTCAATTCTTCAGTTTCCAATTCCAGTACCAATACCAGCACACTTTGTGATGGACATCCCAGGATGACATCTAGTTAACTTTGAACTTCGTTGATATATTGTTCTGTGTGTACTATGCAACGGGACATCAAAGAACATCTAAAAGTCTTTATTCATCTTGTAGGTATGACACAAGGGTTGAAAACTGAACCAACTTACTAGATGACTTTTGATTGCCATAAATATGAGTTAATGTTCAAGACAGATCCCTAAAGGATGCCTTCCTGAGAGAGTTAAGGTCCTCAGGCTTGGCTGGACCCCAGTTCCATGCAAACCAATTCCTGCTCGTGACAGTGGAGGTAGCAGGACAGACCCAGCTTTTGATGTTGTATCCTAACCTCTAATTGGGTCAGAGAACTGGAATAGGCTTTCATGAATCACATAGGTGAAGGGCACATATGCCTGGAGCTCTGGACCTCTCTTCTAGTCTTAGATCTGGTCATACTATGTCTCTGCATGATGTCAATAATTCAACGAAGCAGGGAGCCCACACACCTGCTGTTGTTTTTCTTTCCTAGTTCATCCCCATTACAAGCACTGCTTTGTCAGGCCTGTTGGGCTCTTCCTACCTAGTCATTGCCTTGTTTACTTAACAATGATATCACCTGCTAATTTTCCTCTCTTGATACTAATGCTGTGAAAAGCTTGGTCTGTATGGAGGCTCACAGTGGCTCAAGATTATCTTGAAGAATGCCTCTCTACCCTACATGAGTTAGCTCATTCTTAAGTTCATCCCCACTCTTTGAATTAAGACTACAAATTTCCTGCTATCATAAATCAGAGTATGATTGGTACTTGATGGTATCATGAGAAATAGACTGGGGCAATGGTAGGGTTAGTTAGCCATTATCTTGGTTCTTAACTACCTCTTCCCTCTGATTCACTGCAACCTAGAAGATTTGACCATAGGCTCAGTAAAAATAGCTTTCCTCTTTATTTTTATAGGCTATTTTTTGTTATTTGATAACCCTAAAAAAATAGTGCATATCATATATGAACTCTAGAAAAGGCAATCCAGTTTTATAGGTCAAAATAATGATACTATTAACTCATGTGATCAACAATGTGGGCTGTCTTTTTAGAGTCATTTTCTAGTCCCTAGGGCAGTTGGCTCCATAAATGTGAGCTCTATGGAGGTACCTTGCATTAACCAACTATCTTGTTCATAAATATGAGCTCTCCAGGGACATCCTGCATTAGCCAATATGTATAGTAGCCTTTCTATGGGGACAGCATGAAGGCAGGCTGGATGTACTGCTACAAATCACGCATGGTGAGTCAAGAGGTGGACTTAATTTGTGCACAGGGCAGACTTTTCATGGGGAACTACTGTATTTATTTCACACTATAATGAGTTCTCTTTTTCCAAATCATGAAGTGAAGAGCTGTGGGAGACTAGCATTTCGGATAGATGGGGTTAGTGATGGCTGTTAAGTCATATACATTTTCAGGAAATCTAAAACAAATGCCTGAAATTGCTCCTCATTTAACCATACTCATATAAAAATCCCCCAGTGGTGCAAAGGACCGAGGTGCCTGCCTTCCCTCTCATGCCGTGTCCCCAAGTGACTCGACTCACCTTCACGGCCTTGGCACCGTCTTCATCAGAATTTTTGAATTCAATGCACACAGTTATATTTCGTGCCTGAAATTATAGTGTGGGGGAAAATGGATATGGTAATTTCCTCTTAAATTAACATCCCAAACAATGTAAGGGCCTAAAATAAGTAGCTTCTAATTAAATATGAAAAAAATGTAGAATAACCACCATTGTCTTAGTCCTCAGAAGCAGCAGGATTTGGAGAGATTTTAAAGGAAACAGCAACAAAAAAAGCTCACAGTATAGGACTAAGCATGCTCTTTTCAGAGCATTGTAAGAACCAAAAAACTGGTCTAGATTAAATTTATGTCAGGCTGATTTTAGAAAAGATTATTAATATATTACACAACCATACATCCTCAAACAATTCAGAGATTAACAACTATAAGATAACTCTTCTGTAATACTTCAAGGTCCTGAAAATGCATTCATCTTTAAATAATTCTAAAGTAAATTCTAGGATGTACCCACCCTTGGCTAAGCATTTCCTCTAAGTCTTGGCTCATAGTTATTTCAAGTTGCTCTTTCAAGAACCATCTTGTGTGATCTATGTACAGTGAACTGAGAAGTTACCTTGTTGAAGCACTTCTGGCTATCGTACTTGAGGTGTTTGGGGTAGACATAAATTTGATTTTTGTATACTCTGTATGGTCGGCAATGCTTTGTTGAGTCATAAATCAATTCTTCCACCTCCACTGTAGGTTCTGACTGAGCCATCACGTTGAAAGGCTTGACAGGGATAAAGGACGATGTTACACAGTCTTAAAAAATCAGAAAATAAGAGTTTGTCATTTCATATGGGTCTTCTAAAGTGAACAACACTTAACGTATCTTAACATGAATCTAAAATGGAAATTTGCTATTGTGTAGCAAGAGCATGAAAATGTGAGAAGGGGGCATTGGGCATGAGAAAGTTATATATTTAGTATTAAAACTCATGGCTAAGAACCATGGAAAATCTTTGAGATGGATTTATATATTTTTAAAAAAGATTATTTATTATGTATACAACATTCTGCCTCTACGTATGCCTGCATGGCAGAAGAGGGCACCAGATCTCATTGTAGATGGTTGTGAGCCACTACATGGTTGCTGGGAATTGAACTCAGGACCTCTGGAAGAGCAGGCAGTCCTCTTAACCTCTGAGCTACCTCTCCAGACCCTGAATTTATAATTTTTATAATGTTTTCTATATGTAGAATATTCTAGGTAGATTTTTATAAGATAAGGTGTAATAATACATGTATTATTGCGTAGCAGAGTAAAGTTATTCAGTGAGTCTATTAGTGATAGTGACAGATGAATTAATAGTAATTTTTCATAAATGAGATGATTTTTACAGCAAGTGCCTAAAGCCCTCTGTACATTGTTTGTTGCTTTTCTCTCTCTTACATTTTTACCACCTTTAAAAATCTAACTTTGCAGTTAGCCTAAGGAAAAAAATAGCCTGAGAAAAAATAAGAAAAGATGGTTAAGAATGTATACATCAAAACCTCTGTCATTGCACTGTTTGAAGCAGGGAGCTGTAGTGTCGAAAGGGAAAAAGTCCTGGACTCAGATAAAACAAAGTGATGGGCTATACATACTTGGGAATCGGATGACAGTTCTAATATTTCATCAGGTATTGATTATAATATTTTCTCTATGTTCTCAAATTTCTCTAATACTCTACCCTTCTTTCAAGGAGAGTATTTAGCTTCCTGTTCTGTTGTCCTTTCTTTAGGTAATAAAGCCTTGTTCCCTAAATCAAGGAGAGAAAATGGCTAAATTTCTCCTCTGCTATTTCCCATCACTCAATGTGAAAATGATTTTGAGTCAGAACTTAAGTTAGAATTCTCATTATAGTTTATATTAAAATGATTTGTGGAAACTTATCAGGATAGATGGCCATCCTAATATTCCCTGTCTGTAGTCTCTACCCAGTTGTTTATTATAGGAAAACTTAATTCTGTATTCTGAAACCTTCATTTTTAGGTCAGTAAAAGCAGGAGTTTTACCATGTTCCAAATAAGATAGATAGTCTATATAATGACATTTTAGTCACTTAGGTGGCTGTGGCCAGTGCTCAAAGCAATTTGTTGTCAGTGAGGTATGGCAGAATCAGTCTATATTTGAGTCAGGGAAATTAGATAGAATCTGAATTCTTTCACTATTGGCTATTCATCCACTTGAGTCTGACTTTCCTCATAACACTCCAGGGTTCAAAGGATTATGTGAATAATTTAATATCTTGCTGGATATTACACCCATATTTGGATAACAGATGAAAGTTAAGCTGTTCAGGATACTGTTTTCGTTATGACTTCATTGTCTATCTCAATGGACAAGTAAGTCCCATATTCCTATAGTATAATGAATTCCTTTCCATTTTGGAAGACAAAATCCCCAAACAACCCAAATCTTGGGATCAACCAGTTAACTGAAGAACCAACCAAACATCCAAACAATCTCCCACAAGATACTCAGAAGTCTCTAAATGAACTGTGACATCAATGACATTGGCATCATACTTGGCTGCTCCAAGGGAATGTTGTCCACAACAATATCCAGGCTTCCAGGGATGGTCTGCATTTTGCCTGTCCGGTCAGCTCTGTGAAAGGACATCACACACACACACACACACACACACACACACACACACACACACACACACCGTATTATTTTTATTTTCAAAGAAAACCCCATCTTGTATTATAATTCTGAGCTTTGAGAAGTATAAAGAGTAGACAGCAAAAAGTGGTGTATTGATTTTTTTTTACTTGGTTAGTTTAATTCCTATAAAATATATGTTACTGTAAATGAAAACAAAAATTATGAAGGAGTCAAGTTACAGATATCCCGAAAAATATTTTAAACGTATTCTCTCTGACTTCACTTATACATGTAGCCAGATGAATATAAATTATATTGTCTTGTCAATAAGACTCATTTGAAATTGCTTAAGCATTTGACTGCCAAAGTGAGTTTTAAGAATTTTTGAGAACAAAGTTTTTGCTATACTTGCTAAGAGTTTGCATTTTTCCTTCTTCAATAACAAAGAACTGACTGTCTCTACATGCTCTTCTCACTCTCCTATTATCATGAACGTTCACTCTTTGACTCTGGAGTTCTGTTTCCTTCCCTGCTTACAGCCAATGGCATTCTTTGAAGGTTGAAGGACCTTTAGGAGGTAGAGTCTTGCTGGAGGAAGTTGGTCACTAGGGCTAGCATTAGAGTTTTACTGCTCAGCTCCATTCCCTATTCACTCTCTGCTTCCTGACTGCAGATGCAATGTCATCAGCCAACGATGTTCCTGTCACTACGTCTTCTGTGCCACAAAGCACCATATCCCCTGAGAGCATAAGCTAAAGTGAACTCTCTTCTCTTAAGTTGCTTTTACCAGGAAGCAGTTGGAAAAATAACTCATACACACACTATAGGATTATTGGATCCCCAAGGTTGTTTACCTCTCTTCCCACTGTGAACCATATTAGTGGCTTGAAGTCAGCAATGACAAATTAATTTATGCCATAGAAATTGGTCACCAGGAGAAATCAGTCCTAATTTAATGTCAGTCCTGCACTATGTATTGTAGGTGCCCCTCACATGCCATTTATAGTTTCTTTGTATTCACTGACAACAGGATGCTTGTTGTATCAGTTTATCCCCAAATCTTTGCATGTTCCATTCTGCTCATCATTATAGCTCTTCAAGTCTTAGGAGATTGTCAAGAAGGCAAAAGGAAACGGCCTTTTTATTTTCTCATGGTGGCTTGAGGGGCCTTGTGAAGACCTGGGTGTAGGATTTGACCAGGATGTTTGATGAGTGAAGGGAATACAGGTCTCTTACGTGACCAGTACTCTGCCTGGACTACAAAGGATTAAGTTAGGTACAGGGTCTTGCCTAAGAGTCTACTTCTCCTCCTAATCATATGTTCTAAAACCTTCCATAATGGTGACTATTAGATAGATTCAATAAACTATCCCTTCTATTTAAATAGCTGCAAATAATTCACTGATGCTGCAGAAGATATTGGCCATGCTTGTTTAAACATATCATCATATTTTTGAGGGATATGTAAAATTAGTTGATAAGAGACTGTTGATTCTTGGGCGGGAGAAACAGAACCATTATTCAAGGCTAAGGAGTATAAGAACACTCTGTGTATTAGAGGCTAACAGTGTAAGATAAATAATATAATAAGGTCATCTACATATCTCACGAAGAGGCTCCTGTGGGGAAGAAGTGGATTCTCCAGTCCCAACTGTCCTCTGCCAGCCCATATTATGTGTGGAAGGGACAAAATGACACTAAAGAATCAGGAGTACCATAAATAATGCTGTTTCCAGATACTGAATTTTGGGGGTGGGTTGTCACACAGCTATAGATGAATGATACAGCCCAACATGTGAGAAATCTTCTGTACGATTCTGGCAAACTGACTCATTGGCACAATTTGGAGGAAGGGAAGTCACTAGACAGTCATCTGTTTCTGGAGGTGTCTGGACAGTTGGGCCTCAGGGCCTCAGGTGTTATGGAGAGAGAAAAACAATGTGTTGATTACATAAAGGGGCATCCAGAATATCCTACCGTCTGTAGTCTGATACCAGTTTAAGCAGGTCCTCAGCTGAAATCTTGCTACTTTCTTGTCTATATAATGGAGAAAATCTTGAGTCTCTGTCCACGTTTCCTTGGTTGTCCTTAAATACAGATCTGCAGGAAAATAATGTTTATTTTGTTACTGTTTAAGAACTTGTGTTTTTAAGGAGGATAATTAATGATCATTTTAGTTTATAATAGAAAGTAGCCAGGGGACTTATCAAAATAAAAAGACACCAACTCTTGGACAGCGTTTTTCCCTTATAAACAGCACATTTGTGTCACATTCCTCATTTTCAACTATATATCCTCAAGAAGGAGCAGTTCCCGTTACAACTGTTTTTATGATGTCTGACATTTATTACCATATCAAAATCCTAGAGTATCAGGAAAAGCGGGAATATATTAATTTTTGCATGTGTGTTTGTGCCAGTGGTGAAGTTGTGCTGGTGTGTGTGTGTGTGTGCGCGCGCAGCAAGGCTTCATCCATCTTGTTGTGTGAAGTAAAACCTCTCACTGGCCTGAAACTCACTGCAGAGGCTAGGCTGGCTGGTCAGTAAGCTCTGGACATCCTCCTGCGTTTGCTTCCTCCGTGGTATGTCTACAGCCACGCATCATGTCCAGTTTTTTCCCCTTAGGTTCTGTGGCTCCAACTCAGGTTCCCACATTTGCAAAGCAAGCATTTCACCGACCGAACTATCTTCTAAGGTCCTCCTTTTAACTGTTTCCCCAAGGCACCCTAACCTGGGCAAGCAGGGGCCACTGCACTTTGGGTGGTGTCATCAGGATTTATGAGTGTGCAATAAGGATCGTGTTGTAATTATGACTGCAGAAAGAAAGCGTGATTCTTAAAAATGTCTTTGTGGAGGTCAACGAGGCTATGTTCTAACTTTTAGGACAGAAGTCAAGATAAGACGCAGGAAATGTGAGTCAGAGTCTTGCATTAAATAAGGGTAACGTTATGTTGTTTCCTTTCCTTGATCCATTTTGTGGGAACTATAACGCCTTACTTAGAACACACAATTGCTGTTGTCTAAGTGACGGAGTGAGGTCTGGCAATATTTGCTTCACGTGTACTTTGCTGACGTCAGCCCCACCCCCACACTTATTATGCACCGAAGAAAAATTCAGCCCACATGTAATTGCTTTTTCTTCAACATCAGAGAAACGTTGAATTTTTATTTCTTCTAGTTGAAGAGCCTTAACTAGAATATTTTATCATCTAAATGAATCAAATATTTTAATAAAGTAGCTGAAATGGCTTTGAAAATGGTATCAGCCATCGATGTTTAGTGTAAAGGAACACGGGGGAAAAAGGAACATGGGGGCTGGAAATGTATTGAAATGATGTTTTTAGACCCTTTGAAATCATCTCCTTATAGTTTTGTTGCAATTCTTGTTAAGTAGTAACTGAGGGGGAAAAAATCTCTCCTTGATAAAATTTTAATGAAATAACATCAGGAAAGCATAATAAAAACATCTCACTTGAAGACTAGAGAGAGAACGCAGCAGGTAAAGGCCCTTTCAGCCAAGCCTGCCTGCCGGTTCAGCTTCTAAGGCCCCTATGGTGGAAGGAGAAAGACTGTTTCTGCACATTGTCTTCTGAACTCCACAAGAGAGCTGCAGCAAGCTGCAGATGCCCTCCCCGGCCTCCACCCCACAAAGTAAATACATAAAAATGAGACAAGAATTTCAAAGCATTTAACACAAAAGATGACTTTTGCATAAATAATTAATCTATGTGAGCTGTGAACTCCATGTTGCTCATATCCACAGCTGTCTTGTGGAAATCCTTCACTGGGATTGGCTACTCATGAAGTATACTGCAGCCTGAGATCTTTATTTTTGATCCTTCTACCTCACTCTCTCTCAAGTGCTAAGATGAGAGGCATATAGCACCATGTGGGATTTAGGCATTTCTCTGCATGTGTGGATACAACAGATTAAAGTGGTTGTTAGGGCCCAGCATGGGCACATGACTATAATCTCAGCACTGAGGTAGTAAAGACAAAAGGAGGATTGGGTGTTCAATGCCATGATGAGCTACACAGACAACCCTCTCACAAAACAAACAAACAAACAAAAAGCAAAAAACTAAAACTCTCCAAGGTCTGAGGATGTAGTTCAGTGGTAGAAGTCACAAGGCAGAAAAAAAAGTTAATTTGGTTGATTGGTAATTTCAATGGCATAAAAATGAATGATCCAATAATAACAGAACTATAAAAAGACAGAGAGAAGGACCTGGTGAGGGTATACTAGGGGCTTTGCCACTGGAAGATGCATGCAGAGGTGGACCACCACTTGTTGGGATGGCAGCATGAGAATCTGAGATACTGCTGCATTATGCATCCTTAGAGGTACAGATATGAGAATGAAAATTTATTTTAGTCCTGCCTGATGAATTTTAAAGAAAATTGAGCACTGTCTGTTAGTCATTTGTAAGTTAAAATGAGACAGTGTGCAAGAATCTGTGAGGTAATCCTGGTGTGGGCTTGGGCCCCTATGATCCTAGAGGTGGCATGTATGGGAAAAGTTTAATTACAATAGGACATATTTGTAAATTCAACTTCTTTTAGAATGGTTAATTATAAAATATCCCACATAGCTCTGTGTGTCTGTGTGTGAGTGTGTGTGTGTGTGCATGTTCTACACCTATTCAAAAAATAATATTTTTTTGCTAAAAAGTGGCAGTACAGCTGGTGTCAAACCGGAGACCATACCAGATACATTTCAAATTAGATGTTCACAGCAACGAGATCTGTGTGTACTGCAGCAGCTGGGTAAAAATCTGGTTCCAAGCAACTGTTAATGCTACTATTTTAACCACAGTTGCTTTCAAATGTTTTAGGGTACACTCAACAGTTATACTGTGAAACAAACTGCCAGATAGAAAACAAAGTATGAAGGAAAAGCCAATGGAGAACCAGCAGCACCCACAATGTACTACCTACGCCATGGAGCTGGTCTATTCCCGAATGATGTGGGCACCAGCTAACTTTCTGAGGGTCCCGCCTTAGCTTACGCAGTGTTTTCCCTGGAAGGTGGGGGAGCGATTGCCTCTTTGGGTAGCTTGTGTGCTTACGGAAGCTAGATAATCCAAATGACCCAACATATCATAATCTCTACACGTTCAAGTCATTTTTTTCTTATTTGCCAGAGAAGCTCATGCAAATTGAAATCATTGGTGGTGCATACAACTTACTAACCAACAGTTGAACTGCTAGCTGAGCCCTAATACAGCAATGGCTTGTGGCTTCGCTAGCTTTCCTTTCCAAGAGTTGATAACACATTCAGACTCCACGGACGTTTCATCTGTCTTTCTTACAGTTGGTTGACATTTTAGAGTGATGGTGTTACTTCTAAGTGCCGTTCTGCCAATAACTGACACATTATTTACTTCTGTCCTCCACACTATTTGTCACTGACGAAAATTTACAAGAAATGGGGAGTTGTGGAGCATAAATGTGAACTCCACGATGACTTTCAATAATAATAATAATAATAATAATAATAATAATAATAATAATAATGACAATATATATACCATGTTTTTCATGTTTACCATGAGCTTTCTCTGTAAGGAAAGGCAGGAAGAAAGAGATAAAATAATATTCATAATGTCTTTTATACCAAATCTGTGTACATGTGAAGTTAACAGAACATGCTGCCCATGAGGCAGGAATTTTCAGCTCCATTCTACAGATGAGACTCTGGACCCATTGCTCAATCAATGATCCAATAAGTGGTGACCTGAACTTGTCAGCTTTGGTGTGTTTACCAGGCTTAGCAGCCTGGCTCTCCCGCCCTTGCTGCAAGGCTGTCTGAATGCAAGTCAGTTCTTGCAGCCTGCAGGGATCTGTCATGGCTTACTGGGCCTAGAATCCTTTTGTCCTTCTATCTGCCAGTCTCCAGTCTTAAATAATGGCCATAACATTCTGACACACACTGGTGGGTTTTCTCTGAACATATGCCTCAATGGAAGCTGTGTGAACTGAAGAATGCCCAACAGGTCAACCCTTCCTTCTGGACTTTGCATTTTGAGTTGAAGGAACTGCCTGTGAGATAATGCCACCAACATTCATTAAGTGGATGCTCTGTTCTAGGCCTGTAATTAACCTGTTTTAATTAAGTTGTTTCATTGCTGATCTTGATTTGTTTTATGAGTCTATTGCCAGGGTTTCCCCCATTTAAGGAATTCTTATAGCAATGCAGGTGTAATGAGTTTGAGAAGGACACTTGGAGTTGATGTGTCAGTAGATCTGAAAAGCAAGTTCTATTTTCCACAGAGGTTCCATTTCTTGGATGGATGGTCTACTACTTGTGCCCAAAAAACTCAGCTTTTCCATCAGAGTCAACTGGGGATATAACTGTCTGTGCTAATTCATACCAAAATCAAAGGCAGCTTAAGTGATCAACTTGATGGTCTCATTTGGACATTCACATACAGAGCAGAGCTCTATGAATAAATGAAGGTATGCAGGTGCACAGGAAAGTATGCACTATCCCTCCTTATCTTATGTCCATTAGGCTCTCAGGACTGAACAAACATTGTATTCATTAAATCGGTTACATATAAACAAGTTATGATTTCGATTTGGTACTTACTGAGACCCCCCAGTATATCTGGCCATGCCCCCACTGTATACAAGTCAGGAGCTTTTAGATAAGCTGTCTTGCTGAACTAATTTGTGAAGTATATATCTCTGCAGAGCTCATGATGTCTACGAAGATGACACCATGTTAACATTTCTTTAGGTGTGGCTCCATTAAAAACAATAGACAACATAAAAGCATTCAAAGCCATAGCTTCCAATGCGGAGTGTAAGCGCGTCTCTATTCTGTGAATTACAAAGTAGGATCTTACCTCACGGCCCAAGCAAATGGCATCCGATATTTCCCCAATTTGCTGCAGAACTGCCTATTGGATTTGAGTATTTTTTGTGCAAACTGAGGAAAAAATAAATAAAATGTTATTTAGGGACAGCCAATTACAAACTGTACATGTGGAATAATAATGCTTATTTTTCCATTTTTATTATCTACTGAAATTCTATACAGTTTCATCTTACTGGCACATAGATTACATATAGTACCCTCTGTGTTCAAGTTATTGTAGAACTCTAGGCTTTCTTTTTAATTTGAAAATTCTAAGTGTGGAAAATCCCCTAGTCTTGAAATATCAACTATTATCCGCTCACCCTGCTTCTCTTCCTGCCTTCTTCCCTGCCTACCTTCCAGCTAGGAGAAGTTAAAATCTTGAATGGAAAGTTATCGAATTTATATTCACAATTGCTCACATTTTTTACTCAACAAGAGGCCTTTTCTCTGAAGAGCTGCATGGACCCTGCATTCTCTGTCACACTTTCTCAGATCTATTGCTATAGTGGGGAGGTAGCTGGAGTAAGTACAAGAGACACTTCCTTTTTCAGTGCTGGAGCAAACCCAGGGCTTCACACATTCTAGGCCAAATGTGACTGAGTGTCAATAAAATTTCCTTTACAAAAGCTGGTAACAGGCTGGATGTGATCTGAACAGATAGTTTTCTGAACCATGATATGAGAAACTCATAAACACGTTAAACTACAGTCTAAATTGTTGCACATGCTCAGATTCATTGGCTTTGAGTTATTTCCTTGATATCATTCCTTTGTATGGAACATATATACTTTAAATACTTATCTTCTAGTAAATGGAGGTAGTCCATAATTTGATTATTTGAAATAAGAAGGCGATAGAAAGAAGAAAGCAGAAAAACATCACTGATCTTATCATTCATCCACTCCTCCTCCTCCTCATCTCTACCTCCCTGCACTTCACTGTTATTATATTTAATGTACAATCATTTGTCTCTGCTCTTGAGTCCATTGTCAGCTTGCTGATATTTTAGCAAATTGCCTTCACTTGATCCCAACACCTAACTTTGTTATTGTAAATACCTCCATCTTTGGGTATTTTGGGGGCTAAAATGATATACAAATTTCAACTCATGGCTACTAATACAGTGGTTCTCAACCTGTGGGTCATGACCCCTCAGGGGGTGGGGTCGAATGACCCTTTCACAGGGGTCACCTAAGATCATGGGAAAACATAGATATTTGCATTACAATTCATAACAGAAGCAAAATCAAAGTTATGAAATAGCAACAAAAATAATTTTTTTGGTGTGAGGGTCACCACAACCTGAAGAACTGTATTAAGGGGTTGCAGCATTAGGAAGGTTGAGAACCACCTTACTAACAGATTCATAGACATCAGAGACTGTTGAGTCAAAAGGACATAAACCCAAAAATGTATAATTTAAAATGTTTTTGGTAGATATTAATTGTACTGCTGGGTGAATGTTGAAAAGTCATACATTTATCAGGAAGGCAGCATGACTTTATTTCTTCAAAGTGACTGAAATTATTTATAAGAAAATAATCTTTACCTTGTTGGAATCTGGGTTCTTAATATAAGGTTCAGCACCGCTCGTAATGTTTCCCATTAAGACTTTTTCGACTTTGGCCACCAAAACAATTTCAGAGTGTGGATCACTCACAGAGAATATAGCCTACATTCAAAGAAAGCGGTAAATAACTACCATAGAAGCCACCCTGAAGACATTCACAAAATGTCATTAAAAAAAGACAGCTATAAGGAATTTTTTTTTTTGGGGAAATTGCCCATCCCGTATGACCCATTGTTAAGGAACAATCTAAGGGACAAGGCTTTTCAGTCCCATTACAAGTAAACAAAGTGCAACCTGCTTTGGGAATTTTAACCACTCTTCTGGAATGCCCTTTATGTGAGGTTCTTCTGATTGTCTTGGTGTGCCCCCAGTGTCCATGTTGCCGTTTTCCAAGGCCGGTGGCGCCCCGGAGAGCATCTGCCGGACAGCAGGGTGATTCAGATCCACGTGGAAATCGGCGGAGATCTTCCGGCTATCTCTGAGGTCATAAAGTGCCACACTCACAAAAAAAGGCTCAATCTGTTGGGGAAAAGAAAACCCAGATGACTCTGACATAAGGCAGTCACCCGTCCGCCACCCTGAGCACCACCGCATCTCAACACATCGGATAAAAGGCATGCGGAAAGCGAGTTCTCTTTGACCCAGTGAAAAGTACCCAGAATCCCTCCCTTCAGCAGAGGCCTCCAAGCCCAGGGTGGCCTCTCGTTTGTTTCTTGACCCTAGATTCCCACCCAAGTATGCTTTTCCACGTGTTTTACCACCAGCAAATTAGGCTTTAACAGCCTTCAAGTTGTTTTCCCCATGCTCTAAGAAAATACCCTTTAACCTCAGTTTCCCCAGATCTTTGGAAAACTAAAATGGGAGCCTAGAAATGTCTAGAGTGTACTGAGAAATACTTCACTAGTCTAACTGCTTTTCAGATTTCTTTTCTTTTCTTTTTCTTTCGTAACAAGGTCCCTCTGGGTAGCCTTGGCTGTCCTGGAATTTGCTCTCTATACCAGGTTGGCTTTGAACTCAGAGATCCACCTGCATCTACCTCCCAAGGTCTGGAATTAAAAGCATGTGCCACCACTACCTAGCTAAATGTGTAGCCCAGGCTGGCCTTGAACTGGTGATCCCCCTGCCTCCATCTACTTAAGCAAATCCTACTGGTGTGTGCCACCACAACCGGTGCTTTTCAGATTTTTTTTTAAAAAAAAATCACAGCTTGAAATGATCATAATGATATTTATTTTACATTGGTGCTGTGCTTTCTACTATTTTGTGCAGTTTTAATACATTCATGAATATGATAGTGTGACACAGATGAACACTGGCTTGTGAAAGGACCTGTTGTCAGAGAAGGTGGGAAGTCTCCTGAAAAGAAGTCGGTATTTAAGATGAAGTTTTAAAAGAGACATCATGTGGTCTCTTCATTGTGTACTAATTTTGAAGTCCACCACATTTCTAGCACCAGGGTCAGCTCTTACCGCAACTATGATGCTAACTAACTTCTGGTCCTGTCATCTGCCAGTTTTCTTAACCCTAAGGTTACCGTTGTCCCTTCAACAACATTTGTAGATACATATTCCAAGATGACCCTCTATCTTGCTGTTCTTCAAGCCCACCTCCCACCAGTCTGAATTCTCAGTGAGATCTGTGACTGTGCCGGCTCTCAATGGCTGTGCTATTCTGTCATTCTGTACATGTGTTAATTAGGACTCCAGGGAGATGACACCCTCCTCATTGTCATTTTTTTTTTTTTTTAACATAAGCAGGCTGGATGGGAGATTACTGAACACGATTTGGTAGGGTACAGGAGAGTACTGTGGAAGCCCTCAGGAATGCAGGGCTAGCCACTAGTCCCGGGGATCACTATTGGGGACGTATTTGATTCCTCAGCCATCAGGAATGAGCCACCTCTCAGCAACCATGTCTTCAAATCCATCTGCATTTATTTGGTGATGCTCCACTTCTTTGAGATGTGGATCTTCTTGTGGCCAGAGAACACGGACTTGGCTCTATGCAGAGCCTCAAGTGCATGTTCCTTATTCTGCAGCTTGGTGCAGACGGACTTGATGACCTGGTGGCCACTGTGAACTCCGGCCACTATGCTCTGGGGCTTCCCAAAGGCACCACACATACTTGTATACACAATAACACACACACACACACACACACACACACACACACACACACTTACTTAAAAGTAATTATCAAGTAGAATTTATATTTCAGTAATTTAATTTAGTTTAGAAAAACTCTTCATTTGGGGTAGTTGTAGTGTGCTAAGAGTTGAAATTGCAAAAATAAGGAGAGATTAATGCAGGTACACAAAACACTTTGAAGGTCGAGAAATAGAAATCATTATTTTTTTTTCCTGAATTGTTGGATTTTGACTTTCATCCCATTTGCTGAATGGAAATAAATTACCTCCATTAACGCGACATCAGAAATTACAGGTCTTGTGTCATTCCGTTTATTTTTCTAATCCACCTTCACAATGAAAATGCCAAATCTTACTTTTTAAATGGTTGGCTTTGCAGGATGTGTTTGTGTAACAAAACATCGTCAGAGCCTGACAAATTAATTTGTAGGCTACTGAGGTTTAGCCTGATGAATGACTTCTGAAAATTCAGGAAGAGGGAAATTCAAATGTAGCTACAATGAAATAGCTTTATTAGTTCAGATTGCTGGTGTCAACTCCCATTTTCAAGGAAATATCTTAGGCGATGAAACCATCAGCTAGAATTTGGTGTTCTATTTGATTGACTGAAAAATTACACACTGTCAAAGTCTGCTTCCTCATTATAAAAAAGTCTTTCATTGAGTCTGTAGACACTCGTGTATGAAATGCAGCAGTTAGCTCTCCCGGAACATGGAGAACTGCTCTTCAAAACATGCTTATCAAAGTTAAGAATGATGAAGTTGAAGAGTGCCATTAGTGGAAGAGTGCTACAATTTCATTCAATGATAAACTCTCACCAAAGTGAGGCTGTTTATTGATTTTGATATGATTACTAACGAGTGCAATGAAATTATTTTTTGAAAGTAATTTCCTAGTTTATTTTTTTAAACACTTGTATCTACTGTAAAATTGCTTAAAAACAATTCAGAAGCTCAAAACCAACTTAACTGCTTGGCCTGTGAGACAGGAAAGGACATGGAAAAACCACTCTCAGGGATGACTCATTGTTTAAGAGCACTGGCTGCCCTTGCGGATGACTCAAGGTATACTTACACACATGCATATAAAACACCAATGCACATGAAGTGAAATGGAATAAAATCAAATAAAAATGAAAATGTTTCTAAAGGACACTGTTGGGACTTAAACAAATAGAGCCATGTAGCTTTTGAACACGTTCTACATGGAAGGAATCACATGCCTTTGGCACTGGAAAGAAAAGCCCATTGTCTCTGGGAGCTTGTTTTCAGGTGCACCATAGGAATGAAGTTACTAATGTGTCCCTGCTATTTTCTGTCATAGAGGGCTGTGCCCTTTAACCAAGTACGAAGCTTTCAGGAGAGACACATATTGAGTCGTGGGAGATGATAGAGATATCTGCCTAGCCAGCCAAATCATCCAAATCAATGCTGGTGATCAATGGGTGGGGAGGGGGATGACAATAATGATAGATATTGTCACACAGCCCCATCACTCTCACATCCAAAAATAAACCCATTTTCTTTGACTTTTGGTTTCCAAAATGGATTTTTAAATTGCACTTAAGAATGTGTTGGATGAAAAACATAGGTTTAAAATATTTATATTTTTAGTATAGGTCAATGTATGAAATGATAAAGCCCATTTATTTTTATGTAGTGTGCTGACTAAGTGGCTTTACAATTTGGATCAAGTTTTCTTAAATTTCCAAATGGTTTCAAAAATGAAGTTTTTAGGCATTTTTTTTTGTTTTATGTTAGACATGAAAGCATGGTCTAATCCCTTCTAATATCTTTTTCTACAAGGAAAATGCATCTCTCTGCTGCCGTGCCTATTGAAGTTTCTCTAATTCACGTTTCACAGTCTCAGGACCATCACACACAGTGGGTTTGTTCTTTATTGGCCTTTTACCCCACATTTCTCTGGTCTATCTCTCTTCCAACAACAATTCCTTCTTAGTCTTTTGTTGGCAACTTTGCTAGTCACATTTAAATGTTTAAATGTTTCTTTCCCTTCTCTATGCATGCAGAGATTCTTAGATGATTCCTCCCAGGTCAGTGCTTAAACTACATTTTCAGATTTTTATTTACATTCATAGTCACCTCTTTGAGCTGAATGAATGCTAAATTGCACCAAGAACCTTCCAAACTTTCCATAGATTACCTATTTGAAGTGGTTGCTGTTATTGCCCACCATTATGTAGAGGAGGCTGGGCTCAGACACCTGACCACATGGCACAATTCCTAAGTTCCAAAGCTAGGGAATCTGATCCAAGCTGTCCATCTCAATAGATTGTCCTCACCAAAAGGATGTACAAAGTATGTCTCTATCCTGTTCCCACAGCAGCAGGTAGGAGCCTTAAAGAGGACAGAGGGGCCAAGGACAAAAGGTGAGGAAGTCTTCTGGAAGAGTCCGTCAGTCCTGTGACCCACTGTGCCCAACTCATCAAATGAATTTCAATCATGATGGAGGCAGGTTTGGGACTGTGTAGGGTTAAGCAAGTGAACAATACCACTCCTGCCTTCTAAAGCACATATGGTTTGTGTATCAAAAACATGAAAATAAACTTTCTTTTCTGGGGTGGAATACAGCAATTGAGACTAAATAGAAGTCAGAAAAGACTGCATTGAAAGAGAATGAAAGAAAGCACTCTCAAACATTGACTGTGACTTGTACCAATGGTGGGGTGATGACTTATTTTTTTCTCTGCAGTTCAACATCTAATTTTCTTTTCTTATGTATTTGCAATAAGTCTAGAATTGTCCACTATTATGTTCCCACTAAGAGGAGATTTTCAAGAGAGTTCCCTTAGTAGAAGAAAAATTTTGTGTGGGTTTGGTGTCCTGTGTATTAGGTATTTGCAAATGCCTTTGTGACACCTGTCATTGCACAGAACACCCACACTTTTACTTAATGTTTATCTAGTACTTCTTTACTTGGTTTATCATTTAGTCTTATTCTAAGGAGGAATACTATGATATCCTAGAGTGGATTTGCTAGCTGGCTTCCCTCCAAGTGACAGCAAAACACAAATGTCAGTTTAAAAGCCATCTTGAATCAGGCATGGTGGTGTACACCAGGTATCCCAAGTACCTGGAGAAGTTGAGCTAGGATGATCATGGGTTCTAGGCTAGCCCGATCTACTCAGTAATAACCTGTCTCATAAAACTGAAGACTAGAGATATAGCTCATGGGAAGAGCACTTGCCTAGCATTTGTAAGGCCCTGAGTCCTACTCTCAGCATCACAATAAATAATTTCATCTTCACTATCACCAAACAGATACAAACAATCCTGGAGGAGACCACTGTGCTAATTTTGTATGAAGAATTCCAGAACACTGTCCCTTTGTTGATTCTTAAATATCTAAGTTAAGAGGAGACTTTTATAGCAGTATGTGAATAACTCTTCCTCAGAACTTGTGTACCTTTGCAATACGAGAAGTGTTGGTGAATAGACTCCCTGTACACTAGATGCTAAATCCTGGGATTAGAAAAGGTTGGGCTAGGATGGAGTGATGTCAGCTGTCTGGTTGTCTGATCGAATGAGAGAGAAACTTACATTGGTTACAGGATCGTTTTCGTTCTCTGTAACACATCCCTGAAGATTTAAGTTGAGCGCTCTACAGATGATCATGATTCTCTTGGCAGCTTTCTCTTCAAAGGGTTTGATCCCAAACTCATGTTCAAAAAGGTCCCTTTTTTGAAGCTTCAGTGTCTACAAAAAGTTTTCAAAAGTCTTTGTTAGCCAACGCTGATCATGAAAAAAGAAATTTTAAATTAAAATCAACAGTTATCTGGGTCAAGTTCATCTCCGTTCAGAATCCCTACTTACGTCTATATCTGGGTCCAGTGAGAACAGATTGAGCCTGTCCATGTTTCTCGTTGTTTTGACCGTGTCCTCAGTTTCTGTGAGGTACTGTGGAGAGACCCGTGTTAGTCTCTGGCATCTAAACTTCCTCATGGAGCCCAACACAACCACAAAAGCCAAGATACAGCCCCTTAGTTTTATTACTGTTAAGTCATCCATAAACACTGGGCAAATCTTAAAAAAAAATATGTTCTTATTTTCAAGGGTTGTTTCATATTAAGTAGAACTCTTTTGATTGATGAAAAATTCTAGATTAGTTTCTTAGTCTAAATCTTAAAAGAAAGCATTGGCATTTTTTTCCATTAAAGCAAAGTGTGTGCAAATACAATGTCAACTTCATTACTTTTGCAAAGTCGAGATGTAGGCTGTTCTCTGAAGAATCTGTTTCCTCCAGTGTACATTCACAAGTCACAGAATTATCCAATGGATCTTGAAAAGACAGAACAACACAGGTCATTTAATAATATGAGTTGTAGTTTCCTCATCTGTAGAAATACTGGGTTAGATTTAAGAGCTCAGAGGAATACTGATGAACCTCAACTTTCCTTTTGTCTCATCTACAATATGCCAGACTGTTGCACAATCATGTGCTGGAAATGAAACTTCCTGATAATTATTTTGCTATCATACCATGCTATCATCCTGTATCACTAAGAACTTTGGATCCTTATGATGCTAACATGTATAGGTTGTCTTGGCTTCCTTAAATAATGCAAAATAAAGTTTTCTCAAATATGTAAATATTTTTTTCTAATTTTCATTCTCAGGGCATCCATTTAGAGCTCATCTTTTAGCTTCAGCTACTTAAATTCTGCAGAACACTGAAAACGTAAGTACTCTATTTGACAATTAGTAAGCAAATAATAAGTGACTGTAAAAACACCTGCTATGGCCTATGGCAGGTGTGTGAAAACCAGCAAGTTTTCTTCTTCATTATCTGTGACTTTTTCGCTTTTGGGGACAAGACACACATACAAGTAGAACTTAATAATGGCTGTGTTTTGGTTTCTAATTCATCATTGTGTTAAAGCTTTCTTTGGGGAGCACTGACTGAATCAGTGGCTGAGAACTTCCCATCTATATAGCTAAGACTTGATGGTTACATGTTAGCCCTTTTCTGTTTTCTTCCTTCCTTCTCTTGGTCTATAATGATTAGAATATGATGAGGGAACTAGGCTGGAATAAAGAAAAAAAATGCGAATGTGTATGTGTGTGCATGTTTGTGTGCCTGCACAGGTGTATGTGTGTAGGCCAGAGGTCCATGTCTGTTGTCACCCTCAGTTGCCTTTTGTCTTATTTTTGTAGACATTCATGTAATGTGTTCCAACTGTCCTCACCTCTTCTCTTTCTTATCTTGTGTCCAGTTGCTACCACACCACTGTTACCAGTCCCTTCCTCAGATTCATGAGGTTTTGTCATGTGACCCATTTAGTTTAACCAGGGCCATCTGTGAATACAACTATCTATTGGTGACTACTCACCTTATTTTATGAGACATGTTCTTTCATTGAACTCAGAGCTCACTGATATGGATAGGCAGGCTGTCCAGCAAACTCCAGGGATGCCCCTGTCTCTGTCTCCCTAGTACCTGGTTTATAGGTGTACACTGCTGCACCCAGCTTTTTTCCTGGGTGCTGATATCTGAACTCACATCATCACACTTGTATGACAAGCTTGGACTTTAGTGACTGAACTAATCTTCCAGCTTTTTTTTTTTTGTCTTATGAAAACACTATGACACATGATGTTGAAACTTTCATATATCAGCTGAACTCAAGACTGTCAAAACAGCATGTAAAAAAGATGCCTTGTAGCTAAGAGGAAGTAAAACACGTTTGTTCTTACAGACAATATATCATGCTTATTAAATGTAATATAGTGCCCAAATCCAAAATGTACCTTCTACAAGATCTTCCCATCAGAAATGTGTATAATTTTTGTGTTATTGAGTCATGAGTACCAACATTGTTTGTTGCGTGAGAGCCTCAAGTCCCTTCCAGTCAACTCAAAATTGCACCAAAGGGTGGCAACTGCGATGATTTGGTAAAAGTAAAGATCTGGGGTGAATGTTCTAGAGAGTGTTGCTCAAGGATGGAAGAGTACAGCCTGAAAGACAGCCACTACCCAGCCAACACTTGGCCAGAGCAGGGACATGATTTTCTGAGCCCTTACCCAGCCCCAGCTCAGCAAGCTCTGCGCTCTTCCTTCCCTGGAGTGGCCCCTCAGGACTGATCTGCAGGATGCGGTTGAGTGTGTGAATCCACTCGTCCATATCTGACTCGGTTTCAGCTGCCAGCACAAAATAGGTCAGGTCGTTCATTTTCAATTCAAAGGCATATTTCCTCAGCCTGTTATTCTGTGGTATAAAAAGAAAGAACAAAACAATGAACCATGAGGCAGGGAGACATTTATGTGGTCTTGGGATTCCAAAGTCTTTCCATCCAGGTGGACAACAAAAAGAAAACCTTAAGAAAACACAACAGAAGTTTAGAAGAGTCTAGTCATTTGGTTTGTTTGTTTGTTTATTTATTTATTTGTTTTAGAACTTTTTGTACTGAAAGTATTTTATGCCTCTTTTAATTGTTTGGATGGCATTTTGGCTTAAACCTTTCATCTTTAGGCATACATGTGAATATACTGCAGCCTTCTTTAGATAACTGCTTTGAGGCTCCATTTTCATTTGTCACCTAAATTCGATCTGTGACTCATACTGACCCCTCACGCTCTAGGGACATCACCTGTCAAAGTACTAACAAGCTGCATGCATGTTGCCTTAGTAACCAGGGGACATTTCTTTCTTTGAGTCTTCCTTGATCTTTTAGCTTAATCAACATTTCAGCCATCACTTTATTAAAACCCTTGATACCCTGGACCCACACTCTGCTTGATTTTCTTTCTATCTACTGGTCTCTGCATATTTCCATACTCATTGATGGCTCTTCCCTCTTACCATTTCTCCAAACGAAACCCTCAGCTCTGCCTTAAATTCTCTTCACTCTCACATAGTCTAAAGGCTCCAAATATCCATACACAATGACACCCAAACCAACCTCTGCATTCTCCTTTAATTTTACATCTCTCCACTGTATTTGGTGGCCAACCAAGGGGGCCTCGCTATAGCTCCATGAATTGCCCCTGTAACACCGTTCTTGCTGAACCGAGCCCCACCCACATACTCTCCAGACACAGTGAGCAGACACTTATTCCCCCCATTCTGCAAGCCCAGAGACTGCACTAAATGACACAGGTAAAAAGTCAGCTTCTGCACTTGGGACTTGTGAATTGTTGGATGACCTGTGTCATTTAGTACAGTGACAGTTTACTGCCACAAGAGGGGGTTCTGTTCTGTTGGCACTTTGTACTGCTTAAAGCTCTACTTGGTCTCTGGACTTGCAGAATGGGGCAGGGGAGGGATAAATGTTAAACACCTAGCCCTAGAGATATTAAATCGGAAAGTAAGCATACTTAAACTTTGTATAGATGTTTTGAAAAGAGACACTACATTCTGTAAGGACACAAGAGAATTATTTGGACAAAGCAGAGTAATTGCTAAGATTTGCATTTTGATAGCAATTCAAACAAGCTGGGAACATAAGCAGAAAGGCATCAGCCTCACACTTAGTGTGCGAAGTGAATGGCTAGGAAGCTTAAGAATGCAAAACCCTAGATCCTCTACTTGGGAAGGGTGGGCAGATTCTCTCCATCTACCCTTACAGTGCCCTTCTGGTAAGCTGTGGTGCAGGAAGTCTCCAACTGCCTGAGATGCTCCTGAAACAGAGGCTCTACAGCCAAAGACAATGAGGCTGGAAAGCAATTCTCCTATTAAGATTCTGATTGCTTCACATGACGAGAGATACAACTGGACACCCAGGAAAAAACTAGGGAAGTCCAGAGTGCAGGGCATAGCTTCTGCTTGGATGTTGTCAAGATCTGAACATAGCACAATGCAAACAAATCTTAGTGTTGTTTGGAAATTCAATACTGCGGAATCTATTGACTAACCCGAGGCTGGAAATAACAAGGACTAGTTGTAAAACTACCTCAAATGCTCCTTCTGGGTCGGAAGTAAAAATGACTCCACCTGCAGTTCGCTCTGAAATCCAGTTTTAGAAGTAAGACTTGATTTTCTAACTTGCATTCTGTACTTCAGATGAGTTGGATATGGTTGCCAATATTTTAATAATTCAAAAGCATTGTTAAAAATATGCATCTTTTAAAAACATTTCAGCAAAGTATAACAAGTTCTTGTTTCTCAAAGCAGGATATTTATAAGTGAAATGGGCATCGTGTTTGTGCTTCTGAGAGACAGAGCAATCTGCCGTGCATAGCAGTTTCTGGGGAGGGTGTAACAATGCTGGAGTATGCTTATGCTGGGAGTGCTTTCTGATCACACTCCCTGTGTGGCCAAAGATGACAGATAGAACAAGCAAAGCAAAAGGACAAAATGGGAAATCAACAAGGTACTTGAATAATCCCAACATGCAATTGTGGCCATTGAAATAGTAATTGAGAGGTAATGACAATTTTTATACTCTCTCAGTTTCCCTCATTTAAATCAGTGTCCTCTGTAGTGAAGAGTTTATGGCTTCATTAACAATAGGGAATGCAGCATGTTATATGGCTCTAACATGCTTGGTGAATGGCGATAGACAGCCTGCAGCACAGTATTCTCTTCGCCTGGACACATCCCAATTATACAGACTGTAAAGAAAGTACAGATGGCAATAGAGGACTCATTGGTAAAGAGGGAGATTACCCAAACCAAGTGCTCCATTACATCTGCTATGCTGCTAGAATTGTTCATAGAATTTTATAGGAAGCAAAAGAGAATGATCAGACACATGACATCCCACCCAGGCTCATGATGCTCATGATGCTGGTGGCTCCCATTCATGTGACCTTCTCTGCTTTCTTTAGGTTTATCTGTTCATGCAGGAAACAAAACTTTATCCAATACTTTCTTTATGCCAATCACACAGCATTAGCAAATATTCACGTAAAGTGTTTTCCCTCTTTGAACTTGCATTCTACTTTTCCTGCTTTCTTTCCTTCCTACCCTTTCTTCCGTGTGTGTGTGTGTGTGTGTGTGTGTGTGTGTGTGTGTGTGTGTGTTTGTGTGTGTGTAATGTACATGTTTTTGTGTGAGCAAGAGTGCATGTACACTTATGTGCATGTGTGTAGAGGCCAGAGGTTAATGTCAATGTGTTCAATTGTTCTCCACTTTACTTTTTGAGTTACGGTCTCTGACTGAATTTGGAAATTATCCACTCAGCTAGGATGGCTGGTCAATGAGTTCCAAGGATCTGCCTATCTCTACTTTGCAGACTCAGGATTACAGATGAATGCTGCTTCATCCAACTTTTACATGGGTTTCTGGGAATCTTAACTCAGGGCCTCAAATACTTCAGCAACCATTGACTGAGTTATCTCCCCAGACTCCTAAACTTACCTGCTAATAGGGTGTCAATAAACACATAGGTGGAAATGTATGTGTATAGAGTATAATGTGAAATAATATAATATCATTGATATTATAATGAGGCGTTGTGGAGTGATAAATGTATTTCATTGCTGCATACATTGTGAAGACTTAATGTCTGGAGTTGTTACTCATGTCTTATCTGCATTTTTCACTTCTTTTTCTGAGTATTCTCCCCATGGTCTGGAATCTCTTTCAAGACAGAAACCATACCTGTTTCTGTATCTGGCTTTTCCAAAGAACTGTGCACACAGAAACTTTCTAAGTATGTGTATATTTGCGGAGATGACTCCTAAATCTCACTGCTTTAAACTGCATGTTAGCATATCACTGTGAGTTTCTTCGACCACATGGTTTATATAGGATGATGTATATAAGTGGGTATGCTCATTTTATGTGTTATAAACACAGCATTCCCATAGACACGTTTCTGTAATCTTGTATATTCCTCTACTTTATATCTAATTTTGCCACTTAATAGTTCTGTGACTTGGGAAAGCCACATTATCTTTTGGTTTTATTTTGATAAACAGGACAATAGTAATTATATTCCATCAACTATCTCAGGTAATATATTAAATGGATAAGGTTGTAATACATTTCTGGTTGTTACTATAATGGGAAATAAAAATATTCAGAGACAGAATTTGTTATTGGGAAGTATGTGGCTTCTAGATCCATTTTCTTTCAAAATTATACTCCTTCCATGTGACTACTTTTAAATGGGCATGTGTACCCCATTTTCCTATTGTTTAAGGTACCCCTGCATCTCATCCTCAGCCCCAGTTCACCCATGAAGTGAGTTGTCTAACTTGCAGAAAATATTTTAATTTCTAGCTTTAGCTAAACACATGAGGTTATTATTTAAAGCTTCCTGGCTCATGTGCTGGCAGGTGTCACCCCACTACCGACTTGAGCCTCTATGACAAGGTTTCAACCATTGGCACTGTTGAGATGAGACCTCAGACAGATGGGATTTTTGAGCCACTTAATTTCTTTCATAGTGGCAAGACCTGAAACGTAGAGATGAATGGATGGATAGATGGATAAACGAAATAATGAATGACTGAAAAAAAACATGAAGGGCCATGATTGGATAACCCAGACACAAATATTCCTTAGTCAGGATAAACCTGAGTCAGCAAAAGTGGTAAGATTGCTCCAGATTGGCCTATAATACAGATTCAATGCTGTTTGTTGATCATCTTTAAAAAAAGAAAAAGAACAAAAGAAACATGGTTAAGTTTTCTGTTTGTTACCCAGACTCAAGAACCTGCCATTCACAAACGTCATCTAATGTTTCTGAAAAAGAATTGACATTTCCTGCTCCTTGTGGTCCCCCTTGTAGTCTGTGTCTCGTCATTCCAATAATTATTCTTAGGAAAAAATAATGGTATAGACTGAGTCCAAATGAGTCAAGCTAAAATGCTGTGTTCACTAAAGGATTTTTATAAACTTGAACTCCCAAAGAGTTAGGAAGTTAGGTAGCACTTACTGAGACAAAGACTTGGTTCTTTTTTTTTTTTTTTTAATTAAAAAACCAAAAAAACAAAAACTGGCACGGATCCCTGGCAAAACAGATCTGACTCATCCTAGTTATCCATTTGTTCTGTGCTATTGTGTATGTGTGATTCATCTTTAGGCACAAAATGTGCTTGAGAGCTTACTAGAGTGATGGTTAAAATTTGTGTGGTTTCTCTTGCAATCTCCTTGCCATGTGTAAGTCAGAAAGAGCCGTGATGTAAGAACTGAGACCAGTGCTCCTGATGTGCATGGCCCCCCCAAAGACCGACCTCAAGTAACTGGAGCCCCTGCTTCCATAAAGGAAGAAGATTTTGGGAAAAGGTCTTGGTAAGTTCAGGGATATTTGAAGAGTTGATGAACTCTTCAAAAGATACACGTATAAAATCCATCGTGAGGAATCCCCGAGATCCAGATACTCTGTCTGTCCTCTGTTCTGTGACCCCAAATGAAGATGTCAGAAAGAAGACATGTGTAAAGATCAGTTTTGAGATGTTTGGAGCTAAGAGAATTATCACTCTTCTGCATTCCTAGAGCCTCCCACGTACTGTCATTCATATCTCCATTTGTCCTCTAGGGATGCTGAGTAACAGTGTGTTCTGATGTAACAGTGAGTGTGTTTTGATGTAACAGTGAGTGTGTTCTGATGTAACAGTGAGCATGCTGTTCTGATGTCTGTCTCTGACTTTAACAGGGAAATGAGTTCCCCATGCTTCAACACAGTTCCAAGCATAATATAGGCACTAAATAAGGTACTGAATGAATGAGCGAGTTAGTGAATAAAGATATGGATTAACTGACATATCTAGGGATCAGTTTGAGGAAGGTAAATCATAATTTACTAGTGCATTTTTCTACAATAGAGTGTCTTTCTTCCAAAGTTGTCAACTATATTTGGGTAATCAGGGGAGCATGGTGAGAACGTACTGTCACCCACATCCTTCCAAAGTCTGCACATTTACTTCAGTTTTATGGATGAGAGACCTGAGGTCAGAGGTTGAGTGACTCACTCAGAGGGCTCAGGAGGTCAACAGAAAAACTAAGATCTGAATGCTGACTTGAAGGAATCCTAAGCTTCTGCTGGCCCTGTCAGGGTCTTCTTAAGACAATGTTGTAAAAGAGATGGAAATAGATTCTAAATTAGAGATGGTGAAGACAGGGGCCTAAGGTAGACAGATTACAACACAATCTGGTAGAACGTCATTGAATATAAACTACATCCCTATAAGCTTAATGTATAAAAAAGGCTATGACAAGACCTTTTAGAAGGACTCACCAGAGGAAAAACAAAAAAGAAAATTATTTATAATTTCAGCTCTGTGTAATTATAAAATGTAATCATTGATCTCCAAAGTATTGTTACAGATTTGCTACAGACTTTAAGGCCAAGGAGTCTCCTTAGTGAGGAACAATAGACAACCACCCCCACTCTCCATTAAGATCCTCATTACCCTTTCCATATGGAAAGCTGGCATCTGCATTAAAATGCAATTAGCTTTCCCTTCTAGCAGGGTACTCAGCAACACTTAATTAATTCTTAAAGTTCAGCCTTCTTACTTCCTGGAGGAGTTCCAGATTTTAACAGATGAAGTGTCCAGAAATAGTTTAGGACGCAGAGACTGTAGACCACTCTATTTTGCATCTATAGATCTAGGTAGGTGCCCTGCCTAATAGTTCAGGATGTAGACTCAGCTATGACATGACAAGCTCTGAGAGTGACTTGGGTGTGCTTATTACACGAACTGTATTGTTAGGGTCCAGAGTCATAATGTGAAATTTGAGGGGTGATGGCTACAGTACTCAATTGCTTCAATTTTTAAGTAAAGGAATAAAGATGGATTCGTGTGAGTGAAGAATGGAAATGAAAGGGCATCCCATGTCCATGGAATGGGAGACATCCATGGAATTATCCTTCCACTTGATATAGTGGTTTGTGACAAGTATAATACTAAGTAAAATAGTTTGATGATCAAAAACTTCCAGAACAGCCTTGTCTGTAAACTCTTGGCAATCAAAGGAATCCTTGTCTTTAAAGAAAAACCTCCACTTCAAAGAAACATGCTGTGTGTGCACATTGAATATATTACCTGGTTATAAAGAGAAGAGCATTTATGAAGTATATACTTTAAGGTGTGACTGACATGTCACCTTCATGAATTTCACTAATTCAGTTGTCTTCTAGGCTGTAGAATGGATAAGGGTCGTTTTCTTCTTTTCCTTGAAATAGCTCAGACTTGTTTATATTTGTTTACTGCTCCTACCCATTCTTTAGCCCATAGATCTTTTAGTCTCTTTTCTGTTTATTTCTTTTTAATTATTTTTGTCTCTTTCCAAAATGCCTCTTCAAATATCAATATTTCTTTTCCATATTGCAACCCACATTTCTTCCATCTATTTACCTCTTTTTGGGAGGTTGTTTTTTACTGAAAAGTTTTCCAACTGATTCCACGGCTTCCTCGTCTCTCCGCTTATTTCCCGTTTTTTGTTTCTATTGGAAATAAGTTTTGTGGAAGTAGGATCTAGACTGTGTGTCTTTCAATGTGTTCCCAGAGTCCAGAATGTTCTTGACTTATACAGATATGTTCTAAGTATTTGTTGCATGCATCATGCAACAAAAACAAAACCACCATGGGGAGGAGAGATTTCACTCACCTGTATCACACCTGTGCAGGAATCCAAAAAGATGCAGCCTTTGGGTTCTTTGGATATCTTTTCGTCTTTGTAAAAGTTCATAATGTAGGAGTTGTCTGGCAACTGAGTCAGCTGGAAGTAGCGCTTTTTGAATGACTAAATAAAAGATAGAAGGAGGGAGTGTGAAGTTCATTATACTGCTACTCATGGGAATGACAAGTCTTCAAAGTTCTTCAGCAGGGCAGTGCTCTAGAGCAGAGACTGACTTCTGTACACATAAAACATTATAGAAAGCACGGACATCATGCCAATGGTTCCTCTCCATGCTATGACCCAAGAAGGGAGGTGAGGAAAGGGGACAGGGCGGGGATTGGGATCACTCTTGATGCGTCCTTACCCGGACAGTGACAGTGTTGTTCACAGTGCTGTTAAAATTCCCCTTGTAGAGCCAGCCCGACTTGAACACACCAGTGCCTCCGGCTCCCCCACCGCCCTTGGAAGATGAGTGGGATGTGGTATCCTGCAATGAAAGCCGTCATTAGTATTGCAGCCAGCCTTGTGGAGCCCAGATCTTCGACACTGCACTTCCAAACGAGACTCCTTTTTCTCCCTGATTCATCCGCAATAATCATTTCAGTGTCAAAACAAACATGATTCATTTTGCCTAAAAGCCCCAACACAATCAGTCTCTCTTGCTCATGAAAAACAGATTGCCAAGAAGCCAGTGCAGACAGGAACTAATTGCCCTCCTGTTTTAAACCTGTCACTCGACACAGTCACTTACTTCGTCCTTATCAGCATCTTCATGGTCCACCTCAAAGGAATGTGAAGGAAGCTTCTCTGGCTTGTGTTCCGCTCTGATATTTGAAAAAACAAAAACAAAAACAAAAACAAAAACAAAAGGTCTGGTTTGTTATTTGATATTTTGCTTTTGTTTTCTACTGTTCCCAAGATCACAAGGCTCTGCTAACATTGTTTCAAAATTTTTTTTTTTTTTATGCTTTGCAACCTTAAAAATCTCGGGGTTCTTTTTCTCTGGGAAGAGTTAACTTTTCCCTTACATCATCATATCATATCTCTACTAAGTACATATTTTAACTCACGGAGTCATTATTGACATAATTTTGTACATATCTTTTTGTATTGAAGGAGAGCAAGGAAGATGGATGGAAATCTTGGAGTTTTGTCTTCCGTCTTCTGCATTCTCAAGTAGAATATTAAGCACAGACACCTTTCTTAGCTTTTCTGGGTCACCTGTATGTGACGTGGCCAAGGCTACTGTAGGATAGTTGTCTAAGCAGCCTCAGGCGTGGGAGGCTTTGAGTCCCGAGAGGCAGCCTGGGTTTTGGCCTTCAGGTTGTGTCATGCCCCAGTGGTAGGCCTTCAGAAGGCCACTCAAATGGAGCAGCAGTGTCTGCCCATGTGGTATGCACCCTTGCCATTGCTGTGCTTTCAGCTGCGGCATGACTGGTCACCCTAGAGGAGCAAGCAGGCACATCTGGCTTTATATGCCCAGAATAAAGTAAGTCTGAATTAAGTTTCCCTTGGCACAAGTCTGTCTCATAATGAATGGCTGAAGAAGCCAGACTCTCCACTCAAAGTTTAGGCTTTCTTCAAAAGTCAGCCCTTTGCCACCTTTTAAGGCATAAAGTTTCATATGCAGACATTTCATATATTTTTTAAATATTTATTTATGTGTTATGTATACAGTGTTCTGTCTGCGTGTATGCCTGCAGGCCAGAAGAGGGCGCCAGATCTCATTACAGATGGTTGTGAACCACCATGTGGTTGCTGGGAATTGAACTCAGGACCTTGGAAGTGCAGCCAGTGCTCTTAACCTCTGAGCCATCTCTCCAGCCCTCCATATAATGTTTTAAGATGACACATCAGCCGGGCGGTGGTGGCGCACGCCTTTAATCCCAGCACTCGGGAGGCAGAGCCAGGTGGATCTCTGTGAGTTTGAGGCCGGCCTGGGCTACCAAGTGAGTTCCAGGAAAAAAAAAAAAAAAAAAAAAAGATGACACATCCTGTAGAATCTGAATCTGACTATGAGAAAAGAAGACCAGAAGAGAACAGATCCTATCACAAATCTGTTCCTGAGCTGACAGTGTTCCCCAGAGAAAGGGAAAGGGGTAAAGGCTTCTTATTTATGTTCCTTCTGTGCGTTCTCACATCATGCTCCCCAATGGATGTAAAGTGCTCTTTTATCCTCCCTCTAAAGGACACTCCAGTGCCTACTTCCCAGTGCGCCATGGGAAGTTGTAGCACAGAAGAAAATCTTGTTCGTTGTTAAGTAAGCATTGTCCATTTCTTAATAAACTGTCAAAAATTAGAAAATGTTTACATCCATCACCATTGCCTGTCCCTTGACATTTTCCGTCCCTCGGTCCTGAAAGCTACTGTGATGAACACAGGACTTGAGATTCAGTGTTAAGGATGAAATGTGGAATCTTCGGTTGTCTTCTTCTCTGCTTTTTTTGTTTGTGATCTTGGTAAAATCTCAAGACCTGCTGGTCAGTACTTGCAAGTGGTAATTGTCTTCCTCATCAGTTAAAAGTGGGAAGAAGAGCCCAGTACACTGCTAGGCAGGTTCAAGCCCCTTCCCACTGCATCAAGGCTGTGCAAGGTGTCACACCACAGGCACCAGGTTTCAGAAGCCCGCCCATGGACCAGGGACAGATCCCGATCCCCCTACCTGGGTGCCCCCCAAACAGGAGACCTCCATTTGGGGGATGTGGGGATGTGGGGTGGCTTGGGAAAGAGGGCTGGGGGGTGGAAGGAGGGAGGAGGGGGTATCTGTGGATAGTATGTGGAGTGAGTAGAAAATTTCTTAATAAAGAAAAATGAAAGAAAAAAAAGTGGGAAGGAGAGCTGTAGAGAGTGGTATTTCAGGATTATCCCCTCGGGCTAGGAGGTGGGGTGGAGGGAAGGGCTTACTGTGCAAGTATGAGGACCTGAGTTCAAATCCCCTGCACGGATGTAAAAGTCAGATGTGCCTGTGTATGACTGTAATCCCAGTACTGGTAGGGGTGGGGCAGGAGATAGGAAGTTAGTTCCTAAGGGTTTTTCTGCTGTTCACTATAGCTGAAATGGTGAGTTCCAGATTCATTTAGCAAAGCCTGTCTCAAAAAATAAGAGTAATATACTCAATGTTGACCTCATGGAGTCTACATGCTCATATAGAGAAGAAAGCACCTGCTGGCGCACACCACACACACACACACACACACACACACACACACACACACACACACACGGAGGTTATCTCCTCTTCAAGTCTGGCACATAGTAGGCATTCAAAACATATAGCAGGTAATAGATAAGTATAACATATAGTTACACTAAAGTTATTTCATATCAGAAAACAATAGCATGTAATATGACATTCCCCATCCATGGCTCATTGACAAGCTGGAAGATGTTTAAAAACACAGATGGAGTTTTGTATTCAAGCTTAAATGTGCATGGGATATTGCTCTTTGTCTGATCACACGTGTGGATAATCAGACTTTGGCACACAATACTGGCGCCCCAGACTTGTCTAATCTTGCTATTTTGCAGAGATAAAAATGAAGAGCATAAGGGCCACTTATATAAACACAAAGGAGAGATGGGGTTGCAGGATGTGCTTGTGAAATAACTTGATCAGGAAAGATGACTTCAAATCATCACAGAAACCATATTAGGAAGAATATAGCCAGTTTTTAATCTTTTTTTCTTTGCAGGGCCTCAGAGATGTTCTAACTCATCTATGCTAATTGTCACCATGATGTTAACTTGTTCTGTTCTTTTTGGTCATGGTCACCTTTCTGGGAAGACATAGCAAGAAGTCTTCACAGTATTACCCTAGGACCACTGGAAAATTCTTCCTACCCCATTCCTTTTCCCCATAATAGCATATGATACTCCTTGAACAAGAAACAACCCCTTTCACATTTTTATTCGATTGACAAGAGAATGCCTTCGAACACAATCTTCTTCCTCTCTTCCTCTCACGAGAGGTGACATGTCATCTGAGTTTCAGGGGCAATTTCAAGTGGCAAGTTTCAGAATGATTGCTTGAAATGTTTTATCTGAAATATGTGCATTATGGGATTTTTACATTGATGATATGGTAGCAAAGGGAATGTGGAGGAAATGCCCATGTTAAGTCATCACACATACATTTTTGTAAACTATAGAGGGAGTTATATTAAGAGCTATCACCACAAAAATGATGATGTGAAGTGATTCATTTCTTAATCAGCGAGATTTGACTATCTCACAATGCTTCCATATTTCAAAAGATCCCTTTGCACATGATAGGAACATATAATGCTATCTCTTATTACAGTGAATAAAAAAGTATAATGAACCTTAAATCCAACCAGAAAGTGTTTGGTTAGTCCCATAACCCTTTTGCTACTATGAACCAGTGGACCTATATTGCCAGACCAGTCATTTCTATAAGTCACAGGTTTCATAGCTTGGCAGGATGTATGACTACTTTTCTCCTCTGGTAGCATGCATAGCAGCTTCCAGCATTATGAATGCTAGTGAGCAAGGATGAAGCTTCCATGTCAGAATCAACTTGTTTCTTCAGGTTTTATGACTCTAATATGTGGTATCTTCAGTAATAAGACCTTACCATCAAGTTATGGAGGGTACCAAAAACCACAGAAACAGTCTGGACAAGTCTTACAAGGCAGGCCCACTGGTGCTACAGTGTCATGACTGTTATGGGAGTCATCAGTCACTTTTGTGATTAAATTTAAGGCCTGTTCCTAGTGATGAAACTTGTATTGGACACCATTGTTGAGGCCAATAACTTGTAGCTACATAGGTCATAGGCCTTAGAGGAGAACCTATTACTATCATTCTGCTAAATGGATTGTATGAGCTGTGGGGGCGGTGTCAAGGTCATCACAAGGGAAGCCATAGAAATGACTAACCTGGGCTCATAGGAGCTCATAGACTTTGGACCAGCAGCTAAGGAGCCTGCTTGGGACCAACCTAGGCCCACTACATGTGTGTGACAATTGTGTAGGTTAGTCTATTTGTGGGACTCCTAGCAATGGGATAAAGGCCTGTCCCTAACACTTGAGCTGGTTTTTGGGAATCTGTTCCCCATACTGGGTTGCCTCATCTAGCCTTGATACAAAGGGAGGAGCTTAGTCTTACTTCAACTTGATGTACCATGCTTTGCTGACACCCATGGGAGGCTGGCTCCTTTCTGAACAGAAACAGAGGAGGAGTGGATGTGGGGGGCAGATGGGAGGCAGGGGGAGGAGAGGAGGGAGGGGAACTGCAGTCAGAATGTAAAATGAATGAAAAATTTAATTAATAAAAAAAGAGAAAAAAAATTGTATCTCTGTCTATTGCCTTCAAAATTCAACTTGAAGGAACATTGGGTGGTTTCTAAGAACCTTTGGAATCTCAAGATAAAAGACTGGCCAGCGACTTTATATTTTGAGTTTGAACCCAATGTGAGTAATCATTTTCAGGGAATCTTATTTTTCTCTTCCTCCTATTTCCCCAAGAAGGATCATGACAATACTTGAGTGCCCCTACAGTAATTATTTGTGAACTTAGTGCTCACAATTCTCATGTAAAATGCAACAACAGTTCCCATTCTATATGGTTAACCTGAGAAAATGTATGTACCACACCTAACATATTCTAACACACTGGAGACAATGAACAAACATTTGTTTAACTATTTAAGGTTTTTTTCCCCTGTTATATTTAAGACAGATTTATAGTAGCCTGGGCTGGCCTTGAACACACTATGTAGATGAAAATGATTTTGAGATCCTAATCCTCCTGCCTCCACCTCTTGAGTGTTTGGTATATACTACCCTGCTCAGCTTCCTTTCTTTAAAAAGAAATAATTTTTGTTCTTGCTTAGCCTAGGTGAGCTGGCCAAGCTTGATTTGATTTTCAGTCAAAAAAAAAAAAAATATGGGGGGGAGGGGAGGAGGGGGGAGAAAAGGAATCCGTGGCTGATATGTAAAATTAAATTAAATTATATAAAAAAATATACCCTTGGGAAATATGCTTTCTCAGATCAACTGTGGTAAAACTTTTCTGTTTTTGTTTTATGTTGTGCAACTCTGGATTTTATCAATGCTCTAATGAACTCAGCATCATCGTAGATTTTTATGCTATTCGAATCTCCCAGGAACTCCAAGTTCAATGCTGACTATGTGAAGGCTGACGCTTCATATTCTGGTAAAAATAGTGGATCTCTCTAGTTTGGTTTGTTGAACACACATTTGAAATCATGCAGGTTCATAAGAGTTAAAATTAACATGCCTTCAAATTTAGAGAATGTATTTCACTTCTTTTTTTCTTTGTACTTTTTCCATAATTTCATCTTTTACAATCTTATTTTGCAGTCTTAGCAACTTGTAAAAAGAAACGATCAGTTTAAATTGGTAGCAGACATAGGAGAGTTCTTCTAATCCAGGAGGTATGAACATGATTTACTTTTAACAGCCTCGCAAGGCCTAAGGAAATTAATCTGTTTCCACTACTGACCTAAATATGCATAGTCTTTAGGGGGCAGCTCTTAGCTTTGTAAAATTATTAAAAAATAACTCTCCTATGCAATGTTGAAGTATTCATTATTCTGGGGCATATACTAGGGGATTCTGCTCTAGAACTTATGTTTATGATAGAATGTATTTCATGTGAATATAATGAAAATAAGTTAAAATTTCAGACTTCGTAGCACACTTTCCTGTTCTTAATATCTACTTCCACATCTTTAGATAATGTGAATGAAATTCTCAACAACCTTTCAGTTATGTTCTCTCACCACGTGGGAGAGGTGTCTATACACATGAAAATCCTAACTCAGTAACCACGCCCAGGAACTCTCCTTAGTGGACATGCTTTCCATATCCTTCAAGAGAGGGAGAACTCAGTGAGCCTGAAATACTGTATTTCCTTCTTTTATAGCATCATGTCTATAGTAACAGATAGTGTTTGGTAGTCAAAGTTACTTGAAGTGCTCCATATATCTAAGGGAATGGAACATTTTTTACTCAACAGTGAAGGGGAGATCATTCATCAGGCAAAGCACTTGCTACACAAGCATATGGATTGAAATCTGGATCCCCAGCACCCTTGTAAGATGCTGGGTGGGCACAGTAGCCCATCCCCAATTTCAGTTAGGATCTCGGACATTGGGGGGATCCTTAGAGCAAGATGGTTGGCGAGACTAGCCACACTGGCAAGCTCCAGATCCACTGAGAGACCTTGCTATGAATAAGAATCAAGCAAGAGCAACTCCCAACACCATCTTTGGGTACACTAGAACACACACAAACATGCATGAGTACCGCACTGACAACATTCAAAAATAATGGGAGATGAAGGTGGCTGCCTAGGCCCTGTCCTTTAACATGTGTTTTTTTTCAAGCGTGGATATAGCTTCCAAGTTATGAGTGATTCTCAGATCTGTTCTTAGAAGGAGGGAGCACAGGTGTTAGAAAACAATTTGATTTTCGATTGCATCTACAGGAAGCGTGTGACTAACACCCAGACATCTTGAATGTCATCATTACTTAAGACACCCCAGAGTGTGACAAGACTTTCCCAACGAGAAGTTACAAGAGATTATCATTAAGGAGTCCCGAGTTTTTCAAAATGTTTAGAAATCTGTAGGAGTTAAGGTCACAGGGCTTTCTTTGAAAATAGACTTCCTGTTTTGAAGAAGCATTGGCTTGCTCTTCACAGTGAGACAACTTCTGGAAAAAAAAAAAAAGGGTTTTCTCCTCTCCTTTCTCTTCCATGTCACTCCTCCAAATGAAGGCGAAGTGATTTCTAAATACATTGCACCCTCGTGGGCATTCCTCAAGCCTTCTCTTGCAGTAAGAATAAAACTAAGCTCCCCTCTAGGGTTCATAAGGTCTTTGGATTCTTGTTGCTATGCTCCCCTCCAGCCTCCCAGCCTCTCCTTCTGCTCAGGTGTTCATGCCAACTTTGTACCCCTCCCACCCCATCCCACTCCCAGAACCCTTTTTCCTGAGATCACAGCACTGGTAGCTACAGTCCCTTAAGATACAGTTCAAATGTCACCTTCTGAGAGTCACTCAAAAATCCCCCTTTCAGAGTCTGCCTTCAGGAACTGAGACAGCACTTCCAAGTATTAAGACTTGCCCAGGGACAGAAAATATTGCAAAGTAGAGCTGAATTTTGTGCCATGGACAAATAAAATAAACCCAACCCAGTGTGTATCACTTGAGGAAAGTAGAAGCAGACACTGAACTTTTGAACTTTTTTGGTAGTCTTTATTGCTTTTTTTCCTGAAGTATTTGTGTCTTTGGATCATGTTTATTTGGTGAACCATGAGTTGAGAGGTACTAGTTCAAAGCAGTTTTTTTTTTGTTTTGTTTTTTAGTTTTCAGCTACTCCATCCCAATTTGGGAATGTTGTATATTAAAAATAAATTTTTCCATAGTATTATATGCCAAGAATTATCCTGAAGGGGACTCAGCAGAGAAATTCCCCACCCTTTGAAGGCTTTTATTTCAGTAGGGGCAAAAACAAATAAATACTGTAGCTCAGGTGAGCAGGTGGGTCTCTGTGGAGTGATGCTTGAGAAGAAGCAGAACAAAGTGACCTTCTTAAAGCCTTTATGGTCCCAAGTGTTAGGCGGAAGTTATGCACTGAGTTTCTATTTCACTCTTTTTAGATAGAAGCCCTTCTGTGGAATCCATTTGCTTGCTTTTTGACATCCCACAGCGAAAGCACGTAAAGCAAGTGGTGGATATAAATGCTGTATGGGATTTGGTCAGAAATTCTCTGAAGCATTTGGCCTTTCCCAGCGCCACTGTTGAAAGGATAGCTCATCAATGAATGGTTCAAGGATGAGCAAAAGCTCAAACTACAGTAGGCATCAAATTAGAGAAGACTGAGCCTCATTCCAAACTCTTACTATAACAACATAACTATTATGTTGCTGATCAAAATGTTCTGTACCTTGACTCAGAAATTTTGCAAAATGTACCTTGATACAAAATAAACACGCTTGTGTTCATAAACAATGTTGAAGCTTGCAAAGAGGTGATTTTTTTAAATATATGCAAAAAAGCCCACGTAATCTTTATAATAAACAGATGACACATCCTTACCGGGATAACTGTCGAATGTCTCCAGAATATTGTTCGTATTTGTAGTTTACCACGTACCACTGGGAACTGTAGAATTTACAAGCCTGAAACAAACAAAAGAGACAGTTATAAAACTTGTCATTAAAAGTCAGTTGTGCTGGCAAAATGTTCTCATGATCACAGGCAGGCTCGGAGGTGGCCATGTCAGCCACTTCAAGGTAGGTAAGAGTCCCGCCCCTCGTAATCACCAGACATCCTCCAATGTCATGGAACTCTCTCCAGACTCCTGGAGGAAGAACTGTTTAACACAGTGTTTCTGTTTCACTTCATTACCAGGAAATGTGTGGCTCGTCACAAGAAGCATTGTTTTTAGCGTTCCTCGCCATTGCAACCATCATCTGATGGTTCGTAGTCATGAAGGATATTTTTATTTGTATCTAGTCCTGTCATGATTTTAGCCTCTTTTTTTCTGACTCTTCTTTAGCAACTGAACTACTATTTCTTCTGCTTCTCTAATATTATCACACTTGTTGGCCCAGCCTATAGCTGGTTTTTCTGCTTTATCTCAAAACTTTGCCATGATTATTCTTGAGATCACTGAGAATTATGTTGAAAATGAAGCTAATGAATTATGTGATGATTGATGTTGTGGGGTAGTTTGATCACATTCTGACACTCCTGAGATTGACAATAAAGCTTACTTTGAATCAGAGGGCAGAGCTAGCTACTAGTCCACCAAAATTAGCCATAGAGGTTTTGAAGGACCAAGGACATATAGAGAGACACAGGAAGTAGTAGGGAGGGGTTTAGAAAGATTCTCAGCCTTTTGGATCAAGGAAGGAGAGAGAGAAGAAGTCACTGGTTGCTTCATGGCCGCTTCTCTGATCATTCAGATTCTTACCCCAATATCTGACTCCTAAGTTTTTATTGGTAAAGAATAATTAGAATAAAAGAATAATCAGCTTCAGGCTGATTTTGTATTATTTATTTGTGTGTTGTATGCAGATGTGTACTTGTGGCCAGATGTGTATTTGAGTGCTGCCATTCTCCATTATCCCTTTGAGACAGGCTGTACTGGACCTAGAACTCAGTAAATAGGCAAGACTAGCATGTCAGTGAACTTCAAGGGTCCTCTGGTTCCCAACTGGCATTACCCACAGTTTTAGGATTACAGATGCACTCCATTAGGCATACAATATGGGAACTGAAGACATGAAATCAAGTCCCAGTACTTGTGTGGCAGACACTCTACTGACTGTACTATCTCCCTAACCATTGATTGATACCACTTACAGACATAAAATATTTTCCAAACACCTACCTACCACGTAGCTTATTGTAACAACTGTGGATTCGCAATAGAGATTTCACTATGTCAAACTAGATTTTAATACCCCTTTAATTCTAAAATGACATAGTTTTGAGAATTAAGTAGCTGTCTATTAGGATTACAAGCAGACCATGTCTTCTTGCACTAGTGGAAGAAAATTGAGGCACCATGAACTTGTTGACCTTTGAGGAATAATGGCCCGTGAAGCTTTCTTTGTAACCAAGGATAAGATAAACAGACGTTATCACACAGGTCTGCCGACAGGAAAGTAAAAGCATGACTTCTATAGAATTAGATGGAAACAGGGCGTAGTCCACTACAAACAGGGGAGCAAGAAAAGTAAGGGAGAAGGGTGGAAAAGGACCACAACTCCTGGAACTCAGGCTCTTCGACTGAGGCTGCTGTGGGCCTTTCTGTTCCTGGTCTGGATCTTCGACAACTTTGCTTTAAATGAAACCTTTTAGACAAGACACATATTAAAAAGTCCGAGGCAGGGGACTTCAGATGTCCAGCACAGGCAGGTTTGGGGACCTTATCTGTTCTAGGTTCTCTGGCCCTGATTTCCCTCAGCCCTGGAGCTTTATTTGTTCAGAGAAGTGCCCACGCACAAACTGGCAGCCCAGGACAGAGCAAGTGAGGCTGGGACAAGGGTAGGAGTGGGAGGCTGGCAGCGTGCGTGCAGTGCCAATGAAGACTTTAAAACAAAGCTGAGCTCATGGAGCCTGTGAGTAGAGGCTGGGAAGAGAGAAGGAAAAGGGAAGGTGATCAGTGGCTACTAAATTGCAGTTCGTTAGAAGTAATTTTCAGCACGTCATGACACAGGAGGGCGACCATCATAACTGTATGTACTGCGATTTCAAAAACCTAGGGAAAGGATTTTCAGCGTTTTCACAAAATGCAGATAAAACTTTGAGGCAACAGATGTTGACTCAGATCTGAAAGTCATACAACATATACATATAATATAATATTATTTCATAAATATACACATTTTGTTTTTACATACCAGTCTTTTAATTTTAAGAAAAATATACTTACTTTTTGTGTATGTGTGTGTGCCTCTGTGTATGCACAGACATGCCTGATTGCTACAGAATGCCTGTAGAGGTTAGAGAATAATTTTTGGGAGTTGTTTCTTTCCTTCTACCTTGGTGAGGCAGGGTCTCTCTTATTTCTTGGCATACTTGAGGCTAACTGGTCTTTGAGCTTCTAGAAGATTCTCCTGTCTCTGTATCCTTCCTGCCTTAAGAGTGCTAGGGTTACAGATGGCCACAACTGCATCTGGATTTTTCTCTCTCTTTTTTTTCTCTAAATGTGGGCTCTAGGGCTCAAACTCAGGTTGTGTGGCAAGTGCTTCTATCCACTGAGCCAATTCCCGAGTCCTCTTTGCCAGTTTTCAAAGGTAACTGAATGAATAAGAATGACAACTCTCAATCCTATCATAGAAAGTTGTTTTTTTTTGTGAATCCTTTGGACAGCCTTTGTGCATTCTTTGGACATCCACTAACAAAGAAATTTGCAGCTGGTCCAAGTGCAGAGGATGTGAGTTTGAAAAGTCCTCAGACACAAAAAGGACATCTGTGTCATACTCTCTCCACTCAAACTCTGAGACCACGAGGAGGGGAGGAAGGCTGCAAGACCCAGAGGTCAAGAAAGCCTGAACTAATCAGGGTCCTCTGGGCATGATAGGATCTCTGTTCTTGTAAACTCCTGGCAGCTGTGGTTGCCTGCACAAGACCTGCCCGACATCAAGCCAGTAAGTGTTCCAGTACAGAGATACACGAGCAACCATATCTAGTCGAGATGTTGACCGTTAATGATTTCTGGGGACAGAAAAGTCATTTTTTTTTTCCAAGGGTGTGGCCCCTGGTAGGTTCTTGGAACCCCAGTGAATGGCCTCACACCCATGAGTATATGGGTAGCACAAGCTGGACTTGGTTATCACAAAATAAAGAGAAGAGGGCACAAAGTTGGGAGCATGATGGGGGGTGAGTCTGGGAGGAGTTAGGGGGCTAAGTGAGGAGTGACTATGATAAAAATGTATTGTGTGTGTGTGTGTAGAAAAGATATATTTTAAAAAGAAAAACACCATTCCTTTCCCCTTCTCTAAAAAGTTCTCCACTAAGACAGGGGAACACAGGGAAGAAAGGCTTGAGTGGATAGGTTTGAACAAAATGATGTACTGAGCTAATCTTCAACACAGACTGGCCATTCCTAGAGCCTTATGTGCAAAGTACAGAGGAAGAAAACAGAGCCTTAATAGGCCCCTTGGCTAAAAGCACTTTTCTTCGTCTTAGACAAAAATGCCAGACATTCAGACAAGGAGTAGAAAGACCAACAGCACGCTGAGCCAGTCTGTCTGGACTCCCAGGGTAGTGGTCATTTCTCCTCCCTTACTTTCTTTAATTCCTATCTTGTGGTCATTTTCGTGTGAAACAAAATGTGTTTTAAGATATATTTATTTTCAATTTATGTCTATAAGTGTTTTTGCCTGCCTGGATATGTGTGTATCATGTATGTACCTGGTGTCTTTGGAGGCCCAAAGACGATACCAAATTCTCTGGAACTAGAATAACAGAGGGTTATAAGTTGGCATGTGTGTCTGGGAGCCAAACTTTGGTCCTCTGCAAGAGCTGTAAGCTCTTTTAATAACTGAGTCATCTCTACAGCCCTCAAAATGTGCTTTAAAATGGAAAATTAAAAGCATGACGCCCACTCCATGTTTTCATTCCTCTAGAACATGTTTTTTTTTTTTTTTTCCCTAGTCTGGCTTTGCCTAGTTTGTCTCTAGGTTTAAACTGGTGTATGGATATTACTTTTATTCAGTTAATGTTTTAAGGATCTTTACATTTGATTTCTATTTTGTTTTCTTTCCTTTATTATTCTTTTTATTTTGGTGGTGTAAGGGCCTTGAACATGTTAGGCAACTATAATACCACATGGCTATATCTGTAGCCCCATTTACATTTGTTTTCTAAATTTGACTTATAGAATAATGAGATATTGTACTATAATTCACTAACCTAAGCCTCCTAACTTTGAAGATTACTCATTTAGTAATTCATTTAACAAAGACCATTAAACCCCGAAATAATCCAGAAGTGGTTCTAGGTGGTGAGAATTTTGCAGTGAACAGGAGGAAAAAAATGCATCTCTTCTTGAAAAAGATGAAAAGCTGGTTTAATAAATGCAAAAATTAAAGATTATGCCTTATGTTAGAGAATGGGATGTTGTGAAAAATAATTCAGTAGAGAAAGGGGATGGGAGATGTGATTTAAATAGGGTGGATCTTACAGAGAAGCTGATGTATATGGACTTACAGGACTGAAAGAAGGGGAAAAAGTAACTTGTTTTTATGATCACTTTAAATTTGGTGCCACTATGAAAAAAGACTTCCTTGGCATACATCTTCCTGCCTATGGCCTCTCAACCTTCCTCTAAGTACAACCCATTTGGATACTATCTTTAGGACAGAATTCTCAAAGTAGTTTAAACATCTTCTCATTTTTGAAAGAATCAGCCAATGACTTTGGTCAAATAGTTTTACTTATTAGGATCTCAGATTCAGCTTCTGACCACTCAGAATGCTGAGCTGGGTGAGATGCTTCTGCTAGAGAACTGATCTCAAGTGTTTGTGGGACACAGATGCATAGATACAGGGTTCACTCAACTTTTCTTCCTATGGGTAACTATTTGAACTATGCTAAATATGTATACTTATATGTATTACATGCACTGTTCTCAATAGGCCATAGGCTTATCTGACTCTAAGATGTGCTACTCATTAAATTTACTGGCTAAAAGCAATGGACTGACTCTCTCTCTCTCTCTCTCTCTCTCTCTCTCTCTCTCTCTCTCTCTCTCTCCCTCCCTCTCTCTCTCTCTCTCTCTCTCTCTTTCTCTCTCTCTCTCTCCTTTATACATTTCCTTTCCATCTTTACTTCTCTCCCACTGCCAACATTTGTCAGATATTTTGCTACTAAGCACTGTACACATCATCTTAATCAGCACTTGACAGATTTTAGTATTCTTAATAGATCAGAGAGACAAGATGTGTTTCCTTACTTAGAATCTGTGATAGATAGAAATATTCAAATGAATTTTTTTGCCTATGAAGACCATTCAGCAAATTTGTGCATTGTTTGATTCATATCATTGGTTCATCATTCTGAAAGTTTGCTGGTGTTTTTGTTTCTGTCCCAGATTCTGACAAGTCTGGTTTTGAATATTGTTTTGTCGTTTATCTGAGGCATCTCAAATGAATAGCTTAATAACTCTAAGTTTCTGTATCTGTCTAAATAATACCCATTTCACAAGCACCACATACAATAACTCTTATGCAACACTTAGCGTAGGAAAAGTACTTTACAAATACCTGCTTTTAAAAAAAACCATCAAGTTTGAGCTCATCTGTAACCCACATTCATTTCAATTGCCAATAACAACTTGTTTTCCTTGGTTTGTGTAAGTAGAGTTTGGGGAGATACAGCAGCAACGATTTTGAAGAATTCCGTTTTCCTCATATTTTTTCTGCAGTTGCTGGATAGATCTCACATATGTGGTGGGTAGGTAAAAGTTGAGGTTTGGCTGGATGGCTCTTGAGAACCCTTCTCAATCTGCAATTTTTCTGATTCTGAGGAAGCTGGTGCATTTTACAAACACATCACGTTTCTCCCACACAGCTATGGCTCTTCACTTTCAAATGACATGCATAGAAAATCACTCTCTATTCTTCATTGCAGCCCACACAGTCTCTCTAAGATGATCATTAAAAACCGTTACAGTTGTGGCTACAGCGTCTCTTTGATTAAAAGCAAAGCTGAAATCTAGAGTCAGTGCAAACTTGTACAGCCACTGTGGAAATCAGTATGGCAACTTCTCAGAAAATTGGGAATCAATCTACCTTAAGACCCAAGGATACCACTCTTGGGCATATATCCAAGGGATGCTCAATCATACCACAAGGACACATGCTCAACTATGTTCATAGCAGCATTATTCATAATAGTCAGAACATGGAGACAACCTAGATGCCCCTCAACCAAAGAATGGATAAAGAAAATGTGGTACATATACACAATGGAATACTACTCAGCAGAGAAAAAACAATGACATCATGAAATTTGCAGGCAAATGAATGGAACTAGAAAATATCATCCTGAGTGAGGTAACCCAGACTCAGAAAGACAAACATGGTATATACTCACTCATAAGTGGATACTAGATGTAAAGCAAAGGATAATCAGACTACAACACACAGCTCCAGAGAAGCTAGGAAACAAAGAGGACTCTAAGAGGAATGCTTGGATCACCTTGGAAAGGGGAAACAGAAGAGATCCCCCCATGAGTAAACTGGGGATGAGGGGGGCAATAGAAAGATGAGGATGGGGGATGAGAACATGAGGGAACAGGACGGTCGAGCTAGGGGAGCGGCAGAGGGGGAGAGCAATGAAAGAGATATCTTGATAGAGGGAGACATTATGGGGTAAGAGAGAAACCTGGTGCTAAGAAAATTCCCAGGAATCCACAAGGATGACTCCAGCTAAGACTACTAGCAATAGTGGAGAGGGTGCTTGAACTGGCTTACTCAAATAATCAGATCAGTGAATATCCTAACTGTCATCATAGAGCATCCATCCAGTAACTGATGGAAGCAGATACAGAGATCCACAACCAAGCACCGAGGCCAAGCTCTGGGAGCCCAGTCGAAGAGAGAGAAGAGGGATTATATGAGCAAGGAGGATCAAGACCATGATGGGGAAATCTACAGAGACAACTGAACCAAGCTCAAAGGAATTCACAAACCTTAGACTGACAGCTGTGGAACCTGCATGGGACCAGACTAGACCCTCTGCATATGGGAGACAGTAGTGTACTTGGATCTGTTTGAGGGACCCCTGGTAGTATGATCAGGATCTATCTCTGGTGCATGAGCTGGCTTCCTGGATCCCATTACCTGTGGTCAGACACCTTGTTCACCCTTGATGCAGGAGGGAGAGACTTGGTCCTGCCTCAACTGAATGTACCAGGCTTTGCTGCCCCTATGGGAGGACTTACCCTTTTGGAGGAGGGGGTAGGAGGTGGGTCAAGGGAGAAGGTGTGGGGGGGGAACGGGAGGAGGAATGAGAGGGGGATCTGTGGTTGGTATGTAAAATGAATAAAAAAATTTTCAAATAAAATCGAGAGTCACAGGCTAGTTCTAATTGTTACAACAAAGCAGTGGCTTCTGCTTTCCCTTTGGACTGTCTCACCCTTGGTACCCAGTCTTATGTTGAATCTCCAGCTCCCACCCTCTTTCATTGCAGGCTGGCACAGTGTGCTGCAAAGTGGAAGACTGAGCAAAACCGTTGGAGCTGGTGAGGTTTTTCAGATGTCCTGCTGCACATTTCTTCCCACTTACTTCTGTGTTTGACATGCATCTATTTTTCACCATTTCTGCCTGTGTGTGTTTAGATACAAAAATCCTAGCTAAAGCTGATGAGGCCAAAGGCTTTTAACCATGATGATAAGTGTTTTATAAAACATGCCTATGATTCCTTTGGGGTTGCCGAATTTAATCTGAATGTCACAAACTCAGAATCTCTGTAGAGATGTTCTAGTCAATAATATATATAGCAAACTTAATACCACAGGTGATTCTGAATGAGGCTAAGGAACACTGCTACTTCAGCAGGTAGAATTCATCACAAGTGATAATGTAGCCTGGTTCTGGTTACTCTGACCTAGGGCACTAGGCCCCAGTTTCAAACAGTGGACTCTAGTAACTCAGACACATTATAGACTCATTTATTCTTAAAATATTTTATTTATTTTATGTTATGTGAATGGGTATTTTGCTTGCATGTATGAACCATGTGTGTGTAGTGCCCAGGGAGGCCAGAAGAGGATATCAGATTCCCTGGAACTGAGTTACTGTTGACTGGTAGCTGTGGTGTGGGTGCTGGGAACTGAGCATGAGTCTTCTATAAGAGTACCCAGTGCTCTTAACTGCTGAGACATCCCTCTAGCCTCTATTTTTATTTCATGTGTATAGCAGTTTGCCTGAATCTTTGTGTATATACTGCATATTTGCCTGGTGCCTGCAGAAGCTGGAAAAGGGTTTGAGTTCTCTGAAATGGGATTTACAGATAGTTATGTACAGTCATGTGGGTGCTGGGAACCGAACCCACCAGATCCTCTGCAAGATCAACAAATGCTCTTAACTATTGAGGTGTTTCTCCAGCCTCCACATATAGGTTTTTTTTTTTTGTTTTTTTTTGTTTTTTGTTTTTTTGTTTTTTTTTTTTTAAACAGCATTATCCACTCTAACAGAATTTTACTTTTGGGGGCTATTCAATATGTATTTGCTACATAATAATTATTATTAGTTACTTTTCTCCACACTGTGACCAATTACAGAAGAGGCAACTCGTGGGAGGCAGGGACTATTTTGGCTCACAGTTTGTCAGCACACAGTCCATCACAGCAGGGGAGGCACACCTCCGTGTGAGGCTGCTTGCTTACATCTCCATAGGTAAAGAAGTATAGAAAGTGCTGGAAGCAGGGACTGCACACAACACTCAATGCCTGTCACCAAGTGACCTATTTACTCCAGCTTGGTCCACCTCTCAAAACAGTGCCACTTGCTGGGCCCCAACTCTTCAAACATATGAATGAGCCCATGTGGGACACTTTTAATCTAAACTATAACAATGAATAGCCTTTTTCTTTTAAAAATGATTGACGTAAAGAATCTAAATACTTGAGAAAAGTGGGAAGTTATAAGCGACATCCTAAAGTGGTGTAAAGAAAATATTTCATTTTCCCCTTTCTCCTCGTCTTCAGAGGCACATTAGGATCGATTCAAATCTTGTTACAATCCCTGAACTAGCAATTTCTGTTTGGCAATACAATTTGTCAACCTCTTCAAAGGGCTGATGATTAGATTCTGGCTGCAGAGCACTAAAGAGGTAACAAATGGCTTATTAGTCATAAAATTATTTTCCCTTCTGGCTATGGAGGTTTATTTAATCACACAAGTAGTTTCTTGCCAGAAAAATGAATGCAACCATAAAAGATACCCATTGTGGGTTCTTCATCCTCACTGAGTAATTCTACATTTGTAAAATACAACAATTTTTTATACTCATACCATGCCTACTGAATACAAGTTGGAAATGAAGCATTATGAAATTAAGTGAATTGAGACAAATTACATATTGAAAGGATGACTCGGTAATTTACTGCCTACGTGAGACTTTTCAGGGGGAACACAGGTGCCATTAGCCAGGTCAATAGAACAAGGGATTGTTCCCACAAAGACGGACATGGATAATGTAGAAACACGATAAAAGGCATAGAGAACAATGGCTTCTTCAATTGGATCACCCACACTATGTGTTTCCCTAATGCACAACAATTAAATTCTGCTTTATAAAAGCAAGTTTGACAGCTAATGAGTTTGTAAAACACTCAGGTTGGTAGTAAAAATAGAGTTTAGATACCACAAATAATGTGATATAGGCACGACATAGTTTCAGATAGCACAGAACAATCTCATATAATGAATGAACTTCAATTCTCCGTTTAAAAATATGACATGATATTAGACAGCATTATATGTAAGGATGCAGGCTCAGGATGCTCATTGTGAACAGAATGTCATTTGTACCCACTACAAGTGAAAGAAGTGAATGCCATTTCCATTTTTTATTTTATTTTGTTATTTTGCAATTGAGAGTAGCCCAAAGGGTCCCCCAGTAGCGCTGCCTAGTGTAAGTTGAAAATTAGTCAAAATATTGGTTTCTCTTCTTAAAATGCATTCTGTTAAAGCAATCAGATGAACTTTCACAAATAAGATTTGAGCTTAGCCTAGAAATACATATTATAATCCCTTGTCGAGACCTTACCAGTAGCTTTTTAGGACATGAGTAATAGCTGATGTTAAAAACCCATAACAATTGTTTATTGTCCAACCATTCTTCTCATGTAAACATGAGACATGTTATAATTTAGTATGACTAAAAGATTTGGTTCCAGCTCCAAATGGGAATGTACAATCTTATGTTCCAAGGTTCCCAAATCATCCATATGAGTTTTTAGCCAGGGCTGAACAGTCTATGGGAGGGGGTTATTGTACAGATGAAAAAGTCAATTTTGAATTGGAATGCTCCTTTGTTGTATTTACCAAGGCTATTTATTCTAAAGATTTTAGTGAACAGAAAGTTAATTTCTCCAGGTTATTGATATGAAACCTGACAAATTTGTTTCCAATATTTTCATCAGTACTTTTCCAGGTACGTTTTTTTCTGATATCAATGAACTCTAAATGCATTTAATTTACCTTCACCATCTTTTGTGTGCTTAGTAATATAGCATTGACAGTTTGCTTTGGAAAATGCTGCTTCTTTTTGGTCTAGCTATGGTAGACCAAATCTAACCATCACATGCAAAGGAGAGCAGGCCAAACATGAAAAACAGGCTTTTAATATCTCCATTAAAATTTCAAGGTTATAATATAAACCTTATATATAAATTATCTTTTAACAAATACACACCAAATGAAAAGTCTTTCAGCTTCCAGCAAGACCTCCATCCAGAAACCAAAAGCCTCATTCACTAATACAACTATCAACTGTAAAAGCCAACACACACATACAAACAAAATATTTTTATTTTGTTGAGAGAGAATATATATATATATATATATATATATATATATATATATATATTTAACATTTTGAGTGGTTTTATTACTACATGTCTCTCAACATTCTTAGGGATGTAAATTATTTTAGTAGCCTGATGTTTCAGAAAAGGAGTCAGTTTTTTTTCTTTTTCTTTTTTTGTTTTTCGAAACAGGATTTCTATGCATAACCCTGGATGTCCTGGAATTCCCTTTGTAGACTAGGTTGGCCTCAAACTCACAGAGATCTGCCTGCCTCTACCCCCCAAGTGGTAGGATTAAAGGTGTGGCTGCCACCGGCTGGCCCAGAAGTCAGTTCTAAAGTAAGAAACACTGGGCTGCAGTCTTCCTGTGCAGCCCAGTGTTTCAGAAGCAGGAAATATCATACATTTAATCTAATTTAGTCATGAATGCAACCTACTCCCTCAAACTACTGCAAGACTTTCTTGTTTATGGGTCTCATGTTATTCTATGTACGAGATTCAAAAATCTGTATCAAGTATACTAAACAAAAGCATTTTGGGCAAGTGGGCTCATCATAATGTGCATGACAGTTCAGAATTAGACATCAAATTTATCATTTTAACAGTGAACAAAAATAAAACCAACTTCCCTTGAAACAAGATAAATTTTATCACTGGACCCATCCTTTCCAGTTAACAGGGTGAGTAGCATGAAGCTCGTTGGAGATTGTGTCTAGTTCCTTTCCAACTCCTGTAACTTCCTTCCTGGCCCTAGCCTCGCTCCAGGAAGCCACACGATGTGGTCTCTAATTTGAATTTCCCACTCTTCTCCTGAATTCACTGGATGCCTTTTGACTGAGTCTGGGCGGTGAGACAGGAAGAAGAGAAAGAGGAAGAAAACTCATTCTCAGTATTATACTTCCTTCATCACACTGCTTTTGGGACATTTTGCCCTTTCCATTAGGGAATTGGTACTGTGGTATGTAGTTTCAAGATCAATACATGACTCAGTGAACAACTTTTACCTTTTCTGTGCATAAGGCATTCTGTCTCAAGAGTCTAGCATCTTTATTGGATTTACTCCTGAGCTACTTTGTAGATAATGGTTTGATGGTAACATTTCCCACATCTCCTGGGGCTTTAATGTACTATAACTACGACCAGTCCATGCCCCTAACTTCCGAAACTTTCTCTTAAAGACCAGTAATGACTCCAAGTTACCATATTCAGTGAGCTCAATTCTTCTCCCTCTTCAGGGCTTTATGCCATCAGTACAATCCCATTATCCATCTTTGTTTGATTCTGAGCATCAGTTTCTCCTTCTTCCCATCCCACTTCTCTCCTACTCTATCTCTGCTGTCTATGCAAGGTCCTCCTGAACAGCTCCCTTGCTGGGGACATGATTAAGAGTCCTGCCCTCTCAGCTCCAGCTCCATCCTTCATGGTATCCCGGGCAAGTTCTTCCCAGTTCAAAGCTTCAACATGCAAACCTGGAGCAGCTGTCTCCAACTTTCTCCTGTGTTCTGGACCTATACTGTTGCCTGTTTCTTGTATATTTTCTCTCTTTCTTTTTCTCTCTTTCCTCCTTCTCTCTTTCTCCTTTCCACTCTCCCCTGCCTCAGTACACAAGGTTCTCTTCCATATTTCAAAGCCTGCTCCAGCAATCTTGACTTTATTCTGCATATCTTATTTAAGTTACCATCACAGTAGTCCAAGCCATATGTGTTAGTGACCTTCAGCACATTCCTCTCCTTTACTTTCTTTTTAGTCTTCAAATCCTGCCAAATTCCATCTCCTTTATTAGCTCTTTACTTTTACCATCACAAAAATGCTGCTATTGTTATTATAGATCTGTATAATCACCCTCCTGTATAATCATCTGTCCAACATTTCTTTAGGCTTTGACACTACCCACAGCAATCAATCTATTCTTTAGTGTGTTTTTGTTATATATATTTTTTCTTGCTGTATGAACCTGACCTTGCTTCTTTTTCTTAGTAAAACTCCAGGGGTTGCTCATCTGATGGAAGGGCAAAACTCTGATCATGAGTTTGTGACTTTTTTCTCCTGGTGGTGTACCCTTCAAGAGCAAAGAGTATGCTTCAGAGTCACTGGGTAAAATCTGCCTAGCAAGTGGTACATGCTAAATGGTTAATCCAATCCAGGCTTTCAGTTAGTAGCTGCTGCCTTTCATTACTTCCATGCTAGCTTAACTACGATATGACCCGCAGTAACAGTAAATCAATGGGAAAGAAACTTTCTATTTAAAGAATTTAACCCTTCAGAGAGACTTCATAACGAATGCCATGTTACTAAATTGGGGGTGGCAGTAGTAGGCACATGTTTGTATTCTTGGATCCAAACTTACTTCTTACGGATGTTTTAAAGAAAACCTATTAAAGAAAGAATAGCCTGATAATTGGATACAGGGTGGAGAAGAGATGTCTAATGGCTGAAAAAGTTTCTTTGGCCTTTATGGTCATTGTTACTGTCTTTAAGCGTGAAGTTGGCTCTGTTTATTCTCACAGTTTTCTTGATGAGGGGGAGTCCGCATTTCTCAGATGCTTGTCTGGGAATTGTGTCTAGTAATGGCACACCCATGGACAAAAGCAGAGGTTTTGATACTAACAATAAGAATTAACAGTGGAGATTTGGTTATGAGAAGAAATTACCACTTATTTGCTCTTTGGAAGTTTTAGTATTCTTTGCACCATTAGCAGATGCTACAAAGACAAGCATGCATGGGTTTTCTATTTTGATTGAAATATATTTCTGGTTGTGAGCCTAGCCTTATTGTGTCCTTAGTTCAGGATGATCTTTTTGTATCCGCTCGAGGCCAGCATTTATGAGATGTGTTTCTCAAGATACTAGAAGAAAACAGTTTTATCAATGGTCATGGAAATCTGGGAAGTGGTTCATAACATATTCCCTTCTAAAACTGTTTGAGTGGATGTACACTAGTTAAAGTCTCTGTCTCTGTCTCTGTCTCTCTCTGTGTAATACCTGCAAATACCTTGGTAAACTGGGTTTCTGCAGAACACCTTGCTGGTATGAAATTGATGGGCCTCAATTCAAACTAGGAAGCCTTTGGGCTTTTAGTATGATTTTCTGTGGCTGCTTAAAGTTTCCTTCCCTTAAACATGATTCATATTTTTCCTCAGTCTTATGTCTTATTTTCCTTCTCTTCCTAGAAAACTCCACTATTTCTAGTTTGGAATCCCTGCATAAAATATGACCTGTCCAAGGTAACCCAGCACTGCCTGCATAAAGATAGAACATAATGACCGTGTGCATCTAGACACTATGCTAGCTAGAGACACAGAGAAATCCACTTCTGTTTTTAAATATTGTTTCTGTAACACCTTAGTTCCTAAATGTTTTGTGCCAGGATCAAAGTAAGACCCAGATTCTTGACTTCATTATTTTCTTCTCATTTTATTAGACTTTACTCCTGTAGAGAGGTTGGGTTCCCTTAACTGAACAGGCTTTGGTATCAAAGCAACTTGAAATCTTAGTACTTAGCCAGTATTTCCTCCTTGCACTCATCTGAAGTGCTCCCAGAGCCTGTTTCCTTTTGAGCCATCATAATACTCAATCTGCTGCTTCTTCATTTTCTTTTGTTAAGAGAGAATAAACCAGCAGCTTAGTTTTAATTAGTGGGCTCAACTTCCAGCTTCATACTACCCCTTTGTGCATATTTAAACAGAAACTTTACTGTAGAAGTCTTGCTCAGGAAGCCTGAATTCTATATATAGACTCCTTTATTGCCCTGTTCCTCAGTGGGAATGGTGCTTCCTTTATCCCAGGAGCACTTAATTTGATTTGTTTTTAATGGTTATAGAAGTAGATGTTTAGGTAGCTTGGAGGATCAGATACAGGCTTCCCAAGCTCTTGTTTCCCATACTTTTGCTAGTGTTATTTTCAGGATCACATCATTAGGTCAGTAGTCCTCTGTAATGATGGAGAAACTGAGGCATGTCAAAATAAAGGGTATGTGTCTTTGTTATCAGTGGAAATATCAAGTGCAGGGTTTAAAAGAATCTGGAGCCCAAGATCAGAGTGAGCAAAGGTCGAATTCTCTTTATCTGTGTACATGGGCAAATTAACCATGTAGGGCTTGTGGATGAGGCTGTAAATGAGTTAACAACACCTGTGTCACAGGATGCTTAAACATAGGCCTGTATGTACATTTTTTGCTCAACTGTGTCTGGATGTTTACATAACTGGCCACATTGTAGATATGAAATGAGCCGATGCTTTTGTGTGGGAAACAGCTAAGCTTAAACTACTAAACAGGGAGGATAATTAATAACAGATAAAGCATGAAAAGGGAGACACGGTTCATTTTATTTAATTCCCTTTAAAAATAGGAAGTCATTCAAGACTAAGGAAAAGAATGCCTGCTGCCTTTGACAAGAGGCTGTGAATTGTCGGCATAGAGTAATGTGAGCGAGAACTCAAGATTTGTATTGAGCCGGATGTATTGGAACTAGATTCTTTCTGTTTTGTTGCTTAGCAACCACGGCATTTGTCCTTGCTGCTGCATGGAGTCACTGGGCAATTTAATGCAGGGTGGACCGAGAAGGAAGCTCAATATAGCAACCGTGGTGAAAGAGATGAGCTTCTGCAAAAACCGTGCAAAATGTCTGAGTCCACTTCAGCACTAGCATGGTCTGGTTTCAGCAACTCTAGCAGTGTCCCTCAATGTTACTGACTGTGTATACCAGAATCGCCTGGACAGGGGCTGAAGCCCAGTTGCTAGGGCAGAGTCCTTCCAGAGGACACTAGGGTAAAGCTTCAGATTGACAGTTAGCGTTGTCAATCAAAGTTCAGGGGCTTGGGCTCAGTAGCCTGGGGTCAGATACTGAATGTATTCCTGTCTACATGATACAACCTGCTCAAGTTTCATAATCCTTCTATGATGTGGTTTCCACGTCTTTAAAAGATGCTGCTTTGCTGTAACATTTGTTTGTAATTATTACAAGTGAATGATTTAGATGTGTATCTGGCACAAAGCAAGTCAGCAATAATGATTGGCTGCTCTTACTATTTGAGGTTAGATCTTTTTGCCAGCATAATTCTCTGGGGGCATTTCTCCATCTTAAAGTAGCTCTCTGTTAACTCCTTTTCTTCTGATCTGCCACCCCCAGGCAGGCCGGGCTATTGATGCTCCATTGCTAATGGGGGACTCTTGTATGTAGGATTTTCCTACTTCCCAGACTATGAAGCACACGCTTTGCTTCCTCTCCATCCTTCAAACCAAATTCAGGGCCTTTTTGCAGAGGATGATGCAGACAAATTAGCAGAAAATAAGATGATTTCTCCCACGTTTCCCTCCTTGGGAGGAATTCTTCTCTTTGGAGAAGAGGGAAGCTGAGAGTAGAAGAGAGAGAAAAATCTGCCAGTGGTCGGACGGTAATAATAAAAGTGGAACAAAAGCAAGGTAAGAAATTTCTCCACGGGAAAAGCAACAAGAGAAAGGCAAATTTTGTGGTCAGCCTGTGGCCAATGGAAGGTGGCCTTAGAGAATTGCAGGAGTGAATGACATCGGAAGCTCCAGTACAGTGGCTCTGGAATCACATGGAACTTCTGACCATGAGGAGCCCCACACCCCTTGGAGTTCTCCTGTGCTGAATAGATCTGGTTGCCAGGCAACAACATTAACCTCGTGGACTTGATGGTATTAGAAGGTTGGTGGTGGAGGTTTTGAATTGGTCCTGGGATTTGGGATTTGGGCTCATTGGCCATAGACTTGGGTTCTAGTTCTGGCAGCATTTAAAAAGGAATTCTAATTAATTACTCACAAAATTTTTTTAATTGAAAAATTCACTTTTAATACTATAGCAACACAGAGAGTTATGACATATACATACATACACACATACATATATCTTTTGCCCTATAAGACCTAATATTTTGAATGCATACTTATGCATGTACTTATGTGTTTTGTGTATCTGTGTCTTTAATGATATCAGACTTCATCATCTTTGACTAGCTTTTTTTCAGAACAATGCATCACAGACATCCAAACTGAAACATTTAAATATATGTATATATACACATATATACATACACACATACAAATATACACATATATAGATACAATTTTTCTTTTCCTTTTTGGTTTTCAAGATGGGTTTTCTCTATATAACCTTAACTATCCTGAAAATTGCTTTGTAGACCAGGCTAGTAGCCTTTGCTTCCTGAGTGCTGGGATAAATGGTGTGCACTACCGCGCCTGGCTCTTAAATACACATATTTTATTGGCTGTGTCTTATAACAAAAAATATATATGCTAACAAAATGTTTGAAACTGAATCCCTATTGATATTTCACATTTTTCAAAACAGCAATACACATGCTTATAATTATATCTGCATATTTATGCTTGTTTTTATGTTTTTATACAACACTTTACAGTTACTTGTGGGTTTCACTTTAAAAGCTATAGATGTACTTTGAACACTGCTATAATGACATTTTCCCTATACTGTCACTATGATAAAATAATTTCATCTTAATTTTTTTTATCCTTTGTTGGAACCCACCAAGGTTTCCTGGTGGCTGTACCCAGCAGGACTGCATAGAGAAAGACTGGATTATGGGCCTGGGTACCAGGTGTTTGAAAGGGTCTACACTTGGCTGTATCTAGCAGGGGGAGGTCTTTTGCCTCACCCCTTGGAATTGTTATATAAAGCTCTTTGGAATAAAGTTCTGGGCTGGTGGATAAGGATCCAGACCCACCCGAAGTTATCCTGTGTTTCTATCCATTTCTCTCCTCTCTATATTCTATCTAAGTCTCTTATCCCTTACTCCTCAAGAGTCCCTGGGATAAATAAATGTGGGAGCTGGTCTCCCACAGCCCCTCAGATATTATATATAAATTTTGCTTTTATTTGTATTTCCATGGCCACTAATACATAACTCTTGGCTACTGCATTTGCCTACCTGTATCTTTTGCATATATTCCCACGAGTTGTCTTTTTCTTATTAAAATCTGTAGAATTCCTAGTATTGGATGGCCCAGTAGTTAAGAGTACTAACTGCCCTGCGGAGGACCCAGGTTAGGTTCCCAGCACCCATCTCAGTCATTTTACAACTGTATATAACTCCAGTTCCCAGGGGTCTGTTGTCCCCTATTGTCTCCACGGGCACCTGCATGTTCATGATACATAGCAACTCACATGGGCCCACATACATACACATAAACTAAAAAACACTTTAGAACTTTTGTTGAATGCTGTTAGGAATGTATATGCATTGTGCATATATTAGAAGAAAAATATAAAGAGTTTCAGGTGATTAACTATTTTTTTATTTTTACTTTAGGGTATCATTTGTCATACAGAAATTTAGACTTTTTACGGAGTTAAATCTGTCATTTTCTTCATTTCTATTTAAAAATGCTTTCCTACACTTTTGTGATTTTTATTTTCTGTTTTTATTTTAAATTTTTACTCATATGGGATTTCTTTCTTATATAATAAGGGAAACAGAACTTTCAAAATGTTCTCCCCAAATGGACAGCAAGGTCTTGGTTGCCAGGGCCTCTGGGTGATGTCTTTCCCATTTGTTATTCAATCACCTGCCTCAGGCACCATTTTGTTTCCCTTGTTTGTTTACTGTGTAACATGGAAAACGTATGGTTTAATCCATTTTTTTATTTGGCATATTTGTTTCCTAGTTTATGAAAACTTGCTTAATTCATTGAGGTAGCAAACAAGTTTCAACTCTGATCACTCCCCAAAAGAGCAAGATGATCGACTCTGCAGCTAACTTGGGAGTTCAGTTCCTCACAGGCAATGGCTACACAGGAAAGCACCACTAACTGAACTCTAGGCACTGAAAACATTAACAGATCATCGTATTTTTATTTTATTTAGCACCCTGAGACTTTTGCAGACATCAGCATGTTGGGTGCAATTTCAGCTAAAGTGGGTATTTGGGAATTTTGTGGTGCTTTTGGCACTGTGAAACTGGTAAGTAAAATACATGCATTCTTTTGCTATCACATGTGAGAGGAAATCTCTAACACTGACCTCACTGGTTTTGTTCTCAGCAAGCAGACCTGGTTCACCCAACATTGTAGATGTAGAGCAATAGCCAAGAGCTAAGACCACCTTATCTTACCACTCGCTGCCGTCCTTCCCCTGAGAGAGAGAACTTCTTTCTGTGTCCTGTCTTTTTATTGCCTTTCTGTTCTGCCTTCTTATTGTCTCTCAATCCAACCACATGACTTCCTCGTCACTGCCTGTCTATACAGACCTCCAGGTCTCTATGGTTGGTACTGGGATTAAAGGCGTGTGTCACCATGCTGCCTGTGTCCTTGAACACACAGAGACCCTGCCTGCCATGTGATGGGATTAAGGGCGTGGGCGACCACCGCCTGACTCCCGCTTATGGCTCGCTGTGACTTCTGATCTCCAGGCAACTTTATTAACATACAAATAAAATCACATTTCAGCACAAATAAAATATCACCATACAACATGGCTGTTACTGTCGCTGCTGTTGGTACACAGTCTTTGTTGTACAATGAATGAATGACCATCCGGTGGTATCCATGTAGCTACATGGCATCAGAGCTTTTGAAGCCACGTGGGGTTTCTTCTCTACATTCATTGCATCCTTATAAAGTTATGCTTTTGTTCTCCAGGAATTTTAGTCGTGTCTAGTCAATCTTTTAACTACCATAGACACTACAGTTGTATCCCCAATTTATTTTTTAAAGCTAGATTTTTCTATAATGCCGACAGAACGGAGTGAATGCTAGAAGTAAATTTCACTCATGTCTACAGATACACATTTGCTCATGCATAAGATACAAAATGTACTTATGCCTATAGATGCAAAAGCTTGGAATAAAAGAGCAGTAAGGAGTCTAACAGCTTATTAGGATAATAGCACAATATAGACAAGAAAGTTCATATCAGAAATGCAAATAAACAGGCATAGAATTTATGAATTCTATTACAGCACTGAGTTACATCTGAGAAGCTGTATATCAATAGACTGATTAGAGTTGCTGGTGAAAGGAACCATTTATAAGCACGTCAAAGGGACTAAGAAAGATATTTCTTAAAAGACAGTTATGTAATATCAGAAACCAATGTAAAAGCCAGTATGTGATAAAATGGAAAAAATAATAATGGCTTCCCCCTAAAATAAAAATAAATCAGACAGCAAAACAGCACATTCAATATTAGCATTATTATCCAATATTATTTTAGGAGTATTCGATAATGAAATGAGACAAAAAAATTAAGGACATAATATGCTTATTTGAAAAGAAGAAAAATCTAATCATTTGCAAATGATGTAACTACAAACCTGAAAATAAAATTACCATGCAAAATTTGATGAGTTAGTCATTAATATTAAAATCAATGACTTAAAAGTTGTTAAATACGGAATGGGGGGCAGGAGGGGGGAGAACATGGGAATCTGTGGCTGATATGTAGAACTTAATTGTATTGCAAAATAAAAATTAAAAAAAAAGTTGTTAAATACATCAGCAATTAAGGAAGAAAAGTAAATGTACTTTAATGATTCTACTCTCCTTTACAACAAATACAAAAGGCATCAGGAACTAAATCTAGTAATCAAATTCAGGGTTTTTATAAAAAGCCTGTGGTTTTTACTCACTGACATATAAGAGGACCTAGTTAAACGGTCCAACTTGGCAATTAAGCATCATAAAAGTTTCGTCTGAATCTTATCCAGGATCCACCACGTTCTTAGACTAAAGAGGACATTTAAACCCTTCCTCTACCAGTTATCCTGTGCTGGATTGCACTTTAATTCTATACTGTGTGTGTAAGGAGGGGCTGGTTTCATCCTGTAAAGGTCTGCTACCTAGCTGCTGTGTGCTGGCCCAATCCCAAAGCAGCCTGATGTCTGGTTAGAAGATGAAGAAGTTGTGTCACCGACTGAATTCAAGTATATGCTGTCAACAGATTTTTAAATCAGTTCTTCAAACTGTCCAGAGTAATTTATCATCATCTCTTTTCGGGGCACCCAGCAGAACTAACTATATTTCTAAAAACTGATACTCCACAATCCAACATGTAATACAGCCTTCTTCATTTTATATCGCAGTATAAATAAGTCAAACAAAACCAGATCTTTCTGTCAAAAACACTCGAATACTTCTCAGTGCGGAAGAGGAAAGAAAAAAAGGTCAAAGGAAGGAGAGACCTAAAACAGAGCAGTTACCATACAATCGAAAATGGCTACAGAAAGATGGAAGGCCACCCAGAGGTGACGAAGGTTGAAATGGACGTCGGGATTGAGACATTCTGTAAGATTCTCAACTGCAGATGAACAAGCGGGAGGGTCATAGTAGAAAAGTGTGTTGGGATTGCCGGGCATGGTGGGTGGGGGTGGGAGCTTTAGAAAGTGTGGATAAGAACACCACATTTACCTCTTTCACGAGCAAACTTTCCGCTTTGTGCTCGGCCTCTTCCGGTACCGTTGAATACACTGTTCGGATATCCCAAGGAACCGTGGCTGTCTGCGAAGAACAAGGAAAAGAAATTCAGCCCTCCATCTTGAAAATGTGGAGTGGACGCTGATCCCGAAAACAAGGGCAGATTGTCCTAGAGGCGGGTGGAGAGGCTTCCCCAGCCCTTATGATTTTAATCTCTATAAAAGAAGAAAGAGCCAAAGAGCCCTAAAGACATGACCAGGAGCATTTCCATGGTTATTGCTTCATCTGTGCGCTCAAAGTTTTAAGAACAGTTTTATTACCCGGAGGGAAAAAAATGTGAACATCTGTGTTTGTAACTTGTTTCTATTAGAATCTTGTGTTACTGTTCTTGCTGTTTGTGTTAAAATAAATTGGAAATGAATTTTAAGAACTTAACAAAATCCCATTGTAAATAGTAACATGCAAACTTATCCCCTTTTAGGATGTGTGTGTGTGTGTGTGTGTGTGTGTGTGTGTGTACAAATAGCTGAGTGAGGGGAAGAAAGCACAATGACCTTGAACTTTGAAGAAAACAAGGTCATGTTTTAAATGTTTTTTTTTCTGCCAAAGTAAGTAAAAGAGCTTTCAAAAGTTTAAACAAATAGCTATTTAAACAAATAGGATTCTATTAAATGGTTACACATAAACTGATAGGTAAAATACCTCTTGAAACATCTAGGCCAGAATTTCAAAGGTTGCTTTCGTTTGATGTGTCTCCAGGTGCTGGCTTATAATTTTTTCTGAGATGAGTGCATCGCAGCCAGCAGCTCCCTCCGGTCGGCACACTTTCATGGTTATGTGGTGACAATGACTGACAGTACCATCCAGGGTACCAATCACTCAGGAGATTTTATGGCACACATTCCCCAAACACAGATGATTCCTCAGAGTTTCTGAGATACAAACTACAGTTTATGTAAACTGGTCTTGATGAAAGGCATGCTCCTGGATTAGTGTATGAAACACATGAAAATCTCAGAGCCCACTGTCAGTTTAGGCAAAGTGGGTACAAGAGGGATCTTGGAGTTTTTTCAACTAAGCTCATGGGGTTGTGGCCAGCTCTGTCAGTAACAGCATCATTGTGTCCATCATTGCTTGCCCATCGTTGCTTTTAGCCTGATTTCAGACTTGGGATTTTCTTCAAATCCCCCCTTCACCCATGATGCAAGTCCCATGTAGGAAAACAATTCGTTTCCTGTCGCGGCCATAGCCTCAGTGTTCAGTAGGGTGCTTAACTGGTTATCTGCTGAATTTTGCCTGAGTGTATGTATGTAGTGTGTGTTCAGGGTACAACAGTGTCTCTGCTATGTGTGCGTGTGGCAAGTGGCTCAGTGAGTGTATGTGTGTGATTAGTGTCATGCATGAGTGTGTCTATACAGTAAGTGTGGGTATGTGGTTGTAGTTATGCATAAGGGTATGCTACTATAGTGTGTGTATATATATATATATATATATATATATATATATATATATATATATATATATATATGTATATGCTGTAAGTTTGTGTGCTGTGCATAGGTATGGTATGTGCATGCCTGTATTGTGTTAATCTGTGTATTCCTGTGCGTGTGTGAACACATGTGACAACTGAGTATGTCTGTGGGACTATGCACATGCACATGGGAGGCATGGGTTTTGACATTGTGAAAGAGGAAAAATGTCACATGAGTCTAAGATCAGAGGATAAAAATAATGAAAAATTCAGCGTTCTAGGTACTACATTCAGTAAATGTAATGTTTAACTTAAAATACAGCTACAGGGAGAGTTAGTTCACCAGGCTCCAGGACTTCATGGCATCTATAGGAAAGAGGATTCAAGAGTGGGGACTGCCAACTTAAACCAAGTGTAGACAAGGAGAGCAAGTGTAAGTCTTGAAGATGAAGGCTGAGGTCTACAGACAGACCAGGAAGTGGTTGTTTCTGTGTAGAGTGCAATGAAGCCAGGTTAGATTTTTTTCCGTTTATAATTCCTTGCACAAGTCCTTCCTTCAAGTTGTTTCTTTATTGTTAGTCTCTCTGTGAATACTAACAACTCAGTCTAAACTGAGCCTTGGGGATTATTGTTTAGATTTCAGTGACCCAGGAATGACTTTGGAAAGATAGCTCACAGATACTGAGTTACTTGCTTTGTTTTCAGAAAGCACTACAAATTAAGACTCACGCGTTGTTACATTAGTGATCTAGCATAATGAAGATAGACAAATAGTTAATAGCCATGTGAAACACGTGAAGCTAGCCATCATTCAGTGCATTGAAGGATTCCTGATGATCTGTGGTCATGACACGATGTTGAGCCTTTACTAAATAAGGTCACTGTGGCCGACTCACACTCATGAAACCGTGTGATAAATCTAGGACATTATTTTGCAAGTTCTGTGCATGCAGAATACCGTATACAACCCAAACATGGCACAAGAGAAGGAATGTGAATATGCATGTATGTGCATGCCAAGACATGCTAACGATTTCAGTATAATGCTGAAACATTTGTTTAAAAAAAAAACAAAAGGCCTCCATGAGGCTAGAACTTCCAAAAGTTTGGGATCCTTTCACTTGTTTTATATTTGTTTAAAGTGCTTGTGTTGGAGCCCAAGTAACTTGGTCAAAATAGAAGTATGAAGAATCCTATTTGTTAAGGGTATTAATACATTTAAAAAGAATTTCCTTTCTGAGAAGTCGGTGTTTTCAGACCACTACAAATTGTCTTGGCCACAACAGACTTCCTGTTCTTGTTAATACAGCTCTGTTCCACAATTGGTATAGTTCAGTAGCATGGAACAGATCTGAGACCGCACTGGCACTCGGCCGAGCTCATCTGGTGGCAAGAGTTTTACAAGGGGCGTATTGTCAGGCATTTGGAAAGGAAAACTCTTTTGAACTGATGGCCCCAAGCCTGTGTTTGCAGTTTCAGGCCCACTGTATTCAGTGTCTTTGACTGCAGCCCTGTGACTTCCTCGTTCCCTCAACGCTGTACTGGGTAGTCTTTGTGGTTTTGTTGCAGCAGCCATGCTGCTGGCTAAAATGACGCTAGGTCAGACTTCAGCCCAAGTGCACAGGGGCCATTTCTCAGCTGGCTGAATGCCACTGTTAAGTCTGGGATGGATTGCTTTTACTATCCCAGGTACTGAGGAGGCTCCCTATGTCAGTTCTTACGGTAGGTCACAGCTGCAAAATGCCAGGACAGAGAAGATGGCGGCTAAGGAAATCCATCAGTCCTAATATGTAATCAGTCCCACAATGAACACGTAGCTCACAATTAAAATATATCCTGGCTTAATCGTGTATTGAAAAAGAGATGCCACTTAATTTAGCAGGTTAAGACACCGATGTTGATTTCTGCTAGAGAAGATGCATTACTGTACTTGCTTTAAAAGCGTTTCTTTAAACCGCATTTCAGAAAGTAGCAGCAATGTGTTTTTTCTTATTTATTGTTAACTATGTGAGAATGGCTCTTTAATAACTTCACTGTGCTTTACAGGGAGACTCTTCTAGTTTTGATGAAAACTACAGACTATAGGTTGCTTAAACGGTGAGCAACCATCCATAAGCAGGTAGTCATCATGACCCAGCAAGGTCCAGTGTGATAATTTAGTTGTTATACTATTTAAGTACGTCAGTAAGGTTCATGGTCTTGAACTCTCAGACCAACAAAGTACTGAGAGAGTTATTTCACTTTTTCTGTGGTTCGTCTTCTAAACCAGTGGTTCTCAACTTTCCCAATGCTGCGACCCTTCTATACAGTTCCTCATGTTGTGGCAACTCCCAACCATAAAATTATTTCATTGCTACTTCCTAACTGTACTTTTGGTACTGTTAGTAACTGTCAAGTAAATATCTGATATTCATGATATCTGATATGTGACAGGAAAAAGGGTTGTGACCCAAAGATTGTTCTAGACTCAAGTGCATCTTCCATCCCCTGAGGAGGCAAGATTGAATCAGTCTTTTCTTTAACAATGATTATTACTTGAGCTCTTGCAGACTTAATGGAGTACACATGATAACTTGATACATGTATAGCATATAACGATCTAATCTGGGTAGTTAACATTTCTGCCTTTTTGCACATGAAAACTCTTTATGAGAAGCACACGATTGTGCATGGTACACAAGGAAAGATGTGAGAAGCAGTAGAAACAAGTGCTCCATCAGTGTAAAGGTACATACAGCACCAGCATGTCCCCTTGATAAGTTGGACTCAGGGCTGTAGGCTAAGCCCACCATGCAGGGAAGCTGAGGAAGAAGCACGTTTGCCGTGATCCTCACAGAAGAGCATTGTGCTGATGTAGTGGACTGCCCACCCTGGCTGACTCTACATGGCCTTTTGCACAGGACAGCCCACATTCCCTCTTCCATGATGGTGCCAGTCCTACAGAGGGTCTTTACTCTGCCTCATTTCACCTTTCAAGAAATCCAAAACTTTATCTGTGAATTTCAGGTTTTAGATAGATAACAGCTCCTTAAAACAAAAACAAACACAAACAAACAAAGCAAACCATGGCTCCTCACCCCAAACCCATCTCTTTCTTAAACTCTATAGTTACTGTCTGTGCCATACAGGAAGTCAAGACGTGGAATATTTTAAATCCCCAAGGTGTGCTGTTGATTGATCCATCCAGTCATTTTTAAACAGGTATTTTATTGTATATGAGCAGGTATGGTGGTCAAGGTGGACTGTCAACAGGATTTACAAGTCTCTGTGCGGATCTGTGAGGGTTTATCTAGATAAAGTTAGCCCCTAGGCCCACCTGACCTGTGAAGGATTATCTAGATGGGTTTAACTGAGGAAGGAACACCTCCTTAAATATGGGTGACACCTGCTTGGCGGTGGTGACTCCCATCCTTAATCCCAGCACTTGCGAGGCAAGAGACAGGTGGATCTCTGAGTTCGAGGCCAGCCTGATCTACTGAGTGAGTTCCAGGACAGCTAGGGTTTTGCAGAGAAACCCTGTCTTGAAAAACCAAACACACACACACACACACACACACACACACACACACACACGCATATATGGGTGACACCTTTTGATGGGCTGAGGGTTCTGGACTGAATAGGATGGAGAAAGAAGCTGAGCATTAGCATTCGTCTCTGTCTGCTTCCTGTCTGTGGATGGAGTGTGACCTGCTGCCTCTCGAGTACACTGCCAGGACCTTCACACTGTGAGCCAGAATAGACACTTCCTTCCGGAAGTTGTTTAGTCAGGTGTTTTGTTGCAGTGACAATCAGTAACTAATACAGCAGGTTTCATAAAATCTACTTTGGGGATAAAATATAAAAATTAATGCAATCAGGGACTGCAGAGATCGCTCAGTGATTAAGCCACGTAAGCACTGGCTGCTCTTACAGAGGACCCAGGTTCTGTTCCAAGCATCCACATGGCAGGCCACAGTGGTCTACACTGCATGCAGTTGATGCACAGGCATACATGCCAATAAAACACCAATATACACAAAAGAAAAATAAACAAATAAAATAAAATGCAGCTAATTTTCTCATGCCCTATATAGTTTCTTTGATATTTTTGATTTATTACTCTTAAAGAACTTGAATGTAGATATATTTTAATGGTTCTTTAGTATTCTGTCTTTGACTATCTACACCTCTTCTGACCTCATAACCTAGAACAATTTCTTTAAATAAAAGAATGAGAGCACTATAATTAATAATATGCCACAGAACATGTCATTTAAAGTGTAAATTTCTGTAGATTTTGAGCATACTTGAAGTTGTGAAATCACCATCACTATCTACATTTAGCGTGTTTCATCACACCTCAAGAAACCCTTTATCTCCTAGCAATCTGAACATAGTCCCTTCTCCTAAGTACCTGGCAACCAACCACTAATCTGCTTTCTATGCCTACACATTCCGTTGAAATGTAACCATTTACACATGGTTGACATAGAGCCCTATCCTCTGGGCAAAAGTTTCCTATCTGCATCAGATCAGCCATGCCTACCTGAGCGAGTTAATGATTGGGCCTTCTTTCATATGATGATGACGACGTGGGAAGGGTCACTGGACCCTTACCCAAGTGTCCAGCCACTCCTTCCAGCTATTTGTGTGGAATCCAGTCCTAACTGCATATGGTCTAAAGGTTTTGCAGACATGCTAGAGTATATAGGTGGGGGGAGTTATGAGAGGGGGCTCCATCTATGTGGCCACGGAGAAGCCATCATCCATGCTGAGTGGAGACTTCCCAGTGTAGTTGCTTTGGAATCTCTCATGCTCTCAACTAAAAACTTCTCACTTGTGGTCCGTAACTGAGTATAATAAGCTCACTGGCCCCAAAGGAAAACATACATGGAATAGTACTTTGGTTTATCCTTGGGCCTTAAGAGGAGGGGTGATGTTACTTCATCTCCCCAGGGAAAATATTCTTACAACAATGGTCCTTTGTGACTGGCTTAGCATGATGTGTTGAAGGGTCATTCAAATTGTAGCATGTATCCATATGTCTTTCTCCATTATTGTTGAATATGCCAAATTGCTTTTAGTTATTAGTTGGTAGACAGTTTGCTTGTTTCCATTTGGGGGCTATGCTTCTGTGAACATTTATGTATAAAGCTTCATATGGACATACATTCTGCGTACAATGAAACACGGAGAAGGACCTCTACATATCCTCTTTAAAATAAAGAGCTAGAATTGCCTTGCTACCCTAATTTTGTTATTTTCATTTATTATTATTTTTAATTAATATGTATTAATTATTCAAAGAGGCTTTATTAAAACGATTTCATTTATGTATATGATATACTTTGATCATATTTACCCTCTTTTCACCCTTTTTTATTCTCCCATTTTCCCCTCCAAATACCTGATAGTTCCCTTCTTATTTCACATCTTTCTTCTCTAGATTTCATGAGAGAAAACATACAATACTTGTCTTGGTGAGACTTATGGCGATGTCCAGGTCTATTCATTTTCCTGGACATAACATAATCTCATTGTTTGTGATTAAATAATACTACATTGACTTCCTTATGGCATTGTTCACAGTGAGATTTGAGAACTTAACATTTACTCACAATTGGATGCTTCACTTTTTTAGGAAGCATCTGGCACATAGTGCATTGTTTTGAAGGAAACAAAAAGTGAAAACCAAAGTGTTTATGTTTGAATTTTGTCTTCAGTGGCTTACATCCTTGGTCAAGGGCCTCTTCATGAGAGTGATGTTATAACGTAATTGAACGCAGGCTATTACTTAGCTTTCAAATCACAATAGCAGTGTCCTTGCACAAACATGAGCCATTTAATGCTTTCTTTTCATACTCAAAAGCCACAGATTGAAAAGAGTTGAGATTCCTATAAAATTTTAAGCTATGTTTCAGATAAAAAGAAATCTCCTGACCTTTCTGCTTTGTAACTTTAACCGTAGCAAGGTCTTTGAACTTCCTCTCAGAGAATGGCCCATGTGGTAAAGCGTGGAAGTCCCCAAGTTACCAGTTGCTTTCAATAGCTAAAAATATACTATGAAAAATGTAAGCCCTTGATACATCATGAAATCTGTCATTCAGTTTTGACAGTCAGCCAAAGACAACTGCAAGATCAACCTGAGTGCCCTTGAACACTGATTCTGAACCATTAATAAGAAGTGGACTTTGAGGAGATGTTTTAACTTCTTTGGAAGGCTACTTCTCCCATTGAACCGAGAGCAACAGAGAACTATGATTTTGGAAATGGCCCTTTTAACAGCAGAAAGTCCAATAATTCAAGCGTAAGCATTTTCTCCTGTTTGTATTGATATTCTTGACATTTATGCTTAGGTCACTAAAGGTGGTTCTCAGAGTTGAACTTCAGCATAGCTTTGTGTAAGTGGGCACCGTGGGAACACAAAGCAGACTGCCCAGTGTTCCTGTTCCTAGACATCTCCACTGTATGGCTTAAGTTATTCTATCTCAGGCATTTGGCACCTTTCACCCAGCAAGAAAGTCATTTATGGCTCTGCCACCTTCTGTTATGTGATTTTTGCCTTAGTTTCTATTTAGACTGAGTCATCAAACATGATTCATTGTGTCCTTGAAATGATTCTTCCGCTTCCCCTTCCCCCAATACACCCCTTAACTCCTTTACTGAGTCACACATTAATGACCAAGTATATTTTTAGTCTGTTTCTATTACTGCCAACTTCAAAATATAAAGATAAATTCAACAGTGGTGAATTTAACAATGAAACTGTCCGTGTCTTTGAATTCATGGATTAATACATGCAGGTACACTGGTTCTTCATACTACAAGATTATGATGGAAGTAGTGTAGAAGTTTATGTTGTCTGGTCTTGTAATCTACATAGCAGGTGAGTAATTTCTACCTGGTGTGCCAAGAGAAGGGAAATGCTTCTGGGAGGACATTTTAAGTCACTATTCGACAGGCTCTTTTGAATACTCATGAGCTGTACAGTATATTGGGTATTTGATATATGGATATGAACTAATTTTTCTCTCACCTAGTCATAGAAATCAATCAAGTTAGTACATTAAAGTGTCTGAAGGAGGAGGCTACTTTTGCTGTGTGCCGGGTACTGTACTACACAGAGTGAGCCTCTAGAGGAAGTATCAAGTTTCTCAGTGGTTTTTTTTTTAAGGCAATATGTTGATTTATGTTAATAAGAGGAGGACTTCTTATTAACCTTCATTTTCTCATCATCAAGCAGAGACAATCACTCTATTCCCTTTTTAAACTCAAGACTTTTATGTCAGGATGGCCTTTGATGGCTAAGGTTTTCAAAGAATCCAAGTTATTTCCTAAAATAACAACCCAAGGAATTCTGAAAGAAAATTCATGAAATTTATTTTTATCATTTATGTTTTCTTTTTCTATTCTCTGGAGCATTTTATTGCAGCATGGTATCATATTCAAACCCAGAGTTCAGCAGTACAGCTAGTCTTGTCTCAGTTGGCTAAAGCTAGAATTATAGTACATCACCATGCCCACCTGAAATTTACATGGTTTGTTGGAATCTGAATTCATGTCCTCCTGGTTATGTGGCAAGCACCTTAACCACTGAGCTATCTTTCCAGTCCCTAAATTGATTGTTGCACTTGCTCTGTGTCAAGTGTTACCTTAGTAGCTGTGCGTCTTACAATGACAAGGGAGGAAAATGTCCTTGGCCTGCTGCAATTGTAATTTGGCGAGAAACCAGTGCCAGGAAGGTGAACAAAAAGCAAGTTTAAGGGGGGGGGGGTCCAGCTCAGTAGTAAAGTGCTTTAGATGCATGGAGGCCTGGGTTTGCTTCCCAGAACCATGAAGGAAAAAGCCAACAAGCAAGGGAGGAAGCAGGCAAATATACAAAATTGGAGATATTTCCAAGTTATAATCAGTGCTCTAAAGTGAAGCAGCGGGGTGTTGTGATAGAGTAACTCCGGTGCAGGAGGAGAGTAGGCTGGACCTCAAAGATTCTTCTTTAAAGAGGTCACACCTACAACTACATCACAGGAGCCAGGAGCCAACTCTGTCAGGAGCACAGGTCCTACAGAGGTAAAGCGCTTGCCAAGTGTGAGAACAGAATAAAGGTCAGGGGCTCTGTGTGGTGAACCAGGGTTAATACTAGGAGATGAGAGCTTGGAGATCACCAAGGGACAGGGAGAACAGTGAAGACTGGGCTTGGATGGAGGAAGGTTCTAAGTAAAGGCATGATACTGTCTGATATGTGACTCTAAAAGCTTCCAGCAAATACTGAATGTGAATGAACCAAAGTATGTCTATGGAGAAAGCATAGATACCCTGGCAGGGCATTCTGGGGTCCTAGGCAGAAAAATAATGATGGCATCTCATGCCATCAGAGTGATGAGGCAAAAAGTTCATGCTTGCCATGTAAGAATGCTGTATGGTGAAACAAACTTTCTTTTGGGGATATCAAATGCCAGACACAGTTGCTGCTTCTTGGTATTCAACCACAAGCAATTTCATCAGCCTTACTTTATCCATATTAGGGCACGAGCTGGTAAGGCACAAGACTCGCTTTCCTTGTCAGTCTCACTCCTCTAGGAAGTGTTCTTCTATATTCAGCACCCAGTGGGTGCTGAATAAATATTGATTAAACAAAGCAAGTAATGAATCATGTCGGCAGGAAGCGTGGGTACTTGGAACCATAGAAACAGAGAAGTGAGCTGGGTCCTCAAATCCGAAGAGCAGGATCCTGATGACTGAGGTTTGGAAGGACAGGTGGGAGTTTTAAGATGATCCATACTCCACCCTTTGAGATTAGTTCTGGTTGTTTTATTGTCACTTGTGCTTGGATGAATGAAAACTGTCCAGGCACACTACAGAGAATCCCAAGACTCCAGTAGAGTCAAGGAAATGATACACTTTCCAGGAGCGTGGTACGTTTTTGGTGGTGAGCAACACTCCTAAGTGACATAGGCTGTGAATGGGGTAGAAGACGGCAGGGGATTTAGAGAAGTTTATATACTCTGTATAGAGGATGAAAGAGCTGTCCAGAACAAATACAGCTATATTTTATCAGGGTAGTGTGTGTGTGTGTGTGTGTGTGTGTGTGTGTGTGTGTGTGTGTGCAGAGTCAGAGGATACTTTTTTTTCAGGGCTTGTGCTGGTTAGTTTTAGCTGCCAATGTGACACAACCTAGAATCCTGTGGGAAGATTTTTAATGGGAATGATTTACATCAAGGTGGCCTGTGGGATGTCTACAGGGGCCAGTCTTGATTGCTGTTAATCAGTATAGAAAGACTCAGTCCATGGCAGGCAGCACCATTTCAAGCGCTGGACCCTAAACTGTACAAGAGTAAAGAGAACTAGCTGAGTATAAACATAAGCAGCAAGTGAGGATCCATGCATTTATTCTGAGCTCCTGAATGTAGTAGATGCCATACTTTAAGATCCTACCTCGACCTCCCCACAGTAATGGACTAATTTGGAATTGTAAGACAAGTAATCCTTTCCTCTACTAGGCTGTCTTTGGCCAGGATATCTTCTGACAAATGAAATTCGACTAGAACAGGGCTGTATGTCCAAACTCAAACTTTCACAACCACTCAGAGCCCTGACTTTGCACCAGGACAGCCACGGGCAACCACCAAATGAACCGGTATAAGTGCTTGAATAAAACTTGGTTTGTGGATACCAGAACACGCATTTCAGATTCTTTTCACTTGCTACCAACTAGATTGCTTTTCCCGTCGACTATTTAAAATCAGAAATTCTTGGCTCATGGGACATACAAAAATAGACAGCATACTACCCGTGGGATCTAGGTTTCCAAGCCAAAATGCATAGGGCAAGAATGAGAAAAACAGGGCAGGAAAGAGTGAGAAAAGTAGTCAGACTTTTTACTAGAAATTCCTGGCAATTTTGTGCTGATATAGTGTTCAATACTACCCACCATCAATTACTTAGTACAAATGAAAATTCAGCCACTGATAGGAAATGTCATTTTCTGATAATAAAATTAGAGGCTATTGCATATCTCTTGAGTGTACTAATTGGGTGCTTTTTTCCCAGCTGGCCTGTGGCACTTTCCAAGCCCCATTACAAAGAGGCCACATGTTTTGTTAATATTAAACTCTAGTCATTTGTTCTAGGAACAGGTCAATGTCTCACTGCTTGCATTTAGAAAAAGACATGAAGCTTTCTCCTTCTTGGGCAACATTGTCTTGGACTGCTCTCCGATAGCTTTACCTGCCTGACCTGAGAGGTATTATAACCTTACTCCTACTGTTCTATCAGACTAAAATAGTCCTTCCTTGGCTGTTAGTGTCCTCCATGAGAAAGCTGAGCTCAGCTCAAATGCCACTTAGTCAGAGGGACTGCCCAACTACACAGTCTAATTCAGCTCTTCCCAGGACCCAGTTTTTATCACATTGCCCTATTTTTACCTTATAAAATAATCTTTATTTTCTTAATTAATTTGTGACTTAGTTTTCTTATCTTTTCCTCACATATCAGTGAGATGCTCAGTGTCCTTAGAACGAAGATACTTTTGTTCAATCATTGCTGCCTCTTAATTCTTAGAGCAATGATTAATATTCAGTATTTTGCATTTCATTCTTATTGAATAAGTGAAGGAAATGGTTAGGGGTATGTGATAGAATAGCATGGTTAAACTGTGCTAGTATTTACTCCAGTGGGCTGGAAAGTGGCTGTGAGGATGGAGGAGGCTGTGGTAGGAGAGTAGAAGAGTCCTTGTGGGCATGTATTCTCTCCTTCCACTGTATGCATCCTGGGAATCGAACTCTGGTCCTTAGGCTTGGCAGCAAACCCCTTTACTCACTGAGCCATCTAGTTGGCCCTACAACATCATTATGGAGGAAATAAGGAAACACACATGGAGTTCAAACAGGCCTGTAATAAAATAGTCCTGTGAACTGATTGGAATGATCACATTGGGAAAATAGAGCAACATGCTATTGTAGGCTCTGTTTATGTTACTAAGGATGGCAAAGGTAAAACCAAAACAGTTAGAGGCCATGTTTAAATGAGGCTGGAAAGATGACAAAAATGGAGTTCAATTCAGAGCCAGTGTGAAATCCACCCGTGCTTTCTTTCTGACGTGGCGGGCCACTCGAAGTGGTACTTGACATATTTCTGGATGGCAGAGCTGGAATAAAAGATGCGCCACGGTTCACGAAGTTTGGTGCTGTCTGACAGAAAGGGCTTTTGGGTAGTTTACCCCTAGGCTGAAGAATCGAAATAAGGATGTGGAATTTAAAAAAAGAAGAAGAAGGTAGTTCAGCTTGAAGTTGCAGCTCAAGCCCCAGAGCCTGATACAACCACAGAAATGAGATCTGCAGAGATAAATCTCTCTTAAAATGTGCCAACAGTGAGTGGAAGCCATTTCAAAACACTGAAAAGCAGAGTGAAAGAATTGCTTTTTCCTGTGCCCATGTCTGTCTCTTTTCTTCCACTGTTATCCACACTGGGAACAGAGAAGTATTAACTCTGTCTCCTCTATAATTTTTTTGTATTCCACCAGACACAGGGCCTCATGCATTTCAGGTCAGGCAAGCCCTCTACCAACTTAGCTACATCCACAGATCTATCAGTTTTCATGTAGCTTCTTTTTCCTAAATCCATGAAGGAAGGAAAAAACCAATACAAAACAAAACAAAACAAAACCTTTTGAAGCCAGAAGCCAGATCTATCCCCAAGGTTGAGAGAGGATACGGAAGCTGTGTTAGTAAAATGTGGAAACCGAGACCCACACTCCCTGAGAGAGAAATCCCCAGGCACAGCCTGCTCTGCAGGGGTACCCTCCAGCTGCCTTTTCATCTGCAATGTTGAAGTCTGACATGTCTGAGAATACCTTTGTTTTAGGAGAAAAATGGAGAAGGTTACCAACTGCCCAGGGCAGCCTCTGTTTGCAGAGCTATTCACTAACAGTGCATTAATGCTCCAGATGACTACAGGGAAGAGAATCTAATACTTGGGACATACTGGTGTTCATCATCCACAACGTTATCCTTTTTAACTTCAATATTAACTTCCTTTCCTTCTCTCTCGGTCTATCTTACTGACCTGGAGCTGATGCTAGGTTGCCCATCCAGCTGTTAGAATCTTCCTGTTTCTGCCTCCCCAGCACTGGAGTGGCAAGTGTGTGTCACTACACCAGACTTTTTAATGTAGGTTATGGGGGAATAGATTCAGGTCCTCATGCTTACATGGCAAGCTCCTCTTTACCAACTGGGCTATCACTCTCCTTCTCATTCATTCTCTCTACTAATTTCAAGAGCATCATAAGTGTACACTGTCCTAAAAGGAACATATGTCACACATCATAAATCATTCTGCAAGGATGTTCTTGCTTTGACCCCAAGACTCACCATCTCCTGAACAAAGGCTAACCAAGATTCATAGTGGTTTTAATGCAGTCAGGATGTAATATATGAGAGAATAATAAATGAATAAATATAAAAAAAAATCTCCTCTTTTGTGCCATTAGACTTCTACTTTTTCCCCTGGTTGATTTCTATGTCTCAAAAGCTTCTAGTTAGAAATAATCTGAGGGAAGAAGTACTCTAAGTCAAAGGAAGGCTGTGGTAAGAGCTTTGGATGTTGGCAGGAACATGAGCACCAACTGGTTTCAGGCAGCACCATATGCTGCTCTGGGTCTTTGCGTCCACTATTGAGCCTCACTTCCACTTCTCCAAGCTGGGGAAGCCCTGGGCCTATTCTATGTCTGGAAATGGCCTTCTGCTGGCCATAACAAGAAGGTGCTGTAGAATATTAGTTTAAGACATGCTACATTCATTTATGCTGTGGAATATTTGTTTAATGCTGCAAATATGTGTTGCATTGTTTTATGTTACATTTGTTTAACTCTGTAAACTCTATGTTACTTTGCCCGCCTAAAATATGATTGGTTTAATAAAGAGCTGAAAGGCCAATAGCTAGGCAGGAGAGAGAAATAAGTGGGGCTGCCAGGCAGAGAGAATAAATAGAAATCTAGGCTCCAAGGGAAAAAAAAAAGAGGAGAGAGGAGTGAGAAAAGGAGGAGAGGAAGATGTAAGGAGCCAGCCACATAGCCACACAGCCAGCCATGGAGTAAGAAGGAAAGACAGATATACAGAATATAGAAAGATTAAAAAGCTCAGAGGCAAAATGTAGAAGAAGAGAAATGGGATAATTTAAGTTAGAAAAGCTGGCTAGAAACAAGCCAAGCTAAGGCTAGGCATCCATAAGTAAGAATAAGTCTCCGTGTGTTTATTTTCGAGCTGGGTGGCAGTCCCCCAAAGACTAAAAAAACCAACTACAAGAAGGCTTTACTTTCTGAATCTATGTGGAAAGACAGAACCTAACTTATGGCCCCTGATAATTTTAAAGGACTTGCAGAGACTTACTGAGAAGTCATCACTGGGGAAGAAGAGAAGATCTTGAAGAGGATCATTCCGATAGGTCTTTTCAAGTTCTTCAATGACAGTTTCATAATCCAAAGGCTCCAAAAGTCTGGGTTTTTCCTGCTGTGGGAAAAACAAAACAAAACAAAACAAAACATTGAGTTAACTGTTACGCATATCATCTTGCTTCTTCCCTGCGACTGCTCCAGTTTCATGTTTTAGCTGTCACTGAGGCATTGACATCACCCACTCCTTCCCATTCGGGTCTCCCAGACTCCAGGAATTTGGGAAAAAAAGCCACATAATCACGTACTGATTACTTCCAGATCTGAAATGAAGTGAGGGGACCCTAAACTACCTGACAGCTCCCTGAGTAATTCAAGCTGCTTGTACTGATGGGGGTGCAATAGATGTTCTCAGTATAGTGTTATGACAATGGTCCTCACTGCTCCTGCTGAATCAGATACTTCATGAGTTCTACTGAGGTCAGTTAGCAAACGTTGGCACCCTGCTAGGAATCAAACTATTACAAGCTGCCTTCGTTGTCAATGAAGCATGGATCTCATGTCAGGATTAATGGATTGGCTCTAAGCTTTGTTGCCTCTACAGAGGGAAGTTGGATCAGTCTCTAATAGACCAGGACAACTGAACTGTGAGATATACTGTGTTGGAAATGGGTGAGGCTTAGAAAAGTAAGCTGGGCGGTGGTGGTGCACACCTTTAATCCCAGCACTCGGAAGGCAGGCGGATCTCTGTGAGTTTGAGGCCAGCCTGGGCTACAGAGTGAGATCCAGGAAAGGCACAAAACTACACAGAGAAACCCTGTCTCGAAAAAAAAAATACAGATAATCACATGGTATTAAAATCCTGGACCCAAGAGAAGCTGTACACCCTCTGACAAGACTCCCCACAGTGCAAAATAAAATAAAATAAATAGAAAATAACTGCTAGAGGGAGAAGCAAAGTGTCATTACGGAGTTGATGAGTTTGTTACACACCATACATGGATCACAAGTTGAGAAAAATGGGGCTCTTCCCTGAAGAAAAGAAAACAGTATTACAAAACAGAAACCCCAAGACTCAGTGAAAGGTGTCCCCTAATCCTTTGAAGAAATATTCATGCAAATGAAATGGAAAGACTCCTCTGTACTTAGGTGCATTTGGGGGTTGGGCTTCTAGAAGCATGAAGGGTCACCACGAAAGCCAGATGCTAAAGTGATCCTGTAAATATTAATGCCAATATCATCTGCCCTATCCACTTCCTAGCCTCCCTCTACATGCTCCACCTCGGTAAAGCATGGTCCCCCAAATTTTCATCTATGCTTTAAAAACTGCTAATGGGCTTCTTAAAATGGCAGTCAATATTTGTTTTGATGATTTTCCAAATACAAACAGCAAAATGTGAACATGATGGGCCAGTAGCAAAGATATCCATCCATTATCTGGATTAAAAGAAAAACAAACAAAAAATCCTTAAATGCTTAAATAAACTGTGTAGGTGAGTTTTCTCTCTGGAAGGGGCCATCAAGCAAACTGAGTACTCTTGGGGTGTTTGAAGAAAAGGAGCTGTGGTGTAAAACACTGCACATCTGGAGTAGAATTTACAGAGGCTCTGTGGTAGTTTGGAAGTTCTTCCTAGGTCTGCTGCATTTTGATGCTTTTCCATTTACACCTATTTTCAGTTCAAAATTCCTTATTTCTCAGGCAAAAGCTAATTCCAAGGATCACAAATTGGGGATTGTGTGTGCAATGTATGCATGTGTGAGGATGAGCAGGGTTGTGCACATGCAGTGGATGCTGGCGGTTGACATCAGTATCTTCCTAAATCACTATCAACCTTAGTTTTTGAGAGAGAATTGTTCAGTGAGCCTAGCAGTCCCTCTTTGGCTAGGCCAGATGGCCAGTGAGCTCCCAGGATCCCCCTGCTTCTGTTTCCTCAGTGCTAAGGTTAGAGACACGTGGTGTGGGTGCTGGGAATCCCACTCAGGGCCTCAGGCTTGAGCAGCAAGCACTTTGCCCATTAAGCCCTCTTCTGAGGTCCATCTTAAACATGGCCTTGAACATCTTTAAGCGGGGCAGCCTCAGGTCTCAGTTTTTCTATATTATCCCTGGTCTTGCCACAACCAGAATTTAAATGAAAAAAAAAAAACTACCTTTTTGGACCTTTAAATCATAAAACAATTACTCTGCCCCCCCCACTTGCTCACTCTCCCTCCCCCTCCGTATGAAACACATAAAATAAAAATAAAAATGTGTGATGAAACCCATCAGGAAGCTCTCCCCTTTTGCCATAGACTGGGCGGGTTACTTATATCCCTTTCCTTCACAAGTTTCGTCTTTTAAGTATGTAAAGCTGGTCAGTGCTCACTGCAATGCCCCATGAAGTGGGTGCTAACACCTAGTCTTTTTCCCTTCTCCCCCCAGTGTGAACAGGAGTGTGAGTGTATTGCAACCCAGAGGCTTAAAGAGAAGCGACATGTCGAGAGTGGGAGTCTACAATCTTGTTCCATTTTTAAATGTTATGTCTCATTAGTCCAGAACTTGCAAATTAACTAAGAAGGTAGGCTAAGGGGTTGACTTACTAAATAAAGTGCTTGCCTTGCAAGCACTCGGTCCTGATTTTGGTACCCAGAACCTATGTTAAAAGTGTTGGGCATAATGGTGTTTGCCCACTTGTCATCTCAGCACCAGGGTGGCAGAGCCGGGAGGATCCTCGGTGCTCACTGGCCATGTCTGCCCTAGTTGTTGAGTCCTGGTGAAAGACCTTGTGTCAAAGGAGATGCTTAGCATTCCTGAGAATCACATCTGTGGTTGTCCTTTGTCCTTCACACACACAGGTACACAGGTTCATATATACCTGCACACATATACATGTTCATATACACTTGCATACATGCATGCATGTTCATATACACCTTCATACATGCACATGCATGCATGTTCATATACACCTGCATACATGCACATGCATGCATGTTCATATACACCTGAATACATGCACATGCATGCATGTTCATATATACCTGCACACAGATCTGCATCCCCTACAACCATGCATGAAGAAGAAATTGGAGGCTAAAGGATCTTTCACAAAAGACCTTTCACTGAAAAGCAAGCTGTAGCCAAAGTTAGTCTTATTTGAATTACTGCAACAGGCACATCAGAGTTCCAGAGTCTAAGGTTATTGGTACAACAAATTACAAACCAAACTGTAAACTATTATTGATAGATCAGTACAAGGAATGGAATGTAAATATTTGGAAAGACACATTTTTATGTATCTGGCTTAATCTATGAGGAGCTCATAGGGAACTCATCAGGGAACTCAAGAATGATATCCCCCAGGCCTTTCCTATTTTAGATATTGCATTGAAATTATTTTGAAATGGGGAAATCTCAAATCTAGAATATCTACTCACTAAGCTTTGACTAAGGGATACATAAGTAAATTTTTGTCTTCCCAGGGATTTTCTTAATGAGTATCACTCAAAATTCTCCACCTTTTGTAGCTTTTTGCATATGAATTTAGCAAATGAGTTGCATTGAGGTGGCAGGAGATGTAGCTTAGTTGGTAGAGTATTTGCTTAGCATGTGTGATGCTATAAATTTCACCCTTAGCGCTGTATAAACTGGATGTGGTGATAAACATCTTTAATGCTAGCTCTCAGGAGATTGATGTAGAAGGAATAGGAGTTCAAAGTCATCCTAAGCAAGGTTGGTGAGTTGCAAGTCAGTCTGGAATACAGGAGACTCTGGTATAAACAACCCAAAATGACACTAATAGATTCCACAGCCCTAAGAAGTGGAGCAGGGGGATGTTGCGCCACAGTGGCAACAGGCCCCATTCTTCTTATGTACTATGAAGAGATTTGTTTGAGCTGGTTCCCCAAATCCACAGCTCTCTACCAAATCAACTTCACAAAAGAAGTTTGGGATCCTGACACAAAAACCAAAAGCTTTCTTCCTCTGTATTTATCCACAATTTCTAATGATATGCCTAACACAATACCTAAGCCCCGGAGTGGGGAAGCTGCCATGTTGGTAATAATAGTCCAGGCTGTCAAGACTGTTCAGTTGTCATGAAATAGGTAGACCATCCGTGTCCTAACCGGGGGTTTTAACTTCTAGCGAAGGATTGTATCAAGAAAATCTGGATTTTTTTCATCATAGCAATTCAAAATCAACTGGTGAAGAAACGACACTGAAGGAAATAAGCATTTAGAATATAGTACCCTTAAAGATCACATGACCGAACTGCCAACCTTTCTCCAGAATAGAAGCATAGCCCAACTAGAAATTAACCTAGACTAGCCTTGTTTTAGCAAAGTTCAAAGTCTATGGGAGGATGCGGTTTTAGGCTTTCTGTGAAAAAAGTGAGAATGCCTGCCTCACTCCTGTGGGCTATGAGACTATGGGCGTGGTGATTAAAATCCTCATGTCTTAGTTTATATATGTGTGAAATGACTGAGTAGGGGCTACATTGGAAGATGAAATGATGTTGTACTTCTTAGAATCATACTCATCTACAAGATTTTTCCTGAGTATTAAATAAAGACTGGCTTACAATCTTTAGATTGAAAGCACCTGTAATGTGTATAGGACACAATAAACACGTGTTTCACAGTTAAGTATACATCTCTTCATCCAGATCCAAGAATAACCTAGATTATATCTGAGAGAAATAAGCACACATAAAATCCAAGATGTGTTTAGGTATCTTGGCAACATTATCTTCCTTACAAGATGGAGAAATGTATTCAACTTCATTGAAGAATGACAAGAAAGGTAAGTAGATTGATGGTGGTCATGCCTAACCAGGGAAGATATTAAGTATAGCCTTTCAAAAGAAGTAATTTTCAAGAATCATGAGTAATGGGGAAAGGTATTAATCTGTAAGGAGATTTAGAAAGGATATTAAGACTAGGAGAGGGTCTGGAATAAATCAGTGGAGGACTGTGTGCAATATGTCATGGATTTATTAAATTCTTCAGTGCTTCACCAGAGTTAGTTAGCTGTCAATATTTTGCACATAATTTGTGTTTTTGTTGTTTGAAAACTGGAGTAAGGTCCATGATCAAGTGTTGCTACAAATGGAAGGACAAAGAAAGGAATTATCTCAGGAGGTGAACAGTTCGAAGAAATCTTGATGATATTTCTGGATCCACACATGAGATTAGAACTGGAATCTATACTATCTATACTTCTAAGACTTAGTTACGCTGCCAGGGCATGGCCTGATTCAGAAAGTATGACGGATGAAACTATGAACACTTATTAAAACTGTTTTTTTCTCAAGTTTATAACAAAATAAAAATTGCTTGTTTATTATTGCTTAATAAGAATGAGAATAATATTATATAATAGAGTAACTTCACAAGACTTTATAAAGAAACTAATTATCGACATAGATTGAAACATCACTAGCTTGCTGCATTTGGGTGGTACTGTAGCATTCAGGATGTTGTTGTTTTTAATGTTTTTGGATGAACATGTGTTGCTTTCATCATGCTAAAAAGGATGAACTTGGTTTTTCAAAAGAATCAAGACTTCATTAAACACTGGGGAGTTATTTGATTTTAAAATTGTTTACCCTTTGAAAATCCACCAGAGAGGAAGCCCAGAAATATCACAGTGGGGCTTCACATAGAAATTCAACCACTAACAGATTCAAGTAATTACAACAAAAGATACACAAAACACGGGGGAAAAAGAGACCAGAGAAAATAATTACAGATTGGGCTTGCGGTTCTAGAAACTCATGCCAGCAAAACAGAGAAGCACAATTAGCGATTTAATAACGGAACTATTTTTAGCTTTGTAGGGAACCATAAACATCTGGTAACTTACTTAAACACCATCCTGAAGTGGTGCTTGTAGCACAGGATTCCAGTTGGAAACTCCAGTGGGAAGTTTAGACTCTCATACCTACCAGCTATGTGACTTGGGCAAGTCATATGAATCTTGGCTGAAGTTAATCAGGATGAGTAAAAATAAAGACCAAGGAGATATATGTCAGCATGGTAGATGAACTGCAATATACCAGCAAAATAGAGACTTGTTTTATTTGAAAATTGTCTTACCCAAAGACTTATACCCAAATCAAGTCCCAATCAAGCTGTCACACCAAGAATATTGAGTTCTTCATTTATCAAGAACTGTACTATGTATTTTACATTTATGATCTAAATTTCCCTTAAAATATATTGAAAATGAATGGTTCTAATAAAAATAAAAGAAGTAATAAATTCAAATAAAAAGTGGACAGCTGTCCCTGTGTATCTTCTAACTAAGTCAAGCCAGGCGTCTTTATGCCCTTTAGGAAAAGGAAGGTGAACTTACTAAGTATGTGTAGCTGCAGTATGCCTATCAGCAATTCAACACTACTTTCAGAGTCTGCTGTTGTTTGCTCGGAGAAACAGCCTAGAAAATGTTTTATCGTTTTTTATACTGTCAGATCACAAGACAATGATCAAATTTAGAATTGGTTTTATATTAAACTCATTAGCTTCTCAGATACAAATTTCCAGAGCAAAAGCAATGTTGTAAAAGTTATGCTTTGAATTTCATTCTACAGCTCTAACTTCCATAAATACAAATGACTCTGTCTACTGTAGGGAGCTATTTGGGAAAGGCTGAAAGAGTCAGGAGAGTAGAACAGTGTCTATAGCCAAACCTTTGTATTTGGAGGCCATGTATGCAAACCTGGGTTCTTAACTGGAAGAGCAATCAGGGGAAGTGAGTCTTTGGAACTCTCTAGGAGAGCACTCTAGTTCTGTTGTTCTACACCAGCTGTTCCTAGTTCTCATTAAAACCTGGTCTTAGCCGGGCGGTGGTGGCACACGCCTTTAATCCCAGCACTCGGGAGGCAGAGGCAGGCGGATCTTTTTGAGTTCGAGGCCAGCCTGGTCTCCAAAGCGAGTTCCAGGAAAGGCGCAAAGCTACACAGAGAAACCCTGTCTCGAAAAAAAAAAAAAAAAAAAAAAACGAGAAAAAAAAAAAACCTGGTCTTTTCAAAGAAATAGTATGAAAAGAGTTTTTCCCCTACACTTGAGAAGTTTCATGATCTTTCTGTGTCACACTGTGCATCCTGTGGTGCTACTTGGGACTTACAAGTCTTCTCTGATTCCTCCTCCACCATACATACACACACACACACACACACACACACACACACACACACACACACACCCCATTTCTACATTTCTGAATTTTTACTCGTGTCCTGTCATTTATTGTCATAGCATTAACATCATCTATAAATGCCTTTTGAGAGTATATAACTAATACGTGACTAATATAAATAATGACACAGGACAACAAGCATAAACCAAAATTTACTTTAGGATGAGTAGAGTGGGCTCTATTAACACTCAAGAGAATTCAGAATTCAGAGTGAACAGCTTTCAGTGACTAAGCTATTTAGAGGAATCCTAAACTAATCATAGTCATAATCATTCCTGTTTTGAGCCCATCAGAGCACTTTACAAACAACACAGTGGTCAAATAACTTCAGTGTTTGGTTGGAGAGATGGCTCAGTGGTTAAGAGCCCTGGCTGCACTTCCAGAGGACCCAAGTTCAATTCCCAGCACCCATATTGTGGCTAACAATGGTCTGTAACTCCAGTTCCAGGAGATCCCACACTCTCTTCTGCTCTCTGCTGGCACTGCACACATGGGGTGCACAGACACACACACACACACACACACACACACACACACACACACACTCAGGCAGGCAAAGCACCAATACACATAAAACAAAAACTAAAATATGAAATAAAAAACAAACGAACTTCAGTGTTATCAAGATAACAAGCTACCAGGCATGGTGGCACACACCTATAATCCCAGCACTTGGAAGGCTGGTCTACACAGTGAGTTTTAAGACAGCTAGGGCTACAATGAGACCTTGGCGGGCGGGGAGGAGAGAGAGAGAGAGAGAGAGAGAGAGAGAGAGAGAGAGAGAGAGAGAGAGAGAGAGAGAGAGAGAGAGAGAGAGAGAGAGAGGTAATTTTTTTAGAAGAAACAAAACCTCTAAATGAACAAGAGTTCTTTAGATGCTAACAGAACCCAAGACTCTTTTGCCTTAATGTGATTGGAATGGGGCCAATTTCCACACTATTTGTGTTTAAAACAAATGGGAAGATTGGAGAGAGCCCTCACAGCTGCATCTATGGCCACAGCTGTCACCCTGTGGTCGTGTGACAGATTTAATTCAGCCTTTCATCAGGGGGAGTTCCATTGGACAACGTCTCAGAAGCCCGAGCTTCAGAAAACAAGGCCAGTTTTTCTTACCAGAAAGGAAATGATTAAGTAAGGCATAAGGCCTCTTTTGCCGACCCTTTAACCTTCTTTCTGTCCTGAACCACAGAGTTTCATGAGAATGGAAAAACACTAGCTAAATCAAAGTTAAGAACTATGCAGCTGGGCAAACTCAGATTAAGCCATTTTGAAATGGTTCCCTTGGCAACAAAGACAGACAGATCACAGAAGAAATCAAGCAGAAATCAAGCAGTAGTTGCTCTTTAAGTATTAGTTCATTTCAGAAATGTGAATGACTATTAACCAGATAAAGTATATAAAACTTATCAACTATATGAGATTAATATGATTAATTTTTCATATTTAGTAGAATTTCATTAGAAATTAAAGACAAACTAGTCTTTAAGAATTTACTGTGTAAGGGATACTCTGAAATTTAATTCAGATTTGCAGTCTTGTTTTCTTTGTAGGGAAATCTGACCCATTATATTTCTTTGGAACGTGTCAAAATGTCCACAGATCTGCATAGCAAATGAAAATTTAAACCAATGACAGTAACTGTTTCTCCATACAATGGTGGTGCTTATAAAGATATAGAAAATATCCAACAAGACCTAAATCAAATTAAATTACATGTCTCATTTAGTTTTCTAGAAACACTTGAGAGATAATAAATATCATTAAAAATATATCAGAACCCAATTACAAGCCTGCCTGACACCAGGGAAATTAATGCCTTAGAACAAGCTGCAGGGAACTTTAAATTAATTTATAGGAGGTCTGTGATAAAAGCCACCACCAGATTATCCTCTGGCACCATCTTAATACTTTGACAGTCATACAAACTTTCATTCACAGGTCAAGTTGCTGTAGTTGTTGTTGTTATTGTTGTGTGTGTATGTGTGTGTCATGTACAGACTTACACATAAGCACCAACCAAATGTGAACAGTTCTTCCAACTAGATGTTACATTTTCAGCAAATCTTCTCCAAATGATAACCCATTCTTTGTGGTCTCTTCCTTAAAGACTAGTTGTGATGGGTTTGATCATTAAAATCACCAGCTTCTCTGATGGTCAAAAGGGATGCAGCCCAAGCAAAGCCCATGCAACCTTTCCCTCTGGAATTCCCAGTCTTCAGTGAAGGGATGACAGGGTTGAGAAAAAAGCTGGAAGCTGCACATCTCTGGGGCTGAGCTTCACAAAAACTGTCCATTGTGCCCAACTACCAAGACAACAGGGTTTCCACTGCCTCAGTGGCTCTGATTTCCTTACTGGCTCTTCCCCAAGCCTACCTACTTCTGGCCTTCCTTTCCCATCTCTGGACTGTGTCTGTTTATGTGAGTAGATTTCTAATTCTTGCAATTAAAAGAATCTACTCTGCGATACCAGGAGCAGTACCTACCACAGGGGCCTATTATTTTCCAAGTTTATTCGGATTTGAATGCTCATGTACAACCCCTTGCAGCCAATGACTTCTGCCTTTGAAATGCAGGAATTCAACGGCTGTGTATTATTGATACATCCCAATACCATTTCATCCTGTGAGAAAAAAAATACACTAGATATCATGTGCCCTATGAGTGAGAAGTTTCAATAACTTTTTGGCTTTCCAAGGTCAGACATGAAGGGCAGCTCTAATCTCTAATTTTCTATCAGAACAAACTCATCCAACCATCATTTTACCATGATGCCAGAAGATGAAGACTTTTGAAGTCAGACAAAGAAAGTATATGGCCATATTTGCTTTCAGTGCTGACAGTCACAGGCTATAATTTTGCTCTCCATAGGATGTACCTGTTTGTGTTAGGGGTGCTGAAATATCTCTTTGGTTTGTAGCAACGTCTGGAAGCCATGCTCAGGCTCAGTTCACTTTGCTTCATTCTATTATTTTCATCTCAGGAGTCACATTTGGGGTGACTGTTATATTAAGACTAATTCATACATGTTTGCTGTGGGATGTATGGCAAATGTGTTGCTAATTAATCAATAAAACACTGATTGGCCGTTGGCTAGGCAGGAAGTATAGCCGGGGCAAAGAGGAGAATAAAGCTGGGAAGTGGAAGGCTGAGTCAGAGAGACACTGCCAGCCGCCTCGATGAAAAACAGCATATGAAGATGCCGGTAAGCCACGAGCCATGTGGCAAGGTATAGATTAATGGAAATGGATTAATTTAAGCTATAAGAACAGCTAGCAAGAAGCCTGCCACGGCCATACAGTTTGAAAGCAATATAAGTCTCTGTGTTTACTTGGTCGGGTCTGAGAGGCTGTGAGACTGGCAGGTGAGAGAGATTTGTCCTGACTGTGGGCCAGGAAGGAAAACTCTAGCTACACATGTTCGCTTACAGAAAAAAATACAGCTACACCAAAATACTTAATAATAGTAGCCATAGTCACTGTAATTTAGTTTACCATAAATGGCAATAATAATTGCTTTCTTATTGGTGCTATTATGGTCAATGACAAGGACTATGATACAAGTTAATGCTCTCTCTCATTGAGTACCTATATTAATTCTAGAAGACATCATCACAGTTGATTACTTTTTTTTTTTTTTTTTTTTTTTTGGTTTTTCGAGACAGGGTTTCTCTGTGTAGCTTTGCGCCTCTCCTGGAACTCACTTGGTAGCCCAGGCTGGCCTCGAACTCACAGAGATCCGCCTGGCTCTGCCTCCCGAGTGCTGGGATTAAAGGCGTGCGCCACCACCGCCCGGTGCAGTTGATTACTTTTTTTCCCTTGGATTTTGAAAACTTGTGCAACCTGAGCAGTAAGTTGATGGGAGAGCTCATATTTAAGTTCAGTTAAGCTTGAAGACTGCGGTCCACTCTGTCAGCAATTTGTACTTGCAAGGGCCAAAAATCAAACAAACAAATGAAAACCAAAACCAAAACCAACAACCCAGAATTTATTTTCCTGTTGGGAATATTCTAGAATAGAGCTGTAGTTTTGGGTACTATTCCTGCTCACTTTGTGATTTTTCTTTTCCTCTTTCTTTCTTTCTTTCTTTCTTTCTTTCTTTCTTTCTTTCTTTCTTTCTTCCTTCCTTCCTTCCTTTCTCTCTCTCTCTCTCTCTCTCTCTCTCTCTCTCTCTCTCTCTCTCTCTCTCTCTCTTTCTTTTTAATAGTGTAGAGCATTAGAAGTCTATAAAATGGCATGAGATCATTGGGTCCCTCAGAAAAGAATTTGACAGAGAGGGAAGACAAGAACTTATTTATGGGAGGGCAAAGAAGATAAGAAGAGAAAATGAAAAGATAGATTCAGGAGCTGTATAATGAAGACTGATAATATTGTGTCAGGATTCACACTGGAAATTACCAGTCGCTGAGTGACTCTCGTGTTTGCATGTGTGTATGGGGTATTACATGTTCATGTAGGTATGTGTATGTTTGTATGAGGGTATATGTGTGTGTGTGTGTGTGTGTGCGTACATTTGGAGGTGAGTGGTCAATGCCAGGTGTCTTCTTCAATGGCTCTCCATCTCATTCTTTTTGAGACAAACTCTCTCATTGAACCCCGAGCTCACCTATTGGGCAAGGCTGGCTACTCTATGAGCTCCAGTCTCTACAGCCACCCTAACTGGGCTCCTCATGCTTATACAACAACCACTTTACTCACTGAGGCAACTGACCAGCTCTCAAGGCAATCCATTTAAAAATCCCCTATCAGAAATGATTTGGTACCATGACCTCACTGTGAACCTTCTACTCTAACAAATGGCCCATCTTACACTCTGATAGAGAGGTGGTTCTTCTCTGCATTAATTCTTCTCTTTCCTATCACAGTCAGCCTCAAGGAAAGGGAGGTCGTTCTTGGAGACGTTATAGACTCCCCTCCCAAGTCCAGTTTGGAGGCAGCCATTCCACAGCTCCCCAGCACCCGAGCTACCCGCCCCCTTTCTGCCATCCACTCAGATTCCCCTGATCTGCCCTCACATAGATTCTTAGGCTGGATCAAGTTCCAAAGCACACTTCTCCTTTTTGTGTGTGGTCTGACTGGGTTCAGAAGTCCCTGGTAACTCCCTCTTCTTGGTTTTCTTTCAAAGTACCTTTTTGTGAATTTCATCCTTGCAATCCAGTTTTGTTTCAATTCTGCCCCAATCTCCCTTCTTATTTCCCAAGCATCACCCTGTCCAATGGTAGGGTGCTTGCCTAATATGTTCAAGGCCCTGGGTTTGATCCCCAGTGCCACAAGAAAAAACGACAAACAAACAAACAAACAAACAACAACAACAAAACATTAGCACATCACTCCTGGTCCTTACTCTGTGCTTCTCTTTTGCTAAGTAGCTCCTTAAACAATGGCATAGCTGGAGAGATGGCTCAGAGGTTAAAAGTACTGACTGCTCTTCCAGAGGTCCTGAGTTCAATTCCCAGCAACCACATGGTGGCTCACAACCATCTGTAATGAGATCTGGCACCCTCTTCTGTATACTTAATAAATAAATAAATTAAAAAAAATAGTGGCATAAATAGACACCCTGCTCTAGATGTTTGTATACAACAAGCAGTAACAGCAAAGGAGGATATGTGACCAGGAAGGGAGATGATTCACATAAGCCTACCAAAGTTATCCTGGATCAGTACTTTAAAGCTGACCTGAGGGACCGCCGCAGAATGGTGCAGCTCACTGTGATGACTATAAGAACCCAATACAAGTCTCTCCAATTAGTAGCTGCCTAGAGTTTTCATTTCCTTAAGTGCTCACAGGCAACATTCCTAAGGAGCGGATAAACTGTCATGCGTATCCATTCTTTCCCAAACACCCAGAAATCCTGCAGATTAATAATCCACAAGCCAGTGACAATTTTAAAACAATGAATCATTTTTATTTTTAAAACTTCTGCATTTGCTTCTGACTGTGCGGATGACACACATAATAACTCAACTTAATCGTGGGTTTGATCTTTCCAAATTAGGCCATGAAACTGACAAAGGAAATGATCTTTTCATTAAGACCTCCTATGTACTAGAGATCATATTAAATAATCCTGATGAAAAATAAAAGTAAACAAAGAAATGTAGTTTACGAAACAAAACAAAACAAAACAAAACAAAACAAAACCATCAATTGGAGGGAGCACGGCATACACAGCTCTAAGATTCAAGGTTGGCGATGACCTCACAAGTAAGTTTCACTTCTCCTGAACATTTCTCACAACACAGAACTGTCTAATTTATGTGCTGCCTCTGGAAATATGAAGGTATTTCTTACTCAATGCATTTGAAAGTTGAGCAGATAAGCTAAGCTTACAAACAACTTAAAATTTCATGCAAAGGAGTGATGTAATGATGGTTTCGTTTTATTTTCTTGAGGTGCTGGGAAGTCTAACCTAGTGCCTTGCATGTTAGGCAAACCTTCTACCATTCAGCTATCTCACCAGTCCTCAAAATAATAAAAATTCCCACAGAGTAAATTATACAGCTTTAAACGGCATTTGAAAGACACAGAATGCATGAAGACTGTCCATCTGGGTCAAGAGAGTATAAAATTTGAGAGGCATATGTCTCAGAAACTTCCAATTCTGAATAAGTATTCTAGATTATTATGAAATTAAGTAAATTTTAAATTTGCCTAAGAGCAGGGATTGAATGTGGTGCCAATGCTCACGTGATCATTACAAAGGCCGGGCGGAGGGTAGGGGGGTAGGGCGGTGGGGGGTGGGGGTGGAGGGTGGGGGAAGGCGGGGGGAATGGTGGTAATTATATCCAACCATCATCTTCCACAATTTAAAAGCATACAGTTTTTTTATTCGCTAGCATGATTTTTGGTCTCTGTTGGGGAACCCTGTCACTTGATCTACATCTTCTCTACCACCTCTTCAGGAGGCTCCGAGGGCAATCTAGGGGTTCAGTTTAGTGTTTAGAAGCTTAGATACACGCGCAGTGGAAAGTTCCACCTGACTCCGGGTAGGCTTCTGCTAACCTGGGTGTGCACAGTAGAGGAGATGGCACACTCTGAGGGGATTTCTATCCCATCCACACACGGAATTCTGGGATCCTGGATCACCAGACAGTCAACACATCCAGATGTATCTTTTTTGAGTAGCTGTGTTATCAAAATTGCTCCTCCCACGTGACAGAATCCCCTACACTGTGGCTTCAACTGAGCTACCTAGAAGAAACCTGCAGTACAATGGTGTCCTTTTCCCCCTGGCCCTTGGAAATAACAATACTTAAAGAATAATAATTTTACCTTTCGCAGCTTTCAAACTAGGCTCAGAAGGCATAAAGGAAATTCTAACAAGTGATCTCAAGACAGGGTGGGTGTTAGAGGGACACAGAAGGCATAAATGCAATTCTAATAGGCAATCTAAGATGGGATGGGTGTTAGAGGAACATTTCTCAAAAGGGGAAACAGAGGTTCAGAGTGATTTAAATAATCTGCACGTGAGTACAGAGAGAGGGAGAGTCAGACTGACCCCGAGGTGTCTAATGACTTGTTTCACTTTCTTGGAGTCTGTTTTCCAAAATGAAAGCCACATGTTAGGAAATACTTGAGGGTGGATTGAATAATTCTCTACTCAAGAGAAGAGAAAGCCTGTGAGAGTAGATATCCCTATCTTAGGCAGACCAAAACCAGGCAAGTGTAGCAGGAAAGTCCCTAGTGCCTTCCACAGAAGAAAGCTAATCACTGTATGAATGATCTTAATTAAATTTGAATGCATTGCTCCTGAATGCTGTGGGAAAACACCAGGTCCTTATTGGCTGCTTCTCCCATAGTACTCAGTAGCAATACGTTCAAATTCAATTAAGATAATTCATAGAGTGATTAGCTTCATTATACTGTGAGACACTGGGGACTGTCCTCTTGCCAATACTGTATGTGTGGTGGATGTAAGATAGACTCATTCTTCTCCTGTGTCTTGTCTCTTTTAGTGGAAACAAAAGGCAAATCTCATTGTGACGTAACCCACAGTGCTTCTAAATACTGAGAAAGACACAGCAGGAGAATTATGTTTCCTGGCCTGATCTGAAGGTTGAAGCCACTGCACACCAAGAGAATTTTTGAAACGATTGTACTCTTTAGAAGATTAAAGAGAAACAACTGAAGATGTGCTTACAGAACTGGTCAAGAGGACACAACTGAGCTCACATTTCTGGCAAATGGGGAGCAAATTCTGGGGGTAAACCCAGGCCACATGCTTGAGGAACAGTGCCGAGGGACGTGATTGTTTGAGTTTGCCTAACACAGATCTGTACTACTGAGATAGAAACTGAACAAACAGCACAGTGCCAACGTTACAAGCCAGAAAATAAACGCTGCTAATAAGTGCTGCTCCTTTTTAATGGATACCAAACCATTGTATAAGGAAAGCCATGTATGCATTTGTGTGTGTGTGTGTGTGTGTGTGTATGTGCACGCGCGCGCGCACGTGTGTATGTATGTATGTACGTATGTATGTATGTATGTATGTATGTATGTATGTGTGTGTATGTGTGAAATCACATCTGTTTTTAGACTTAGGCATTTGCATCAGTAAAGAGTTTTATCAGGTGTTTTGTTTTTAACCCCTTGAAAAGCAGTTGTCAACCAGACAATCAGTCTTTCCCACCAAGGACATTTGATAGGAGTTGTATTTCAGAGCATTGCCACCAAGACCTCATAGAGAAAGGACAGGGATATTACTAAATGTCTTTCAATTTGTAGAAGAACCCCCACAATAAGTATGTTCAAACTCCAAATGACCATGATTTCGAGGTTGAGGACTGCTCTGAAGGTGTCGTACAGAACTCGATCACCTCTGTGAAACGATCAACCTTCTAAAATGAGCTATTCAGTAACATTGCTGCAGCCTTTGCCATAGAAAGTGAACCTTCCCCGTTACAGGAGGTACTTTGTCAATTGGCTACCACTGAGTTCTACAGAATTCTAGATGTGTATCTGTAAGGACATGTGTCTGTCCATAGTTTTCCTTTCATTTTGCAAGAATAATAAGAACCATTTTCTTAGTCAAATAAAATCTTTTTGACCTTTATAATATTCCTTAGCTCTGTTGATGAAACTCTTTTTATAGTTGGAATTATTCTTTCTAAGAATGTTAAAGTAAATTCTTGGTACATGATGAAAATAGAGTATCAATATTTAAGAAAATATAATAGTAAACAAATCAGTACATTGGGGTCTTAATTTAGGGAACTGAAGACTATTCTTTAAGAAAGAAAGTGAGTGGAGAGTACAACACACACTTGAAATCCCTTACTCAGAAGCTGAAGCAGGAGGATTGCTGGGAGCTTGAGTCAGCCTGGACTCCATAGTCATTGCAGGCCAGTCTAGATTACAGTGTGAGACTCTATCTCAGAAATATAAACCCCAAAATCAAACTAAAACATAGATCTAAAAGCAAGCAAATAGAACCAAGAGAAACAATTTCAGAAATAATAATACATAAATGTTAAGATAGCCCTAGGTGAATTCCAATCACTCTAGCAATGTTCAGACTAAGTCCAGTATCAGTATTTTTCAATTACATAAAATTTGAAAACAACATGACTTTCAAAATAATTACTCAAGTTTTAAAAGTGCTATTTATGAGCCAAACAGAATATGCTGTTGTATAGAGAACACTTTGTTCAGTAACTTGTGGTAGAAACCCGCTCTAAAGCACACCGTTTTTCAGAGAAAACATGGGCAATAAGAGAAGTCTGATCAGATACCTACAGCACTAACCCTGTGGATTCCTTCTGGGTTCACTCTCTTCACTGTCCGCCTCTTCTTCCAAAATTCCTTTCCTCGGAAGCTCATCATATGCCTTGATATTGAGTCATAAAATATTTGAAAAGTGCCGATATTCTTAGACCTTTTGCTTCTGAGGCTTCACTAAGCAGGTTGACCAAATCTCTCTGCTCCCCCAAGAAGGGAAGTGTTCGTGCTACGTCTATATAACTCATCAGAAAGGAAAGGCAAACCCACAAGTCACCGCTTCCTGTGAGCCTCTAACTACCAGCTGTTGAACTCTGCTTTCGTGCACAAGTTCTCCCTAGCCACCTGCTTTAACGCAAGACAGTGACACAGACCATTGATCATCTGTATGAATGATTCTAAACAGAACCCACCCTTGATCTAACCCTTCGATATCTATTAGAGGAGCAGGCCCATGATAGGATGTGACGTTAGAAGTCTGCTAACACACCATTTGATTTTTCTGGTGTAAGATTTATTTTTATTTTCACGGTTGAAAAGTAGTATTTTGCAACTTCTTATTTTTTAATCATAGAGTCGCTTAAGAAGCTATGGACCCAAGTATTGGTGTAGGGTCAAGTGTTTAGAAATTGCCAAACCTGGCAGGAATCATAACTCTAGAAATGTATTTGTGGGTTTTCCTAACTATGGTTTTCCTCCAAATTCCTGACTCACAGTTTTAGATGATAGGCAAAGCATCTCATAAGAAGCACATAAAAATCTTGCCGGGCGGTGGTGGCGCACGCCTTTAATCCCAGCACTCGGGAGGCAGAGGCAGGCGGATCTTTGTGAGTTCAAGGCCAGCCTGGTCTACAAAGCGAGATCCAGGAAAGGCGCAAAGCTACACGGAGAAACCCTGTCTCGAAAAACTAAAAAAAAAAAAAAAAAAAAAAAGAAGCACATAAAAATCTCACGAAACTCCTAAGCAACTTCCTCTCTTTCTTTGTCTTTGCATATCATCTGTCTTCTATTCCTCTTTAGGCGCCACAGCTCTAAATCCTAGAGTCCCTCCCATGCCTCAGCTTCTGCAATTTAAAACTGGCTCATTTTGCTGGGGCTGTAGATCCATAGAAGAACTGATACAATGTATATGTGAGGCTGGATTTCAACTCCTAGCCTGAGGCTAAATAATAAATAAATAAATAAAAGGAATAAAGAAAGATTGCCTCATTTCTCTGTCCCTTTGGCTGTTGAACACAGCTTTCCTTAAAAAGAGGCATTACCAAAGAGCATCTGGAGATGTCAGCTAGACAGAACTCATGGTGACTGCAAAGGAGGGCAAACCCCATAGCTCAGTAGAGCATGGCCCATGGGATATCCACAGGGGAACTCTAAAATTCGCATCACCAGCATCCTGTGGCATCTTGGCCCATTCTAAGTCCCTTTTTCAGAAACCTGTTTGAAGATGAAAATAATGAGGACAGTGAGCAAGAATTATTGATAAACATAAACCCGATAATGGACCAATCACAAGGAGTCACTGTCAAGATCATCAGAAAAGAAACTTGATTCTAGTTCAAGATCAGAATCGATTAAGTACTATTTTTGAGCATCATGGCATTTCCCGTAGTTTTAAGAAGCTATGTTGGACAGAGGATCCCACTGGAGCTTGTAAAAGCCTGGAAGAGCTGTATAGAAATGACATTCTTAAGGAAGTTTTGAATAACAGGTGAGCATCAAGAAGGCAGGTACAAAGGCAACAAATCTTGCAGGTAAGGCCATCTAACATGAACAGGCATCAGCAGAGAATGGTCAGTGTCAGAGACTGATCTTTCTTGGCTAATTGCTCACCCCTTTAGGTCTCCTTTTCCTCCTTTATAAAACAGACATGTCATAGTCACTGCTTTGTAGAAATTTTAAGGATAACTGAGATAATGCTTTAAAAAGTCAACACACTATCTTGCCTGTTATATCATAAGCACTGTTACTAGTTAATATAGAGGCTAAGGAGTAGAGCGAAGCAGAATATTAGGAAAAAGCTGGAAGTCAAGGTTACCTTCAGCCAAGAGTTAAATAGGAGGAGTGGAGGGTTGGAAATTGAAGCCAGAGATGATTCCTTTATGGCTCTGAATGTCAACATCATGAAAGTTTCTACTGTGTTTGAAAATGACAGTGACTACTGAGGGATTTCTAAACAATAATTAAGATGGCATTTTAGGAAGAACTGGGGAGCTGCAGACAGGATAGGCTGCAGAGACTAAATTTCCAAGGATCTGTTTCAATCTACAACATTGACTCTAAGAAGGTTATAAAGAAAGACTTAGAGATCAAACAGAAAATAATGGAAGTAATTTGTTGAGTAAACAGCAGGCGCTGGGTATTGGCCCAAGTGCTTATTTAAACTCTAACAAACTGACCATGAAGTATGTTTGTTACTATTGCTATTTTCACCCTAGTCTTACATAGGAATATAGTTGGGGCCAGAGTAACAGGAGTCCCAAAGCCAGTTAACAGCACATCTAGGATTGAAATCTTGTAGGTTCCTGAGTTTGGCTATCAGAGAGATGATTCCTATTACAAGGGAATGAGAAGAGAGAGTTTCTTTATTTACACTGAATGTTCAATGCTGAATGTTGTGTCAAGAAGACAGAGGAAGATGTATTCCTAAAATGCAGGGAAGAGCCAGACTGGAGATGTGAAAAGGAACGTCATGGATAGAGTTCAATTGAGAGGTTGTAAAAGTAAATTGAATCTTACAGAAACTAATATAGAATGGAAATCATGATCCTAAAGTTGTTCTGAATATGGCAGATGGAAGGCAATTCAGAAAATACTGAGAAGCTATAGTGATTACCAGCACAGTGCAGAGCCCAGACATTCTGGTGAGAAGTATATGAATAAGGTTGTGAAGTACCTGAAGCAGGGATATATCTAGGGCCTAAGAAAAGATGTAGCATAAGAGGTAGCTAAAATAAAAATTATGATATTTGCAGGTGAATGGATAGAACTGGAAATAATCATTCGGAGTGAGATAACTATAGCCAGGAAGACAAACTACACACATTGTCTCTTGTTTATGGATGTTAGCATTGAGTCTTTAGAAATATGTCTCTTACTTGGAATACTCATAGAGTTCAGGAAATTAGTTAGATATTGGAAGGGGTTCTTTCCAGGATGGTATGTATAAGATGGGGGGGAATAAATGGTTAAAGGGGAATAATGGGACAGGAAGGGTTAAACTGGGGTAGGTTATGAAAGGGCATGATCTAAGAGAGAATATGGGGAACACTAAAGAAATTTTGAAAAGTCATATGGAAATCTACTATTGTTGAAACTTCTTAAAATATACACACATGAACACATATGAAAGGGATTTAAAGGGACTTACCCTATAATAAGGTAAAAATCCCCCTACTCGGCACCAGACGCTAACAAATCAAAAACCCATTTCCAGGAAAGGAGCTGTTGACTAGTGAGGTCCTGTAGACACCCAAACATTATCATCTATTGCCATTGCTCTGGGTTACCTTCCAGAACTTGATAACAAGATGCTATTGCTGAAGATACCACATACTCGGGTTATAAAATATGGAGAAATCAAGCTTGTCTTTACCTGGAGGCTTCATTCCTGCCTGGCTAGCTTCTCAGAGTGCTGGAAGGTGATGTGCATGCTATCAGAGGAGAAAAGTAGTGATCACCAGTCTTACCCAGCTGTGAGGCCTGTGTGCCCCAGTGATGACTGGCCTGGTAAGAGAAGCCCACTGGCGCAGTAGTGGAACAAATATCATGACGGTAAGCAAAAGCTTTCTGGTTGGATTTAAGGCCTGCTTCATAAGATGGAACTCATAACTGGCAATGTTATTGGGTCCAAGAAACTGTGGCTTTTAGACAGGTCATGAGCCCTTAAGGAAAAACCTGCCACTGTTATTCAGTTAAATGTACATGGTATTAAACCAGCTCCTAGTGACTCATCATTTTATACCTTCACTGGAGAAGTTTCTTTTTGCTGTAGGTGGCAATTGACACAGAGACCCACAACTGGTAAAGGTACAGAGAACAGGAGACTGAGGAATGCTCAGCCCTAAATGGGACATATCTGTCATAGCTCTTGTTCACAGTGTTCAGACATCATGTTGGAAGAGGGGACAGAAAGATCGTAAGAGCCTGAGGAGGATTGCTACAAGTAAATAGCATTTTTTTTAGACTCAGCAGGGCACATATAAACTCACACTGGTTGTGACAGCATGCACAAGCCCCGCCAAGCCAGACCAAATGCCAGCAGGGAAAGGGGAGGTTGGCACGAAGTCCCACCTTAGGTTGTGAGCTATTGACAGCTAATCGCTTCTAGCAGAAAAATCAGATTTCTTTAAAGGTATGCATGTCCCCTGGTATGTCCATCATGCTCCATGGGAAGGCCATATATCCAAGAGTAAATGGGATTTCATGGGCTTTTGAAAAAAGAGGATAAAAAACTGAGTGGGTAGGAAAGGGAGATGGTTCTGGGCAGAGTTGGGGGAAGTGGTTAATATGATTAAACTACATTATATAAACTTCTCAAAGAATTAATAAACACATACACAGACAGAATTAATAAACGTATATCCAAAAAGTAAGAAACTCTCAGGGCTGTGCGTTCTTATATATACATTCAAAGACTGTGCATCCAGCCAGGAAAGGTAGTACATTTTCAGTTTGCAATAGCTGTTTGGATGTTAAGACAGTCTTAACCATGCTTTAAAAGAATTAGGAATCTGAATACTAAGATGTCAGAAATTTCAGAAAATATGCTAGCAGTCTGTTTTTTTTTTTTTTATTGATCTTGTAAAAAAACTGTCACACACTTAGAGATGAAAATCAACCCCTACTTATGGTCTCATAGTTTTCAAAAGTGAAAAAATCTGAGCACATAGGATTTCACCGATCCCTGCTTAGAGTTCTAAGAGGCTGAGATCTGGATGCTGGCAGTTCTTTGGCCTTTCTCAAAGCTCCAGGAGAGAATCTGTTTCCAGGCTCATGGGGTGTTGCTGGCAAATTCATTTCTTGCCATTGGATGCCTGAAGTAGCCATGTTTCTTCTGTCTGCCACAGAGGGGAGGTGCTTATCTTCTAGAGGCTACCCACAATGCTTGGCTCACGGTCCCTTTCTGAGTCAGAAGCAGTTGAACTCCTCTTACAATGAAAAGTCCCCTGGTCACGTGATGCTTCATCTTTCTAATCCATCTTCCGCTGCTTGCTGCTCTTGTTCTACAACAGGAGAATCCTGGGAGCCTGAGGCCTTTCGAGGGCAGCCTTATTCTTCTAGGACAATCCACAAAATGCTTTTATTTCTAGGCTGCCTGGCTAGTAACCTGTTCTAGTTTGGCTTCTCTTGTGATAAAATATCCTGACCAAAAGCAACACGGGGAGGAAAGGGTTTGTGTGGTTTCTGACTCCAGGTTACAGTTTGCCATGGAGAGGAAGTCAGGGTAGGAACTCGAAGCAGCTAGTCACATCATACCCACAGTCAAGCACAGAGAGAAGCAAACGTGCCCAGGCTGCCTGCTTACTGCTGCTAATGCCCTCATAGTTTTCTTCTCTTATACAGTTCAGGGTCCAGCCCATGACATGGTGTGCCCCACAGTGACCCTTCTCACCTCAATTAAGTCAAGACAAATACCCCACAGACATGCCCAGTCTAATCTAGATAATTCCTCCATTAGGCTCTTTTCTTCCTCACTTTTGGTTGTGGTGAATTGACATTTAGAAGTAACCATCACACAACCCTAATTCATAACTTCAAAAACCTGTCACATTAACACTAGAAGATCAGTATTTGATTTTCCTATTTTTTTTTTTTTTTTGAGACAGGGTTTCTCTGTGTAACAGCCCTGGCTTTCCTGGAACTCACTTTGTAGACCAAGCTGGCCTTGAACTCACAGAGATCCACCTGCCTTTGCCCCTCGAGTGCTGGGATTAAAGGTGTGTGCCACCATGCCTGGCCTTTTTTTAAAAAAATAATTTATTTATTTATTTTACATCCTGATTGAAGCATCCCCTCCTTTCTCTCCTCCCACTCCCTCCTCCCTGCTCCTCCTCAACCCATCCCTTCTCAGTATTCGCCCAGAAAGTGGCAGGCCTCCCATGGGCATCAGCAAAGCAGGGCATATCATAAGACCAGCACCTCCCCCTGCATTCAGGCTGGGCAAGGCAATCCAGCACAAAGAATAGGCTCCCAAGAGCCAGCTAAAGCACTACATAACAGCTTAAGGTTATCATCCACCTCAGCAATAGTCTGGCCTTTTGTGTGTTTAACTTTTCAAAGTATTTTTAAACTGAAGAATAGACTGAGAAGGAGGTGTAGATGAGGAAAACATTTGGCCTTTGAATGTGGTTTCCACTGAGCAGTTAGGTGGGATCTAGGTTTCTGCTGAGGTGAGAATGAGTGGGCGTAATTAGAAATTTAGTTTGTAGATCATTTACTGGAAAAACAACACAAGGAAATAAAGGTGAGAAAAATAAGGCGATGGCAGAAAGAAGCAAAATTGGAAGAGAGGGAGTGAAATATCAGGGGCCATCAAACATTCGAGCAGACAACAAAGGCAGTTAGCTAGAGAAAAAAAAAACTTTAAGAAGACCGTTTTTCACGGGCTTAATTACGTTATGTTTTAAAATTGCGTTCAGTTATTCAGGCTATCCAATTTGCTAGTCACATCATCATTGCACCTAAAATAGGGCAGAAACTTGATAACGCCTCATAGATAATGTCTGTGAATCCATTTCCTAAAAATGACTAAACTATGAGAACTGAAATCTTCGGGGCTGCGGGTTCCATGTGTACACATGAGGCCGCACAGGTGTGCAAACCTGAATCTGAATACATGTTAGCAGCACTTTCACTTGTAATGCCCACTTCATCTTTATTTCATGCTGTTTCTATTACCATTGGTTTCGGCTTTTCAGAACCTGCTGGTTACTTCCTTGCTGCTGGGGAATGGCTCAGGTGTTTATCTTGTATTTTTTTTTTTTTCTTTCTTCTGTTCCGGGTTGATTTTCTCTTTGCCTGCTGGGAGCTCACTGCGTTGGTTTTTTTTTTGCTCACAGGGAAAAGTGAGTCTGGTTCTTGGAGCACCTGCAAGTGCTACTTACCACCACGAAGCACAGTTATAGGAAACCGAGCAACAAGGCGGTACTTCCTCATCCTTTGTGGTCTCACTGGAGCATGGGCCCAGACAGAAGTACTATTCAAGTGACTAGCACTCAAGTCTATTCTTCTGGTGTAAAAAGTCAACCAAACTCCACAGTTCCGAGTTACCAGTGGTAGCAGGGACTTCCTCACCAAACCCTCAACTTCTAACACACAATGCTTTCAGGGCAGTGTTTGTAGAACACAGTGGTTTGTGTTTGTTTGTTTGTTATCTTTTAGTACACCTCTCATTCAGATAATATTGATTTTTAGAATGGAGTATTTTGGGCCTTCATGCCTTATGGATCACACCGAGGGAGAATTTTCACAAGCTAAAAATAGAAGCATATGGTATAAGCATGTTGTGTGTATGGGAGTAGTGTGTCAGCTTAGTGTGTAAGTCTATCAGTTGTGTGTGATGATTTATTTTGTAATGCATTCATTGCGTTAAAATAATTTATAGTAACCCATCCAGTTACATTCAGATATGTATCCCATTATAAGGGTATTTATTCATATTATTATCTGAATAGAATTCAGCAGGTGAAAATTCTGAGTCAGGGCCAGATGGGATAGCATATCAGGAAGGTAAGGAACTTGTTTCTTATCCTGTTTTAGAATCTAATAGCAGTCAGAGAAAGGATTACATGTCTTCAGTCATGTACTTCCTCACTGGCCACAGACTTCTATCTTAGAAATAACATTGTAGTTTTACACATTTCACCATAAATCTCTTATTGTTAAAGACTGTGATTTTTAGAGTTTATTCATGATTAACCTCACAGTTTTTGAAGCCTTGTTATAAAGAGTAGGGGCTGACATTCTGTGGAGAACAACTGTTTAAGGAGTCAGGTGTGTTTAAGTGTGTCCAGCATTAGTCTGCTCTGTTATTGAAAAGGAGAACACTGTAAGGGTCAACCATTCACTATTATGGAAAGAAGAATCCAAATCACACCTGTTTGCCTCCATCCTGAGATGCCAGGGCACAGCAGCAACGAAATGATGACAACCTCGGAAACACCATGGCTGACACGGTGTTCTTACACCTCTGGCTCTATCCTGAAGGAGCTGTGATGCCAACTCTTTGCTTAGAGCACAGTGTTCTTTTCCCACTACGTTTTATTCCAAAGACAGCACAGTTTTTCTTCTATGGCCTATAATCTTTTAAAAATAGTTATTTGCTGAAAACATGTATTCTGTATATTTATCAACCCCTCTCTCTTTCTCCCTCCTCCTCCCCCTTTTCTTCATCTTGGAAAAGAACCTGGAAATCCCTCCAAGTTAGATGCTTTCTTTATTTTTCATAATGTTTTTATTTATCTTTGAACATTTCATCCAGTGTATTTTGATCATTTTTACCTACCTCCCCCAGCTCCTCCCAGATCCTCTCTCACCTCCCTACCCACTCAACCAACAAATATTCATTTGTCCCTGTCCCTGTCCCTCTCTCTCTCCCTCACTGTTAGAAGTCTATCTAACTTCAGGAAACACAGGCTTTGGAAGTGACTTAATGCTTTCCTTATGTATTATAAATGTACTTTAATTTATGTGACAACTACTTTTAGTGTTTGTTTTCAATTTGATATTCACTGTGAGCCAGAGCCAATGAAGCTGGTAACAAAATATTGTATTTCCTGCAGGCCACCATGTTCACATATAAGACAGATATCAAAAAACAGAGAATCAGTCATGAGCTTTGAACATTTCTTGTTTTTTTTTTTTTTCATACCAGTGTGGTAAATGTATGCTCACAATGCCTTACAGAGATAATATGTAGGGTGTGATTAGGTAAGAACTCCACAGACTCTGCCTCTACCCAAGATGAACTTTACAATTTGCATCCAATATCCTATTCTTACGCCCAGACAGGTGTATATGGATCCTTTATTTCTGTTGATTATATTGTAATGACACTTCTAACTTCTTTATTTTTAAATAGGACACTGAAAAAAAGATACACTTCTTATAATTCATATTTGTTTGAAATCCTGCATATGAGTGGACTAGATAATTTAGTTTCCTGAAGTCAGATTAGGTTGATTCATTTATCTGAGCAGATAGTTTATTTTCAAAAAGGAGTAAAAGTGTCATAGCATGCATGGATGAGAACAAATGCCAGCAGCCAGCTTGACAATATGATCCCACATATATCCCATCTTATGGAAATGAAGCTTCTGCTCACCTTGGGAGGAGATTGTAAGTTTAAAATGGGGCAGAGGTCATTTTATAATCACCCAACAGGTTCCTTGATATATTCTGAGTTTTTGAATGTTTGTCGATAAATGAAATTTTATAAGCTTTACATCTCATCCTTCCAAGAACCTTTGAAAAACAAATTAAGTTGTTAATTTATAAATTTGTATTTTATACAGTGTATTTTATTTACTTTTTTGAGTTGTTAGTCTACTTCCCCCCATTGGTATATATTTATTGCATGTAATAGTGTGTTATATAAGGTTATATAAGAATAAAATGCGTTTGGACCTTGGGGAGAAAAAGTCTATCTAGTTCTCTGTGTGTAGGTTGACTACTGTTGTGGGTAAGGCCTGCTTTGGAATGTCGTTGATATACCAGGTGTCATTCCATTGAAGAAAACTGACTCTCTTTCTCCCAGCAGATGAAGTAGCTCCTTAGCTAGGAGTGGAACTTCATGCCCACTCCCCCTGCTCCATGCTAGGATTTTGTCTGCACTGAGCTTGCATACATCTTGTGCATACTGTCACTGTCATTATAAGTTCATATGTCCACCTGCCCTGGTATGTCTGGAAAATTGTTTCCTTAAAGCCATCCACCACCTCTGGGTTTTCCGATCTAGATACTTGAGTCTTGAAGTGAGAAATGTGATGTAGACATTACATTTAAAGTTGTGCACTCTGATGTCTCTTATTATCTGCAGGTTGAACAAATGTGGGTATCTGGGTTAACTGCCTTCTGCCACAGAGGTAGCTTCTCTGATGAGGGTCGAGCAATGTATTGTCTGCAAAGGCTATGCCTTTTGCATCATAATATCATTTCTCTATCTTTTGAAGAAGAACTGAAAGACATTCTTGGTTGGAGCAGATGATTTCTTGCATAGATGGTCAGGTGAAAACATACAGCTATACTGGGCTAAGGAACTCTGAATTAAAGCTATTGCTTTTTAGTAGTCAGAGACTGCTGGACACTGGGATTTTCCACAGAGACAGGGGTATCTCTCTGCTTAGTGGCTTGGACCCCACTCCACCATTCTACTGCTGGCCAAGCTCACTACAGACCAGAGTCCTTTTCCTTTAAAACAAAATGAGCACCTAAAATTGGCATCTCATGACCATACCCACTGATAACTTTCAACATGAATGTCTCCCACTCTTTAAATAATGACTCTAGAAATCACACTGTGCACAATGAGGAGACCAAGTCTCAGCAGAAATTTGGGTTCATTTATAGGATATCACCATTATATACATTTTATTCTCTGATGATCTTTGGGGAAGGGTATGTTTTGATAAATCAGGGGCAGGGGCTGGGGAGGTGGCCCAATCAGTGTTCGCCAGTCAGGCTAAAAGACCTGAGTTCAGACCTCCAGTATCCACTTACAAAAGTTCAGCACAGCAGAATTCATCTGTAATCCCAGTGCCAGAGAGGTGAAAGAGGACTCCTGGGGCTCACTGGCTACCAGTTTAGCTGAATCAGTGAGCTCGAGATTCAGGGAGAGACTCTGTCTTGAAATGTAACTTGGAAAGCAATTGAGAAAGCCAAGAGTTGACCTCTGGTCTCCATAACTGCACACACACACACACACACACACACACACACACACACACACACACAAAAAAAAAAATCATAGTCCCCCTACACATGTGGATATGCACGCTCGTATACCCCCACACTCTCTCACACACAAAGACAAAAAATCAGAGCCAATAATATACTCTTATCCATCTGACTTGGTTTACCTACGTAATTCTTCATGGGAAATAAATGAGTAATAATTCCAAACTCTGATCATGCATACAACTAGCTACTCATCAAGAACTCAGCTTAGGTACAATCCCTGCAAATGTGTCCATTGCTCAAACCGCTTCTTCAGTGTTACCATATCACACATTGAGGTCTCTACGAGGAGGCAGCAAAGCTAAAATAGTTCTTTGATTTAAAGCATTAATGTCTTGGATTATGGATTGGTATCATCATACACCTCTGCTTTCCAACCAAAACCTCTTCCTTGTTTGTAGAACATTAATTGTCTTAACTGTGCACTCTGCAGTAAGTTCTTGACCTTTTGACCTTTTGATGTAGCATAGCTTAAGACCTCCAATTAAAGGACGACTCCTGCACTCTGCTTCGCTCCTTACCAGGTAAATAAGAATGAAAATGGTAAGAAAATGAGGATTGCAGAGCTCTCTTCTGGACATCAAGCCTATTCAATCCGGTTTGTGGAGATGGAGAAAATTGGAAGAAATTTGGATTCCTATTTCCCAGTACAACCTACCAGTACCAAAGACAAGATGAGAACAAACATGTCCTGCAGCCTGTGTAGGAGATGGTGAGACGCACTAATACATAAACATACAAGGAGGTAGCAATTTGGTTACACTTGGGGCATACGTGCCAGAGAATTTGAAAACAAGGAAAAGTACCATGTCAGTCCAAATGCAAGAACACTTCATATAGACACTGTAACCTGAGTTAGGGCCTAGGCAATAAAGGGTAAAACAGTGGCCTTAAAGTCACTATTGTAATGTGAGCCAAAGAAAATTCTCCAGTGTATGTTCAAACAACACAGAAAGATGGTGAAACAGTGGATTCCAACATCGAGCTCAGTAATCTTATGTAGGCCCAGTCATCTGCTGTTAGACTGAGCATCTAGGTAATGTTCATTACAGATACTGCACAAACCACATCTTGAGACACAGTGACCAGGAAAGCAGTTCACCCATCAGTGTTTTAGGCAGAGAATTATCCAGTAGTATTCCTGTGGGTACCACCTCCCTGTACAAATGATTTATTTATGCTAGACTGAGATCTCACTGTACAAGCAAATGTTTCCTTTCTCTAATGCATGGTCAGTCAGGGCAATTAACTAACCAGTTGAATTATGCTGAACATGGAGGTAAATGAGGAGAAATCCCTGGAGCGAAGTCAGTCATCAAAAGCTGCGCTTCAGACCTACTTCCAACTTCTTTTGTCTGCCCCACCCACCTTTGATTTTATACTTCATCTCCTTTTCACAGGCTATTCCTCTGCTTATTAATAAAGGTGGCCATGCTTGCCAGGTCTCCCTAAGTTATTATCTAAATCACATTTTCTAAAACTGAACTACTGACATTTGGACATTTTGGACCACTTCATTCTTTGTCAAGGGGAATCCTGTGGGATGTTTAGGGACACGTCTTACTGGATAATTCCCATGAGATGTCATTTGCAAACTTCCCTTCTTGCCGACCATGCAATTCTGTTCCACTGACATTGCTATGTCTCCCTAGGAAGAGAGGCAGCCTGTGTTTGCCCCACCCCAGGATCCAGACACAGTGTTTCTATGATGGCAGCTTTCAGGCTAGTGATCTGGATGATGGTGGGTGTGCCTCTGTAGATCAAACTGAGTTAGTGCCTCTTAAACGCTGAACTGACCCACTTGAAAGAATCTCTGGCTTACTGGTACCCACTCCTTCTTATTCACAGCACCTTAAACTCCCACTCTCTGAGACACTGAGCTTGTGTTTTTGTTTGAGGGGCTATGTATGCCTCTAGTCTTACTGGGGAAAGATTGGAAGACATTATAGCTTTCAATATTTGATGAGATCTAGCTAGACACCTGGGTGAGTTGGAGATGAGGGTACCCACATGAAGGATAAAGATGGGAGAATGGTGTTTGCCACTGTGAGATTACAACGATCACAAGTCAGCCAGCTCATGTTGGGTTCCCAGTCTCACTTGCCAGAGGACTCTGGATAAGTCACCCTGTAACATGCAGAAAGGCATGATACCTACTTCACTAGATGTTGGAGGCTTGATAAGTGAGTATGTGTAGAACACTTAGCGTAGTGCCTGGGATTTAAGAATATGCTCAATGAATGGTAGCTGCAAGTCTGTCTATGAGAAAGTCCTTTTGAGGAGGTGGTCTAAAGCTGGGCACCTATGGCCTGT